>NC_137120.1:7798305-8295805 GCF_949357685.1 Gobio gobio
GCACAGATGTCACATCTGATGAGACGCAGGAGGAGCCGAGCCAGGAAGCACCCCATAGTGCTCAGAGTCTCCGTGTGCCACTTACCGTCCCCCCAAATCTTCTGCCCCAAGCAAAGGTGCGAATCAAGTGGCCACAGGCCTGTAAAACGGCAGTCTGGAGGCAGTTCGACGAGGACGTCGACAAGGTGCTTGAAGCTACGGAGAAGGGAGATGTGGATAGAAGGCTGCAGGCAATGACGACCATCATCTCCAGCCTAGCTCAGGAGAGGTTCGGTTCCGAAGAGAAGCGATCAACTCCAACCACCTACTCCATGAACAACAGGGCAGCGAAGATCCACAATATCCGGCAGGAGTTGAAGTCCCTCAAGAAGCAGCACAAGGTAGCCAGTGAGGAGCTACGCCCCCTCCTGGAGGAATTGAGAGCTGTCTTGAGGAAAAGGCTGATGACCTTGCGCAGAGCAGAATGGCACCGAAGGCGTCGAAAGGAGAGATCCAGAAAGAGAGCTTCGTTCATTGCCAACCCCTTTGGCTTCACTAAACAGCTCCTGGGACAGAAGCGTGACGGAAAGTTGCTCTGTTCAAAAGAGGAAATTGACCAGCATCTGCACAGCACTTACAGTGATCCTCTCCGGGAGGAAGAGTTGGGCCAGTGCAACATCCTTATAGATCCACCTCCCCCCACCAAGGAGTTCGATAGCAGGGAGCCACTGTTGAAAGAAGTCCAGGAAGTTGTGCGTAAGTCACGATCTAGCTCTGCCCCTGGACCCAGTGGAATCCCATATAAGGTCTACAAGAACTGCCCCTTGCTACTCAGGCGACTCTGGAAGATCATTCGAGTCATTTGGAGAAGAGGAAAGGTGGCACAGCAGTGGAGATTTGCTGAGGGAGTCTGGATCCCCAAGGAGAAAGATTCCAAGAAGATAAATCAGTTCAGAATAATCTCATTGCTGAGCGTGGAAGGCAAGATCTTCTTCAGTATAGTAGCAAGGCGTCTGACCAACTTCCTCTTAACTAACAACTACATAGACACATCTGTGCAAAAGGGAGGAATTGCTGGAGTCCCAGGTTGCTTAGAACATACAGGAGTGGTGACTCAGCTCATCAGGGAAGCTCGTGAACACAAGGGAGACCTCACAGTACTGTGGTTAGACCTAGCCAATGCATATGGCTCTATCCCCCACAAGCTGGTCCAGACCACCATGACCAAGCACCACGTGCCACAGCACATCGCAGATCTGATCTTGGATTATTACAGCCATTTCAGGATGCGAGTCTCGGCAGGAGGTGTGACATCAGATTGGCACAAACTGGAGGTGGGAATAATCACAGGCTGCACAATCTCTGTGATCCTATTTGCGGCGGCTATGAATATGATTGTCAAATCGGCAGAGCCTGAGTGTCGGGGGCCCCAAAGCAGAGGAGGGGTCCGTCAACCGCCAATCAGAGCTTTTATGGATGACCTGACAGTCACCACAGAGTCAGTGCCAGGAGGCAGGTGGATACTCCAAGGGCTGGAAAAACTCATCCGGTGGGCTCGGATGGAGTTCAAACCAGCCAAGTCCCGTTCGCTAGTGTTGAAGAAGGGCAAGGTCACGGAGAGATTCCAGTTCAGCATCAAAGGGGCAAGGATACCATCACTGTCAGAACAGCCGGTGAAAAGTTTGGGCAAGGTTTTTGACAGCAGCCTCAGAGACTCCGCATCAGTCCAGGCAACCTGCCAGGAGTTAGACAGCTGGTTAAGAGAAACAGACCGTTCTGGCCTCCCAGGCAAGTTTAAAGCGTGGATTTACCAACATGGTATACTGCCAAGAATACTCTGGCCACTACTTGTGTATGAGGTTCCCATTTCCACGGTGGAGACCTTGGAAAGAAAGGTCAGCAGCTGTCTCAGGAGATGGTTAGGGTTGCCCAGGAGTCTCAGCAACATCGCCCTCTATGGAAACACCACAATGCTCCGGTTGCCTCTGAAAACCCTGGAAGAGGAGTTTAAAGTGACTCGGGCGCGTGAGGTACTTATGTATAGAGACTCCAACGACCCAAGGGTGGCTCAGGCAGGAGTGCTGGTGAAGACGGGGAGGAAGTGGAGCGCCCAAGCCGCTGTGATGGATGCACAGGCTCGACTGAGGCACAAAGAGCTTGTGGGATTGGTGGCCCGAGGCAGAGCAGGCTTGGGGATGTTCCCAACACCTCCTCGACAAGTGCGGAAGGGGAAAGAGAAACGCAGCCAGATACAAGAAGAGGTCAGAGCTGCTGTGGAGGAAGGAAGGACGAGTAGAGCGGCTGGAATGGGGCAACAGGGGGCCTGGACCAGGTGGGAGCAGGCCATGGACCGCAAGGTCACCTGGACGGAGCTCTGGCAAAGCGAGCCGCACAGCATAACTTTCCTGATTCGGGCAGTGTACGATGTTCTGCCTAGCCCAGCAAACCTCTGTACGTGGGGAAAAGCAGACACACCAACTTGCCAACTGTGCCCTGCTCGTGGAACGCTGGAGCATATTCTGAGCTCCTGCCCAACAGCGCTCGGCCAGGGTCGTTACACTTGGCGCCACAACCAGGTGCTGAAATCTATTGCAGACACCATCAGCAAAAAGATCAGCAAAGGCAGCCGAGGGAGCAACACCACTCACTCAATTACATTTGTTAGGGCAGGAGAACAGCCACAAGCAGGGAGGAAGGCACCGGCAGGGATACTGGCATCAGCCAGGGACTGGAAACTCTCTGTGGATTTAGAGAAGCAGCTGAAATTCCCCCAGCACATTGTCAGAACAAATATGAGGCCAGATATCATTCTAGTCTCAGAGAGCACCAAAAACATAATAATCATGGAGCTGACCGTGCCATGGGAGGACCGCTTGGGAGAAGCCCACGAAAGGAAGATGACCAAGTATGAACATCTGGTCACAGACTGCCGAGCACAGGGCTGGAAGGCGAGATGCATGCCTATCGAGGTTGGCTGCAGAGGATTCGTGGGGCGCTCCCTCCACAAAGCCTTTACTGCACTGGGCATTGTAGGAACAACAAGGAGCAGGGCCATCAAGAACACCACCGACGCAGCTGAGAAAGCCTCGAGATGGCTCTGGATCCGTAGAGGAGCACCATGGGTGAAAGCTAGTGCTACCTGAACACAAGTCACGGTCTGATCAGCCGTGGCTGGGTCGCCTGGGAGAGGGTGTCTGATGTTGAAAGACCCGAAACACCCGAGGACCCCAGGTTACATCACTGATGATGTGTTCAGGTGCATCTGAAGATGTGTTTCAAGTAATGTATGTATATATATGTATATATATATATATGTATATATATATATATATATGTATGTATATATATGTGTGTATTGTTATTTGGTGTACAATCTATCTAGATCCCACACACCTTCTACCTATTTTTAGTTTACAACCTCAGGCTAGGTAAAGCAGGTCAAATCCTTAACTAGATCATAAATATAATTTTATACTCACTCTCTAGAAGAACAGACCCCCTCCGTGTCTGGTTCAGATCAACTCGTTTAGAAAGCAGAGACGTGGCAAACGATTTTCTTTTTAGATTGATTATAAAAGGATTTATTTTTCCAGCATCAAAAAGATTTTACAAATAATCAAAAGGTTTACATAGAAGAAAAACTCAAAGTAACAAAAAAGTCGGTTCACAAGAGTCACCAGCAGATGTCAGGCTCGGATCATCAAGCAATGGAGAAGCAGCCTGTGGCCTGCAGCTTCTGATTTCCATACAGAGGTCAATGCCTTATATACCTCTTACAACATCACACCTCTTCATTACATATTCATTCACACATGAACAGGTTGTCCAATCCCAGAGATTGTCAACTCCCTAAATTCCTTCAACATTTTAGTATATAATGCCCTATATTTTCTCATCCTTCTTCTCCTTCTTGCTTGGATCCTTGACCTCCTTCTTCGTCTCGTCTGCAAGACATCAGCTCGAGGTAAAACTTGCTTCGTTCAATACTTTTCTACATGCATACATGCTAATACAGAGTACATTTCATTTGTTTGTCTTTTACATGAATAAATGACTTTCGCACATATGGCTCAGTGTCTTTCTTCATCTTTTTAATAAAGCAGATTGCCTAAAACATGTCTCATTGTGTTCATTTCAATTATTCAATAAAATACTTTTACAAAGTCTTCGTCTCTGTGTCTTTACTATAAAACCAAATAAAACATTTTTACAATATCATGTTGTCATGTTTTTCCATGTTTACAAAATCATTCATGAAAGTTGCATAAGAAAAAAAAAACCCTTTAGGCTCTTCGGCCTTATAAGTTTACACATAAAAGTTATGAAAATAAAAACTTCTTATAAAAGTTTCTCTGCCATATAAACAACTTTTCACTTCACTTTGCTATTTCTATCCTACTGGTGGCTCTTTATAAAGTCAAGCATAAAGGTTCTCTATAAAACCTCCACTACATTTTTCTATAAGACTCTTATAAAGTCAAACATAAAGGTTCTCTATAAAACCTCCACTACATCTTTCTATATAGTTTCAACATCATAAAACCATACATGACATACTTGTGTGATTAACATAGGCCTCTTTACACTTGGCATTACTCTTGGTTACATACTGGGAGTAAGGCCTCCCTATATTAGGCCTCATCCCTGGTTACATATTGGGAATAAAGGAATGAATTTCATCATTATTCTAACAGTATATATATATATATATATATATATATATATATATATATATATATATATATATACAGGGAGTGCAGAATTATTAGGCACGTTGGTTTTCTGATCATATTTTTTTTCCAGGCACATTTGACCAATTCCAAACCACAGTAATCCTAATAACTACTATTGATTTAGTATTTAATAATGTATAAGTGATATATAATTGTTCATGAAGGCTGGAAATGAAAATCACCTTATATTCAGGTGTGCAGAATTATTAGGCATGTTTTCTTTTACAGATAAATTGAGCCAAAAAAGAGATTTAACTCAGACTGAAAAGTCAAAAAGTATTAAATGCCCATGAGAAGGATACAATACTAATGCAATACTAGACATTGCAGTTAAGGCATGACCATTGGACAGTGAAATGCTTATTGGGTCAGCAGGATCTGACAAAAACATGTGGTGGAGAAAAGACACCTGTTAACTGCAAAAGAATTAAGAATTAAGGTGAAGAATTAAGGGTGAAACCATCAGGAACCCTTTAGTCTCCAGCGCCACCATTTTCCAGAGCTGCAACCTACCTGGAGTCTCCAGAAGTGCAAGGTGTCAGGATCTCAGAGACTTCAGTTAGGTAAAGAATCCTAAAAAATGAGTTAAATCTCTTTTTTGGCTCAATTTATCTGTAAAAGAAAACATGCCTAATAATTCTGCACACCTGAATATAAGGTGATTTTCATTTCCAGCCTTCATGAACAATTATAAATCACTTATACATTATTAAATACTAAATCAATAGTAGTTATTAGGATTACTGTGGTTTGGAATTGGTCAAATGTGCCTGGAAAAAAAATATGATCAGAAAATCAACGTGCCTAATAATTCTGCACTCCCTGTATATATATATATATATATATATATATATATATATATATATATATATATATATATATATATATATATATATATATATATATATATATATATATATGTGTATGTATGTATGTATGTATATATATGTATGTATATGTATATGTATATATATGTATATGTATATATATATATATATATGTATATATATGTCTATATATATGTATATATATATACATATGTATATATGTATATATATATGTGTGTGTGTGTATATATATATGTATATATATATATATATATATATATATATATATATATGTATATATATATATATATATATATATATATATATATATATATATATATATATATATATATATGTATATATATATATATATATGTATATATATATACATACATACATACATACATACATACATACATACATACATACATACATACATACATACATACATAATTATTCAGACATTTTTTATACATTTTTACTAGGTGCAGGACACTATGTAAGTGATGATAGCAAAATAAAGTAAACTGTGACATTATACACAAAACATCTTCATACAGTGGACTGTTGTTAAAATTTTGAGAGAAATTCTAAGAAAATACAGTGCTGTTGATAAATCATATTAAATATTACAGTCAGTCTTGATTAGTTCATGTTGATATATCTCCCACTAGGAAAATGCCAAATCCACGAGATTCACCCCACTTAATGGCTTCAGTCATATATACTCCCAAAAGGATTTGATGCTCGAACCAACAGAGACCATTTTTGGAGGGGGTGCTTTTCGCGGCAAGACAGTCTGCCAGGAAATGCACCCCCTCATCTCATATCTCCCACTAGGAAAATGCCAAATCCACGAGATTCACCCCAAGACAGTCTGCCAGGAAATTTTATATTAAGTTTTATATTAAGTTTGTGGTTGATCATTCCCTGTCGGATAGTTCTGTTGCTCACTCTTGTTTTTTCTCCAGTGTCACCTGTTCTCCCGTGTGCTACTCCAGTGTTCCTGGCGTCTTTGGATTACTTGTTGTTGTGGATTATACTACGGGGCTGTTGAATGCTTGAATCTGATTGGCTGATGAACGTTCTGAGGTGTGCAATTATTTTCTGGGAGACGCACAGCGAACGTAGTTCCAGGCAGCTCTTGACCGCATTACAGTTCCATATCACTTCGCATAGTTAACTGTAATAACGGAAATTACAGGACTAAAAAAAAACACCATGACAGACGATTTTCCTAAAGTTAATTTTAATATTTACGGGAACTATAAAACGTTCAACAAATGGGCGGCAGGAGTATTAGACGGTCCAGATGAAGAACAACATAAACGGAAGCGGACATCAAAGACAGCCGGCAACAACAAAAGACATAAAATGATTAGCGAAGAACAGCTAGACATACTCGAGGGAGAAAAACACGAAGAAAACACCAAAAAAACAACAGCTTGGGCAGTTAATGTGTTTAACGACTGGCTTAAAGCCAAAAATACGTCTCTGGATGAGGTAGAGAGAGGGGGCATCCACTTTAAATACCCTGCTGCGAGCTTTCTATGCCACTGTCCGAAACGCATCCGGCGCAGAGTATTCAGTGTCAAGTTTTATTTCCCTTAGAGCTGGACTGAACCGCTATATATCCAAATACAACATCATTGGTCAATCGGAATTTAAGTCATCCAACGACGTATTCAGGGCCGTCCTCAAAATGTTTCGAAAGGCTGGGAAAGACGTCAGTACTCATCATCCTCCCATCTCCACTGCTGAAATACAGCGCATTCGTCACTCTCCGTATCTGTCACCAGACACAGCAGCCGGACTGGTTCGCAAGGTCTGGTTTGACATTCAGCTGAACCTGGCGAGGAGGGGGCGTGAGGGAAATCGAGAGTTAAGACAGCATTCATTCGTTATTAAAAAAGATGAAAATGGAGGTGAATTTGTTTGCTTGTCTTATAATGCAGAAACAAAAAACCACAAAAAGCCCAACGATCCCAAAAAAGACTGTTACCGAGGATTCATGTCTGCCAACACAAGTGACCCCCTTTGCCCAGTTAAAAGCTTCAAAAAGTACCTCACTAAATGCCCACCTGATGCCACATCCTTCTATCTTCATCCTCTGAAAGCGACACAGGAGGAGCTTGACAGGCGAGAGTTCTGGTATTCTCACGAACCCATGGGTGTGAACTACCTCGGAAATATGCTTCCTTGCATCTGCGAGGCAGTGGGGTTATCCAAAAGATACACCAACCATTCATTAAGAAGCACAGCAGTTCAAATACTGTCTGAAGCAGGGCTGGAGAGCAGGCAAATCATGTCTGTCACAGGGCACAAGTGTGAAACAAGCCTGAGAAGCTACTGGGCACCTTCAGCAGAAGAAAGAAAACAATGGAGCCTGATCCTCTCAGGAAACAAAAATTCAAACGCCACAGAAAATCAAGGCCGGGACCAACAGGAAAAGACAATCTCCACTACACAGCTCCCTGCGCTTGATCTGCCATTTTCGATGTCTAATTTTACAATTAACGGAAGCGTGCAGTTTAATTTCAATAAATAAAACATGTAGGTCTAGATAAATAAAGTTGTAGCATGAATCAAAAAGTAAATATAATACAGCTGGTAGGCCTGCTGCATGATTTTTTTCCCCGTTATTATTGCAGGTACAACAAATAATATAGATATGCCTAAGGCCTTTTGTGTTTTATTCATTTTTGCAAAAAAAAAAACAAGCAAAAAAACAGAAAATGCAACGATTTAATAATAATTAAATGAATATATATACATTCACAAGCTTTTCTGTCTCATTACTGCAATCACATGTGCTCGCACACATACACTACAGTTTGCACAAAAAGGTGTTTTCAGCGCTGACCTGACGATTTGATCAGTTAGCCTATCGGCCTATATAGTGTAGCAACTTAATGTCTACATTGTCTACACATGACATTTTTTCCACTATAGCGAGGTAATAACAGCGCTGTTTAGAGACGCACAGAGGTAGCCTGCCTCTCTCTCTCTCTCTCTCTCTCTCTCTCTCTCTCTCTCTCTCTCTCTCTCTCTCTCTCTCTCTCTCTCTCTCTCTCTCTCTCTCTCTCTCTCTCTCTCTCTCTCTCTCTCTCTCTCCGGGCCGTTCAATTATTAGAATGGTAATGCACACCCGAGGTGTAACGGCCACTCCGCTTCGCGTCGTGACTTATTTACTTATACTGCCTGTCCAAGTAGATCACGTTTTCACTGGACTTCTGTCTTGGAATTCACTCAGCTGCCCATTGTAGTCCCTGCAGTGCCAAGGACACCATCTGCACCTACAACTTTCCTTGATTTTATGCTGTAGCTCATGGTTCTTCCTTTAATAAATATTTACACTTGCAACTGAATCTCGAGTTATTTATGCTGGCCCCTAACCCTAACCCTTGTTGAACTTCTCATCTTCAACATTCTCATGTCCAGTCCTCAATCCATGCAAAGCTTTTGAGAAAGTCAGCTGCGCACCATTAATCTATAGAAATGGGACTATAGGCTATTTCAGAGTCCCAGTATGAGAATAATGCATGTTTCTGTTCAAAACTCACTCTAATGTGACCTTATGCGGATATTATATATAATATCTGACGCATGTATAATGAGACAGAACGCTGAAATCTGTCGACATCATAAGGTAAATTATCACGCAATATTGACTAATGGATCAGAGAATCGTCTTTCTATGAGTCATTAAAAATTAGGGTTCTCAGCATCACCATCACCAGCCTCCTCAGCAGCACCATCACCAGCCTCCCCAGCTGCATCTGCATCATCAGCCTCCCCAGCATCACCATCACCAGCCTCCCCAGCATCACCATCACCAGCCTCCTCAGCAGCACCAGCACCAGCCTCCTCAGCAGCACCATCACCAGCCTCCCCAGCTGCATCTGCATCATCAGCCTCCCCAGCATCACCATCACCAGCCTCCCCAGCATCACCATCACCAGCCTCCTCAGCAGCACCATCACCAGCCTCCTCAGCAGCACCATCACCAGCCTCCCCAGCTGCATCTGCATCATCAGCCTCCCCAGCATCACCATCACCAGCCTCCCCAGCATCACCATCACCAGCCTCCTCAGCAGAACCATCACCAGCCTCCTCAGCAGCACCATCACCAGCCTCCCCAGCATCACCATCACCAGCCTCCCCAGCATCACCATCACCAGCCTCCCCAGCATCACCATCACCAGCCTCCTCAGCAGCACCATCACCAGCCTCCTCAGCAGCACCTGCATCAGCCTCCTCAGCAGCACCTGCATCAGCAGCCTCCCAAGCATCACCATCACAAGCCTCCCCAGCATCACCATCACAAGCCTCCCCAGCAGCACCATCACCAGTCAACCCAGCTGCATCTGCATCATCAGCCTCCCCAGCATCACCATCACCAGCCTCCCCAGCAGCACCATCACCAGCCTCCCCAGCAGCACCATCACCAGCCTCCCCAGCATCACCATCACCAGCCTCCCCAACTGCACCTGCACCACCAGTCATCCCAGCCGCACCTGCATCACCAGCCTCCCCAGCATCACCATCACCAGCCTCCCCAACTGCACCTGCACCACCAGTCAACCCAGCTGCACCTGCATCACCAGCCTCCCCAGCATCACCATCACCAGCCTCCCCAACTGCACCTGCACCACCAGTCATCCCAGCCGCACCTGCATCACCAGCCTCCTCGGCTGCACCTGCACCACCAGTCATCCCAGCCGCACCTGCATCACCAGCCTCCTCAGCTGCACCTGCACCATCAGTCACCCCAGCTGCACCTGCATCACCTGCATTGACACCAGCGAAAACACACGCACACACTTTGGCTGAAAAATGTAAGTCGTTTTTTTTTTTTTTTTTTTGAGTAGTAATTTGTACAAAATATATTGATGTTAATAATGTTACACAGTAGTGCTGTTTTTTTGCGTGTGATTTTTTTTAAATAGATGTGCATGAGGCATGGGCGGGGAAAAATGTCCACGTCCTTCTGTCCAAAGTTGGTCCATACAAACTTTTTTTTTGGGATATTGAAAGGATTGGTCCCAGATTGGTTACACAACTTATTAAATTTTAAAAGGGTAACTTGTAACCTATTACATTTCCAAAGTAACCGTCCCAACACTGGATACACTTTATTAGCCATTTAATGACATCCACACAATACTCCACAATGTAGAATTTCACTAATATCAGTAATACAATTGATTTCTACCTAATGTTGTGTTTCCATGTCAATAAAAGGTAATGTACCCACACGAGAAACGATCCCTTTTCTTGGATCCCCTGGGGGAAACCCCAACTAAAATGAAGATTTGCCTGGAGTCTACAAGGTACAATTAACTTTAAAATGTAGTTGTACTTGTGTCTTTTTGGGTTGTTGATGATGTGCAACAAATTTCACAGATATACCATTTACTTACTTTAGAGCATTCATGAGGAAAAAAGGCTGCAATGTCTCAAGGTGGACATGCACCAGTCTCCCTCATCGATACCAGCAGGATGGCACATCCTGTGGTGTCCTGGCCTTAAAAGTGAGTTAAAAGTGAAATCATACCATCCTTAACAATTAGAGTGAAGACCTACACCATATGCAATTAATTAAATGTGATGTTTGGTTTGTTTTGAATCAAGTAGCGAGAAAATTGTGCCATTCTGCTAATCAAAGTTCTCTTCAGTTTGCTGAGAACATTTTACAGGCCGAGACCATAAATCTCGCCACAGTGGACAAGTTGAGGCTGGACATAGCCACTTCCCTTCTAAGAGAATCTGGTTTGTTTCCTTTTGGTTCAACATTTCCACTCACTTCATGTTGATAGTTTTATGCATTTTATAGCATAAATATGCAACTAAAAGCTAGTCAATTATTACTGTGCAATAAAAAATTTATTAGTCTGAAAGTTGAACATATTAGTTGCATACTGTTTGTCTTAACAGATGATCTAAGCAGCCTGTGCTGTTATTGTGGGATGCAGGAGGAGGGCGAAGCACAATGGGTAAATTCTTCACTTTGCAAAATGTAAAAAATTAAAAGCATTGTTCCCCTGCACTCTAAATAAAAGGTGTTATATAGTACTAAAAGTGTACAATCATAGGGGAACCACTTTAAGTGCTGTATAGCACCGAATTTTGGTGCTTCACCGGTTCTTTGTGATGACTTAGGTGCTATAGTACCGCTAGCGCAGAGGTGGGTATAGTATCCAAAAACTGTAGGCTACTCAAGTAAAAGTACTTATAGAAATATTTACTCCAAGTAAACGTGAAAGTAACAATCTTAATAGTTACTTGAGTAAGGGTAAAAAGTATCCAATGAATAAAACTACTCAAGTAGTTAGTTACTAATTATATATATATATATAACCACAAATTACCGTGGGACAGCGGGTGTTCATTTCATACTCTGTGAACAATGGTAGCTTATTTAATACATTAAGATATATGTCCAAAAACAGTTAAAGAAATGTAACGTACTTTGTAGTGGTGTTATCATGGCATAATAATCTTGTAAAATGTATAGCTGTATGATGGAATCGAATACCTGTGGAATCGTTCACAGACAGCTCACGGAGTTCGACTAATAATCTTCATCGCTGGCAAACAATAGGATGCATTTGCAGATGCTTTTAATTGACTGTAGGTTCACTGTCAACTCGTCCAACACTCTGAGCGAGAAGATTGAACTGAACTGAACTGAACAAATCATTCAAACTGATTCGCGAACCAATTCAGACAGTTTTTTAGATTGTGGTTTCAAAGGGTTGCCATAGTAATTACAAACATGTTCTGTATCATCAGCATCCACCAATAAAGGCCTGATTAATATTGTACTCATTTACTATTAAAATGTATGATTACTTTCCATTGCAACTTGAGTTAGAAAATTCAGATTGTTATCAGAACATTATGTGTAAGAAATTCCAAAAATGTAATGAATAGTAAGAATACTACCAGTCAGTTAATTTAGAGATCACCTATATTGAAAGATACCCAATAATTCAAAACATAATTACCACTACACATCCCTGTTTTCTTAGGTTTTCTGTGATGGCTATCACAGATGGTACCACCATGACTGTGTGCAGAGGCCTCCTTTGGATAAGGAGTACTTGTGTCTGGCTTGCACATAATCGAATGGTTTTGTTGTCTGCCCTGGCTCTCTGATCCTCCTCACTGGCCTGGCTGTCCATTCCTCACCCATTCCACCTCCTGGCCCTTTTTATTTTTTTTTTGCTGAGGGCCACTCCTTACAGGGTGGACTTTTATGTTATTTCCTGTTTTGTTGTCATTTTCTAGTTGATTAGTTCCTGATTGTTCCAGGTGTGTTTTGTTTGCCAATCACCCCTTGTGTATAAATACCTATTTTGCAACATGTTTTGTAGTGCTTTGTATAGGGGAGAGTGGGGCACAACCAAAACTTTTGGAGTTTTGTCAGTAAATCCACTTAGGGTTCTGTCTAGTTATTTTCCCCATATTAATTGCACACATGTCTATACAATTATGTGGTTTTGTTTCATTAATACAGGGTTTACTTTTTTCTTGATTTACCCCGAAAGAATGGAAGTGATGTGTGACAACGTGCCCCATAGGTGTCAGACTGTCTTGCCACGAAAAGCACCCCCTCCAAAAAGATTTCCTGGCAGACTGTCTTGGGAACACTGGAGTAGCACACGGGAGAACAGGTGACACTGGAGAAAAAACAAGAGTGAGCAACAGAACTTTCCGACAGGGAATGATCAACCACAAACTTAATATAAAACTTAATATAAATTTCCTGGCAGACTGTCTTGGGGTGAATCTCGTGGATTTGGCATTTTCCTAGTGGGAGATATGAGATGAGGGGGTGCATTTCCTGGCAGACTGTCTTGCCGCGAAAAGCACCCCCTCCAAAAATGGTCTCTGTTGGTTCGAGCATCAAATCCTTTTGGGAGTATATATGACTGAGGCCATTAAGTGGGGTGAATCTCGTGGATTTGGCATTTTCCTAGTGGGAGATATATCAACATGAACTAATATTTAATATGCTTTATCAACAGCACTGTATTTCTCTCACAATTTTAACAATAGTCCACTGTATGAAGATGTTTTGTGTATAATGTCACAGTTTACTTTATTTTGCTATCATCACTTACATAGTGCCCTGCACCTACTAGTAAAAATTTATAAAAAATGTCTGAATAATTATTGGTTTGATTGTATGTATGTATGTATGTATGTATGTGTCACGGAACGCTCAACCACGCCTCCTCCTGGTTTCACCAGATCTCTCTCTCCTGCGTATTAAGACTGCATTTCCCTTCCTTGCTCCTCTGCTAATTATTAGTTCATTATTATCACCTGTGGACCCTCAGCTCACCTTTATCTGGACTGCTCTGCTCATTGTTCATTTGTGAAGTCTTGATTTACCCTTACTCTGCCTCTGGCTTATTCCTTGTGTTTGAACTTTATGACTGCCTATCTCTGTTGGCTTACCTGTGTGAATAAAGTCTTGCAAATGGATCCGAACGCTTCAGCCTCTTCGTCACAGTATGTATGTGTGTGTGTGTATATATATACACATATATACATATTTATATATACATATACATATATATACACATGCATACATACATACATACATTCAAACCAATAATTATTCAGACATTTTTGATGAAAAATAAAGTATTTTGCGAGATAATTTTTTTATTTGAATTCAGAAACAAGCTTAGGTTACATAATATCTGGACTTTAATGAGAGTAAAATGTGATATATAACGAGAACGCTGATGATTGGTATTCGTTTTAAGGCGGTTATCTACAAATGCGCGTTCTCGCGACGGGGGTGCTTTTCACGGCAGGTGTGCCGTTTTCGGCACAACACCGGCACCTACTGGGTTGGAGTATGGAGCACTACTTGGTCGAATACACATTGAAGAGAAAAAAAAAAAAAAAAATTAAAATAAAACCTTTATATCTTTTTTACCAGTTCTGTATCCTTAATAAATTTTTATAATTTCTCGTGTATTTCATAATTAGTTCCTTCTCCTAATATTTCCTTTAGTGAATAATTGCTTACACCCCTATCATTTAGTGACTTAACTAATTCAAGTCTTTCTCTATTATATGCTATACATTCTAATAATATATGCTTTACTGTTTCAGGATATCCACATTTATCACAATTACCAGTTTCATGTTTACTTATTTTATATAGACTTTGGTTTATTAATAATAATAATAATAATACATTTTATTTAAAGGCGCCTCTCTGGGCACTCGAGGACACCGTACAACACATGCAAATAAAAACAGTAGTAGATAAAAAAACATAAGAAAGACAATGTAAATAGTTAAGTAGGATATGCAATTCTGAATAGGTAAGTTTTTAGTCTGGATTTGAAGAGTGAGAGAGAGTCCACGTTCCTGAGGTCCGGTGGGAGTGAGTTCCAGAGTTGAGGGGCAGAGCGGCTGAAAGCCCTGCTCCCCATAGTGACGAGGTGGGCAGGAGGGACAGAGAGGTGGACAGATGAAGCAGATCTGAGGGAACGGGAAGGGGTGGCGATATGGAGGAGTTGGGACAAATAAGGAGGGGAAAGGTTGTGGATGGCCTTGAACGTAAACAGTAGGATTTTGAAATCTATGCGGAATTTGACCGGGAGCCAGTGAAGTTGCTGCAGAACAGGGGTGATGTGATGAATGGAAGGGGTTCTGGTGATGATTCGGGCAGCAGAGTTCTGAACCAGTTGTAGTTTATGAAGGTATTTGTTAGGTAAACCAAAGAGAAGAGAATTACAATAGTCGATGCGGGAGGTGACAAGGCTGTGTACAAGAATGGCAGTGGAGTGTGGAGAAAGGGAAGGACGGAGGCTATTAATATTGCGTAAGTGGAAATATGCAGACCGGGTGATGTTATTAATATGAGATTGAAAAGATAATGTGCTGTCGAGGATGACACCCAGACTCTTAACCTGGGGGGAAGGGGAGACAGAGGAGTGGTCGATGGTGAGGGAAAAACTGTCAGCTTTTGAAAGGGTTGATTTAGTGCCAATAAGTAGAATTTCTGTTTTATTACTGTTTAGTTTGAGGAAGTTAGAAGAGAACCAGAATTTGAGCTCGGTGAGGCAGTCGGTAAGAGAGGAAGGTGGGAGGGTGGAGTTTGGTTTGCTGGAAAGGTAGAGCTGGGTGTCATCTGCGTAGCAATGGAATTGAATGTTGTATTTGCGGAAGATATTGCCAAGGGGAAGGAGGTAGATGATGAAGAGAAGAGGCCCCAGGACAGAGCCCTGGGGCACACCAGTGGTAAGGGAAGACGGGTGGGAACTGCAGGATTGGATTTGGATGAACTGTGAGCGGCCAGAGAGGTAGGATTTAAACCAGTCAAGGGGAGTATGTGAAATACCAATTGAAATTAATCTTTTGAGAAGGATAGTGTGAGAGATGGTGTCAAAAGCCGCACTCAGATCAAGGAGGATGAGGATGGTGAGTAAACCAGAGTCGGCTGCCAGGAGGAGGTCGTTTGTGATTTTAATTAGTGCAGATTCAGTGCCATGGAGGGGACGAAAACCAGACTGGAATTGTTCGTACAAGTTATTATGGGATAGATGTGAATGAATTTGGGAAGCAACAGTTTTTTCAAGGATTTTGGAGAGGAAAGGTAGATTGGAGATGGGACGAAGATTATTAAAGTCATTAGGGTCAGCACCAGGTTTTTTCAATATTGGAGTGATGGCAGCAGTTTTGAAGAGTGTGGGAACAGTTCCAGAGGAAAGTGAAGAATGGATGATGAGGGGGAGGAGAGAAGGGAGGCAGGCTTTCACCAGAACTGTGGGGATGGGGTCTAACTGACAAGTGGAGGGCTTGGACTTTAAGATGAGATTTGAAATTTTGGAGTCAGAGGGGAGCTGAAAGACGGAGAATGAGTGAGACGTCAGACAGGGTTCAGGGGAGGTGCTAAGGGAGGAGCTTGAGCCTAGGTGCAAGTGAATCTGTTGAATTTTCTGATTGAAAAAGCACATCAGGGAATTACAAAAGGCAGTTGAATACAGATGAGGGGGGAGGGAGGCCGGCGGTTTGAGAATATTGTTGAGAAGAGAAAAAAGTGATTTGGAATTACCTTCATTTGAACAGATTATGGCAGAATAGTAGTTGAGTTTGGTTTGAGAAATGCAATCCTTATAATGTAAAATGTGATTTTTGTGCATGGCTTTGTGAACAACAAGGCCAGTTTTCTTGTACAGACGCTCAAGCTGTCGACCTTTTGCCTTCATCAACCGTAGTTCTGAAGTGAACCAAGGGGCAGTGGTGGAGAAGGAGACCGACCTGGTTTTCATCGGAGCGAGAGAATTAAGAATGGTGTTGAGGCCATTGTTGTAGTGGAAAACCAAGTCATCAGGGGTGGATGAATTGTGAGTGTTCAAAAGACACCTAACACCAGAGGATAGTGCGTCAGGATTAATTTTCTTAATGTTGCGGAATGAGATAACACGTGATGGCTTTGTTGATGACAGAGTGAGTTTGACATTAAATGATAAAAGCAAATGATCAGTTATGGGAAGTTCATCTGCAGTACAATTGGAGGGAGTGAGACCAGAACAGCAAACTAAATCCAAAATGTGACCCATTGAATGAGTGGGAAAGTCAATATGCTGCTGGAAACCAAGGCTGTCAAGACAGGATGCAAAGTCACGGGTGAGAGGAAGATTGATATTGTCCATATGTATGTTGTTGAAGTCCCCCAACAGTATTACATTTGGGGAAAGTGTGGCTAGGTGGGTAAGTAGAGCAGCAAAATCATTAATGAAGTTATTGTTTGCTTTAGGGGGGCGGTAAACAATTGCAACAATGGTGGGAATTGGACCAGAAAGTTGACATACAGTTGATTCAAACGATTTGAAAGTAGGTGCAGATACCGGTAGGACTTTCCACTTCTCGCTGTGAATTATCGCGAGACCTCCACCGCGCCCGGAGCCACGAGGTTGGCAGTTGTAAACAAACCCAGGGGGCGTGGACTCGTTGAGTTGGGAAAAGTCGTTAGGTTGTTGCCATGTCTCGGTCAAGCAGAGAAAGTCAAACTTACGGTCAATGAGGAGATCCTGGATAAGATGCCCCTTGCTCGTAAGTGAGCAGATGTTTAGTAGACCGAAGTGGACCGGGATGTTGTCACATTTTCCAGTAGTGTTTACGTTAGCTGACCTAGCAAGGCTAGCTAACACTGTGTGGTCAGCAACCCGGCCGGTATTATGCGGAGGGCGTCGTGTGGAGGACCAGATGGATTTTATTGGTTTGGAGTTGTCGAAGTGGAAGCTTCGACGAGATCCACGATGGATGTATTTCCGACGAGGCAGGAAAGCGATGTCTGGATGAAGGAGGAGGAGAATAGCCGGCGGAGACAGACTCAAGCAGGTGAAGACGGAGCCGATGGAGTTCAGCGGCTGAGTACTGGAAGAGTCCTGTCACGGGTTGATGGAGGAGCGACAGGAGAAACCCAGCGTGAGCGATCCAGATAGAAAGCCTACCAGCCCACATTGTAGACGAGGACCCAGATGACTTAGGCCGTCAGGTGAACAAACCAGGTAACGTTAAAGGATTAACGTTAGAAGCCGAAGCAGTAGGCTAATGTTAGCCAAATCACGCAGATGCACATAAATGTCAAATGAATCATTGATGGTGTGGAGAGATGAAGGATCAGTCTTTCACTTGAGAGTTGTGAACAGTTGCACAGTCCAACAGAAAAAAAGCTTAAAAATTCCAAAGTTTAAAATGTTAAAGGTTAAAAGTTATCGGCGAGCAGCGGCAGCATAGCGCGCCAGCGTTCACTCGTAGCCGGGGAGTTGTAGGCTAATGTTTACATGGCCATAGGTTTGGTGAAGTATGTCCAATACATAATCTTGTAATTATCACATCTTTTTTCTTGTTATTTATAGTTGTTCTTTCCACCCCCACATTTCTTTGTATACTATACATGTGTCTTCCTCTTATTTCATTATCCCATAACCACTGCCACCTCTTTTTCACTTCAGTCCCGATCAGCCCCTTAATTTCCGCTTTACTCATCTGAACTCTGATGTTGATCTCATGATCTTTCAACGACTCCTTTGCCAGTTTATCAGCTTCCTCATTTCCCTTTACTCCGACATGGGCTGGAACCCACAAAAAACTCACCTTTACACCTAAGTGCTTTATGTTATATAGCTTCTGTAATGTTTCATTTAAAATATCTTGTCTTGCAAAAGATTTTCCACTTTCTAAACTCTGCAGAGCTGATAGTGAGTCTGTACATATCACACTACTGTTAGGCTGCTTTTCTTCTATCCATTGTAAAGCCAATAACATGGCTATCAGTTCTGTTGTAAAAACAAATATATGATCTGTTGCTCTTTTTGATATTTTAATATTGTACTGAGGAATATATATTGCTGCAGCTGCTCTACCTGTTTCCGGATCTTTTGATCCATCTGTAAATATTTGAGTCATGTTGTTATATGCTTGAATAATATATTGTTGAACGATTACTTTTGATGGCAAATTTGATTCATTCTTATGTATCTCATTATGTATGAATAGGTCTATTTCTGGCATTGGGAATAACCATGGGGGTATAGATGAAATTGCAACAGAAGGAGCTACCTCTATCTCAGTTATACCTGTTTCCAGTGCCTCCTCATTTGCTACCCTACGAAAACTCTTTATATTTCCATACTCATACTCCCAACAGTTTTCCAGTACCTTTTTAACTGGATGCCTTTCATCATGTCCTTTTACATGGATCCAGTATCTCATCCTTAACTTTCTCCTACGAACTTCTAATGGCATTTCTCCCATCTCTACTTGAATAGATGGTACTGGAGATGTTCTAAATGCACCACAGCAAATCCTTAGAGCTTGAGTCTGAATTACCTCAATCTTTTTGAGCCATGTTTCTGATGCAGAGCAGTATATCAGACTACCATAATCTATTGCCGGTCTTATTAATGAGCTATATATTCTTCTTAAAAACTGTCTACTCACACCCCACTCTACCCCAGCCAAGCACCTCATTACATTTATTCCCTTTTTACATTTATCTATTAGCTTTTGAATGTGAATGCCAAATGTTAATTTAGAGTCCATCCACATACCTAAAAATCTTAACATTTTAACTTGTTCCAATTCATGACCATACATTTTTATACTTACTCTACTATTTTTCCTCCTTTTTGTAAAACAAATTAACTGCGTTTTTGCAATTGAAAACCGGAAACCCCACGCATTTGCCCAATTTTCTACCTTATTTACTGCTCCCTGTAGACTTTACTACAAATATTTCATTTCTTCCCTTTTTCCATAGTGCACCATCATCTGCGTACAGTGACCTCCCTATTCCTGTGTCAATTTGAGTATATATCATAATGTTAAAAAGTATTGGACTACACACGCTACCTTGGGGAGTTCCATTGTCTATTGTATATATTTGTGAATATGTTGTCCCTATTCTAACTTGTATTGTCCTATTCAATAAGAAGTCCATGATCCAATCAAGCATCCTTCCAGTAATTCCCATTTTATCCAGCTTCATTAACAAACCCTCTTTCCATAACATATCGTATGCCTTCTCAATATCAAAGAACACTCCAACTACTACCTCTTTATTTACTTGAGCCTTCCTTATTGCTGCCTCCAGACTAACTAAAGAATCCATAGTGCTACGCCCCTTCCTAAAACCGCTCTGGTATTGTGAAAATAACCCCATTTTCTCAATAAAATATACTAACCTTGACATTACCATTCTCTCCATTAGCTTACATAAGTTAGATGTCAGAGCTATTGGCCTATAGCTGCTTGGTTGAGCTTTGTCTTTCCCTGGCTTGCCGATTGGTACTATGACCCCATGTTTCCACTCAGAAGGAAGTTTCCCTGTTTCCCATACTCTATTAAACAATCCTAGAATGTATTTAATGATGTTTCTGATAGATTTTTTTTATCAATTCTACACAAATGTTGTCCTTTCCTGGAGAAGTTTTCCTTACCCCTGAGAGTGCTCTCTTCATTTCATACATTGTAAATGCTTCCTCTATTACACTACCTGACTGCCCTCTTTTTTCTAAAATGTTTGGATTTTCTCTAATGGTTTGTCTCCTGTGTCTTCTCATTTCCTCAGTAATATTCTCATTACTATGCACCTTCATAAATGTTTCTGCTAATACTTCTACTTTTTCTTTATCTGAAACTGCTGATTTTTCTTTATCTATTAAAACTGGAATGCTACTATAACTCTGAATTCCACTCATCTTTCTAATTATCCCCAAAATACCCAAATACACTTCACTAATCTCCTTAAATTGCTCCCAATTTGCCTTTTTAAATGCCCATCTTTGTATTCTCTCTCTCTTTTCTTTTTGAATATCTATTCCTATTTGACATAATATTGGAAAATGGTCACTTCCTATATTGTTGTGATTTATTACTTTCCAAGTACTTTTCCTTGCTAAATTTTCTGATATCAAAGTTAAATCTATAGCTGACATCTTTTCACTTCCAATATCTATTCTAGTGCCCGATCCATCATTTATACACACTAATCCTCTTAAATCTAACATTTCTTCCACTACCAATCCATTATGATCTGTATATTCACTCCCCCACAATGTATTATAAGAATTCAAATTTCCACACCATACCATCTTTTGTCTACCGTTCTCATCTATTTTTTCCAAATCTCCTATATTTAGTTTCTTACATGGATTATAAAGATTCACTATTTTTATACTTTCTGATCCTACCCATATTTCAACTACTATTACCTCATGTTCCTCATTAATTTCTACAATCCTGTATCCTATATCTTGTTTTATGAAAGTTACTATCCCCCCTCCATTTCCACCTGGTCTGTCTCTACGTATTGCGATATATCCTAATAGTGTAAAATTAAGACATGGTTTCAACCAAGACTCCTGAACACATATTATATCTGGGCATCTTTCTTGTTTTAATATAAAGTTCTTAAATTCCTGTCCATTTGCAATCAAACTTCTTGCGTTCCATTGTAATATTAGTAAACCATTACGAACCTCCACCACATGCTGTCTGAGTGTTTCCTACCGGTACTTTTAGTTTTTCATTGATCATCTCATTAATTCCCTTAATATCCAAATACTTTTCTGCTGCTCTCACTATAATTTTAATTCTCTCTGTCCGACTTTCCGTTTGCGCTGAGCAATTTACCACTTCAACTATAAATGCTACAAAAGACACTTTATCAATCTCCACTGGATCCTTCTCATTCTCTTCTTTGCCTTTGTTCATTATCTGAGGTGCAGGTTTCTTAACTTCTTTTGTTTTTGTTTCCTGTTCCACTTTCTTCAAGGCCTCAGCATATGTTAACCCATCTTCAACTCTTACATTTTGTACTTTCAGGACTTTTTGTCTCGCTTCACATCCTCCGTACCCTGCGCTGTGCTCTCCCCCACAGTTAAAACATTTGGGATTTACTCCTTGTTCGCATTTACCGTAATCATGCTCTCCTCCACATCTTGCACATCTTTGCTTCCCTCTACAAACTGCCGCAACATTGCCAAATCTTTGGCATTTAAAGCATCTTAATGGGGGAGGTACATATGGTCTAACCATATAGCTCATGTATCCTAAATATACCCTTTCAGGTAATTTATCCTCATCAAAATGTATAATCACAGATAAACTATCCTTCTTTTCTTTGTCTTTGACATACTGAAGTCTTCTTACTTCTGCTCCAGAGATATTATTTTTGATTCTTTCTGTTGTCATGTCAATCGGGATCCCTGTTATTACTCCTCTTACCCAATTTTTCTCTTCTGGAATTGAATTTTTAACTTTTTTCCCCAGTAAAGTTTTCATTCCTAGTGCCATTTTCTGTTGCTTGTTATCTTTACAAAATAATAACAGCTTTCCACGGTCTCCATCCGTTGAAGGACGACGCTCAAGTTGATACGTCGGGTGTGCAGCCTGCCATAATCCAAACTGGTGCTGTGATAGTGGACTGAGGACGAGAAGGGGGGGGTAACTTTGCAGTGACGAAGATCCATGGTGGCACCCTGATATTTATGTGTTATTAGGAGTGTTTCGTTCTGTGTTAATTGATTTTCTGTTTGTGATTTTGGGTTTAGTCGTGTATTGAAGTTTAGAGGAATGATCCCTTATCGCCCGCTATTGTACTGATTACTGTCCACGAGCATCAGCAGGTTAGCTGATATTGTTACTGAGAGAAGGGCAGGTCTTTTCTGGCCGTACGTGACTGTATGCTTCATTGACAATTTTATGTGGAAAGTGTGTTTTTGTTATATTGATTGATTTTGTCTTTTCCCTTCAGAATCTGGGGTACCTGTGGTCCCTGAAGTCTTCTGGGTGTGGTGGTGGTTTGATTGACAGTCTGCAGTGTTCACAGCGTGTGGAGTGTTGTGAGAGAGCACGAGTGGTTGCTGTGTTGACCCGATAGTCAGGACGAATTCCCCAGGTTCTGAAGTGGTAGGTTTGTGTGTGCGTGTGTTAGGGCTGCAACGACGCGTCGACGTCGTCGATGACGTCGACTACGAAAATACGTCGACGTGCGTGAAATGCGTCGACGCGTAGGCGGCACATTATTTACGTTCTAGAATGGAACAGCAGATCTAGAATAAGGGCAGCTTCTGCTCCCGGGCATAGTGAAAATTATCATTTATCATATAAAGCCAGACCGCGACATTCAAAAGTGTGGGAGTACTTTAAAGAGAAGCCGAATAAAACTGTGCTTTGTTCGCTCTGTAACGCCGGTTTCACACTGCGCGCGGTGGCAGAGCTGAAGCTGTGCGCGTGGAGAGCGGGACTCGGGAGCTTTCACTCTGCCAATCAGTGTTGCCAAGTCCCGGTTTTTTCCGCGGAATTGGGCTACTTCTACACTGTTTCCGCGGGCTGTGTCTCATGTCCACGGGTTGAAGCAAAAAAACACATATTTAACCCCCCCAACGCGATGTTTGCCAGAGAACCTCCCCGAAACGCGATTGGGCTTGTTTTGGGCTAGTTTTGAGTAACGAATGGGTGGGTTTTGTTGTGAAAACCTGCCAACCCTGCTGCCAGTGTTCTCTCCATGGTTCTCTCGCGCAGCTGAACCGTGACGCGTGTATTGCAACAGACGGTCACATTTTCCGGTGTTCACTCCGACCCCAGTACGTCTCGTGCTTTTATTTATTATAGGCTGCATATATCTCCTGTTAATGCGACCCGGTTCCCCTCTGTCCCAAACACATATGCATAATAACATGCTGTGTATAGGTAGTTTGCACGATTAAAGTAACATTAAAGTTAAGATATGCCTCTAGCTTTAATCATTTAAATGTGTCTTTGAAGTTTGGGCAAATACTTCTGGCAGCTTTAGTCGTTGTTTATGCACATGTATCTTCAAAATAGACGACTAGTTATACATTAAAACTATGCTGAAAGCTCCTGTATGTGAACCTTTTGCAGATACAAGTGCATTTTCGTTTACTATTGACACAAATCAATAAGTAAATCATACTCAACTACTATAGTAAACAACTTTTCCTAATTAGGCCTACTCTGTATACATTTTATGATGAATAGTATCATTATATATTATGTTTAAAAAGCTTCTTGTGTTCATATATTTCATTATAAAATGGCATACTATGTACACTACCCTTCCTGAAATACAATTAATATTGTCATCATTCATTGATTTCATGTTACAGTTTTTCTCAGTCGCTTTGGAACATTTCTCAGATCAGAATTGAAATTCTCAAAGCTACCTGTTCAATCTTCACATCATTGTGTCACTTGTGCACATCAAAAAAGCAGTTTCTCATTTCTTTGAACAAGTTGCAAATGCTTGTGTACATCCATGCAAATGATTATGTACAATTCTCTGCTGTTTATCAGTTGCTTATGTCATGTTGATCAAAATGTATTTTAATGGGAGACTGAAAGACTGAAAGACTCAGGAGTAGTTTCTTCCCCCAGGCCATCAGACTCCTGAACTCAGTCACGTGACTTCACTTCACCCCCGCACACACATAAACATCCAGTTTATACATTAACATCCACATACTGCCATTGCACTGCACTTTACTTTCCTATTGTTACTGCGTAACAACCTGTAATAAACCTTGCACATTATACTTCTTTATATATACATATATATATATTTATGTTAACCACTTATTTCTAAGTCTACAGTTTATCTCACTTATCATATCCACTTATTTTTTTATATTTTTTATATTTTAATTTTTATATTTTTATTTTTATCTTATTTCCTATTTTTATCTTTTACTTGATTTATTTATAATTCTACTTATGTTAATACTTTTTATTCTAATTTTATTCTATTTCTATTTTAATTTCTTGTAACTGTTATTTGCACTGTCCATGGAGCGGACCTGTTTACATTTCACTGCCAGTTGTATATTGTGTATATAACTGTGTATGTGACAAATAAAACTCTTGAATCTTGAATCTTGGGTCTCTGTTGAATAGTCTTACCCCCCACAACATTTAGGCATTTGTTCATAGCATAAGTCTTGCTAATCATCTAAGTCTACATGCAAAATGGTTGAACAAGTTGTCATAAAATGTCAAGAATATTTCTATACATTTCTGTTAGACGTTCACATTTCTACTTTTGTTTTTTCTGGGGGGGGGGGTTCTTTGTGCTATGCAGTGCTGTCTTTTCCTTTCTGTATCGCAATGACATGGTCTGTCAACAAATTACAGTACAAACAGTAAAAGCATAAATGTGAATCTTGTCCAGTCTCTTGCATTCAAACTCCCACATACACTAAGGTGTAACCCTACAATTTACAATAATTGTCATCAAAATTGTAGCCATATTTACATCAGAACATCCCTCCAGAGTACAGTTATATTAACAATATGACTAAGCAATTTGACTGTCTTATTCATACACAATGACACAAGGACGTGTCATTCTGATGGAACTGACATGTTAATTGACACAGATATTTACTTTTGAGAGATGAACTAAGGATTTTGAGCAAGAGACTGGCTTTTGCAGGTGTAATACATGGTGTTTTGCTATTTGTACGAATTGTTTTGAGAAATGCTCTAGCGTGTGTGTGCGTGTGTGTGTTTGTGTGTGCCGGTCCTATCTGGTTTTAGGAGTTATTATTAAAGATTGTGTTGTATTTTATTGAATGGTGTTTTCGAATAAATTGTTTTATAACATCATCATTGTCTGTTATCTGACTCAGCCACTGCGTATCTGCGTGCTTTGTGTACCTAAATTTATCTGTGGGTTCCCGGGCCATTTCCGGGTGGCGTAGTCGGACTTAATTCAAACCCAAACTGCCACATATTACTATAAAACTCTTACTACAATCATGTCTTCTAATACCAGCGGACACATTAAACATCTTTACTTCCATTGTGTGAGCTGTCTCTTTAATACCGCGTGGTTTATATATATTTTGCCGCTGATTGGGCTGACATTTTTGACACACCCACCAAACGAGATATAAAACGCATCTCAGACCTGGGGCAGGTTCAAAGCTCAAACCGGTACGCAACGTTTCCAGGAAAACGTTGTGCACCGGTTTGAGCTTTGAACGTGCCTCAGGTGGCGCCTGCCTGCCGAAACTGCGCTGATCAAAGGGGGCGGGAACAAACCACACAGTCACACATCTGTATAAACCTAATTCACCACAGTTTAAAAGTGAAGTAAATCCATCTTCACCTCGTGGGTTTTTGTGAGAGGAGAGAGATTTTGTGATAGCAGTGATTTTGTGATATAAGTGAGATTTATAGTGCGCTTTGGTTAGATAGGCTAGATTTAAATTAGATATATTGTCTGATAGGTATAGACAGTGACAGATAGGATAGATATAGTGACACATTCATATGTTAGATAGTGACAGATAGCACAGCATAAGTTAGAGATATAGAATTATATAGATTCATAGGTGATATATACATAGATACAATAGATACAAATGGAGGCTCCACATAAGTAGGCTAATTTTTTTTATTGCTGAACAAATAATCATTTACAATCAGCATGGCAATAACAAAAAAATTTTGTATTACAAAATACAGATCAGGTGCTTGAAAGTACAGTAGAAAAATATATCAGGCAAATCATAATAAAAGAAACAAAAAACATTAAAGGCGCTAGGGTTTTGTTTGAAGATCATATTCTTCTATAATGGAAAAAAGACTGATCGCATTTTCATAACTTTGAGGGCTTTTGTATAAGAGTTAAAGTCATTATGAAATTAATAAAATCTTGGTTTCACCTTTAAGAACTTGGATTTGTGTAGGCTATATACAATTTTCCCAGCATGCACAAATTGTCGTAAACGAACCATGACGTAGGTGGAGAGCCCCCCCCCCCCCCCCCCCCCCCCCCCCCGCTGAGAGACCGCGGAGGTGCGACGCCACTAATTAGCATATGAATAGCAGCGAAACCAGAGAGTCAACGGCCTGACTTGAATTTACTCACTCAATATTGGCTGAGGCCACTACTTTTAAACAAGAAAAATCCCTCGTGATTGGTTGGCAGATCACTGCAAACCAATCATTATTGGTCACCCTGGCTCATTATAAATGTAAACCCCAATAATAATAATAAATATATAATTTATGTTGTAATAATTTATGTTTTATATTAATGTTATTGTGCTATGAACTACACTATTCATACCGTCAAGGAATATATGGGAAAATTTGCCTGGACCGTGCCGTTTATTCAAAGAAAGAGCTTCATTTATAAACACACAGCTGTTTATTCAAAGAAAGAGCTTTATTGTTAAACACACAACTATGTACAGTGCAGCAGTAATGTATCTTATGTTGTCCTCCAAAAACGTCAAAAAGAAGCGCCCAACACATTCGGGAAACACAGGCGTATATTGTGAGTTGCCCTGTATTTCGGTATCGCCTCTAATCTGGATTGCAAAGTGGCACAGAGTTCGGAGAGCTCCAGACTGCGAGAGGGCGGTGGTTGCACAATCCATCCAGACACCCTGTCAACAATGCCGTCTTCCTCGTCAGATATGAGTTCAATGGTCACGCACTTCCAAATGTCCATCTCATCCTCAGCCAGCAGACTCTCGCTTCCAGCAACTGTAATACAATCCATAAAGACAATAAGCAACCTGAAAAATACTCACATGGACAAAAAACTGATCTAATATAATAAATCTTACCCTTTTTCTTCTTGATCGACTCCGAGCTAAACTTCGCAGTTTCCGCCTGCGATGTAAGTTCAGGTTGTTTGTATCTGAAGCTCCGGCGTGTCGATTCATAATACGTCTTACAGGCAGCTGGAAAACAATTACATGAGACTGGTATTAATAAAAACAGTCACGGTAAAATTAAACAAGGAATGAGAAAAACATTAGAAGTTATACTTACACACAATTTCGTCGTGATCAGCGGTTAAATCTGGACTCGTGGAAATCGCTCCAAGCAGATAAGAGGTCACGGCTTCGTTATGAGGCGAGGATAGTCTGTGTAAACAAAATGTGCAGTTTTAAGCTCGGATCTATTAACGCATCCATTTCCTTATACAGCTGAATAAAAGCATATTCTTTAAATCGTAACGTTACATTACCCATGCTGTGGTTCATAGCGCCTGCAGTTTGCCTCAGAGTTGTGAAGACGCCAGACAGCTGAAAATTAGTCGAAAAAGTTGGCCGCCTCCATGCAGAGGAGTTGAAGGGGAGCTGAAGGCGAGACGGCGTCCTGTCATTGTTGATCACGAAAAAGCAAAGCAGCAAAAACACAGGAAATGTATAAAAAACAGAGTCCAAAACACGTCTGTTTAAAGCTCGTCTTCAAGTTTTGCACGCGTCATGGCCATGACCTCGCACGTGATTGGACGAGGGCGAGAAGCTCGTCGGGCTCCTCGAATCACATGCAAGGTCATTGTTATAAGGATGTTTTCCAGAATTAATGAAAAAACTCTGTATTAATAAATTTTCCTGGACAGAATGGAAAATGTATTTAGTACCACATGCATGTACAGACTACAGTTCTCGCTCACTAATTTGATGGGATTAGGATTGATTGTCTTGATATAGTCAGTTTATGACAGTTTACAATGAAGGGAGTCTAACAACAAACTGATTTTAAGAAATGTATTAAATTAACAAGAAAATGAAACAAAAGAATGTTAAGAGGTGAATAAAATAAAAATGTTTTGATGTATTTTGGCTGTGTGTGCGTGTGTGTGTGTGTGTGTGTGTGTGTGTGTGTGTGTGTGTGTGTGTGTGTGTGTGTGTGTGTGTGTGTGTGTGTGTGTGTGTGTGTGTGTGTGTGTGAGTGAGAGAGATAGAGAATCACAAGAGTCCGGAAATCAGTCCACAGAGGGGCTTAATTTATCCCTATATTCTTCAACCTCATTGAGGTTTCAGACCACCAGCTCCAGAAAAACCTATTATATTTATTTAAGTTAATGGGTGTGGCAAAAGTGCTTCAATTACATATAGGCATAACACCGTAACTTTTTATTTTGTGTGTATTTTTTTTTTTACATAACATTGGTTATTGCAAATGACATACAGAGTAATTAATCTACTCTGTTAGCCCGGACAAGTTGAATCTACTTAAAAAATTGAAGCAAACTGGTTGCTCTAAAAATGTAGTAATGTGAACTAAAACGAGTACATTTAACTTAAAATGTTTTAGTTAAAAAAATTCAGAACCTAGATAAAACTCCCCCTGCTGCTACTCTGATTTGCATTTGTGTAGCTCACAGCATGTTCATTTACATGTTAAAGCCTCCCCTAGAATTAAGGGGAGGGGGAGTCATGGGGGGGACAACTGCCAAGCAAGGCCCACGTCAATTTCCGACAATTTACAGCGTTGCCTGGAAATTGCCGTGCACAGTCATAAACCTGAAGTTTCACGGCAATCTACAGTGACACATACTGACGAAAATCCCACTTTTCATGCAGTGTGGTCTTGCTGGGACAGGACTGGCCAGGCTTGGAGCAGCTCCTAACAGGTCGCAACAACCCTGAGTGCCGGGGGGGAGGAGGCCAACCCCGGAAAATGAGAGCTCGTCAGGCTTACCTTGCGTCCGAAAGTGAGAGAGCGGGTGAGTCTTCCCAGATTAATCTTGAGGTCTTCTCTGATCTTTTCCAGCAAATCACAGGGAGCGGGTCTCTAGGAAGAGAGCAACGAGAGGACGATCGCTTGAAGCACTGCTGGTCACAGGTCAGGGTGGTCAATGGTGCTGAATGCCAACCGCTTCCGCACCCCTCTCCACACTTCATCGTAAAGAATGACCTGTTGTACTGTGTAGCCGAGGGGAACATTGAGGGGAGCTAAAGTTTCTGCTTATACTCCCACGTAGCAAAACCGAGATGGTCCTCCACCTAGCTCACTCCCATCTTCTGGCCAGCAACCTCACAGCAGAGAACACGTTGCAGCGGATAAGGGGTCGCTTCCATTGGCCGGGCATGAATGTGGAGGTGAAACGGTTTTGCCAGACCTGTGCCAGACCGGCCCCCACCTCCTTGATTCCGCTACCAGTAATCAAAGTCCCGTTCTCACGCATCAGGATGGACATCGTGAGGCCGCTGCCAAGTCGTCACAAGACCACGAATACATTCTGGTTCTGGTGGATTATGCCACTCGTTATCCTGAGGCCATTCCCCTTCGACGAGCCACGGCCGCTGCTATAGCCTAGGAGTTGTTTGTTCTATGCAGCCGGGTGGGGATTCCATTGGAAATCCTGACAGACCTAGGCACTCCCTTCGTCTCCCGGGTCATGGCCGATCTGTGTAAATTACTACAGATGAAACGCCTCCGCACGGCAGTATACCACCCCCAGACAGATGGTCTAGTAGAACGCTTCAACCAGACCCTCGAGCGGATGTTAAAGCAAGTGGCAACTGAAGATGGACGTGATTGGGACCGAATGATCCCCTATGTGCTCTTTGGGATACGAGAGGTGCCCCAATCTTCCACTGGCTTTACTCCGTTCGAGTTGCTGTTCGGGCAACAACCCCGTGGGCTGCTGGATGTCGCCAAAGAGGCCTGGGAACAACAACCTTCCCCCCACCGCTCGCTAGTGGAACACGTTCAAGAGATGAGAGCGAGAATTGATCGAATAATGCCCCTGGTCAAGGAACACCTGCTTGAAGCCCAACGTACCCAGCAGCGAATGTACCGAATGTGGCCTGCAAATTTCTGGCCTCCTGGAAGGGCCCCTACACAGTCGTTAGCTTCTGGGATGTGTTTTCCAGTTATCCGAGACGCACCTACGTCCTGTCGCATGACATTCAAACGCCTCCGGGCATCACAGTCCGGCAGCGGCCCTACCGGGTTCCAGAGTCTCGTCTGCAAGCCATTGAGGAGGAAGTGGAAAAGATGCTCCAGCTAGGCATCGTCGAGCCCTCGTCCAGCCCATGGTCCAACCCCTGACCATATGTTGCAGTGAAAAACAACTTCCTTTCATGTCAGGTGTTTTATATGGTGTGTGAAATCACACCTTCCTGCTCCTTGATTTCTGGAACGCCTTGAGCGCTGGAAAGCTGACACTTTTTGCCTGATCGTAATCCTTCTTTTGTTCCACAGACATGTTCCCCTTTTTTCTTTTATCTGCCATCTCTCTCTTTCTGTCGTTGCTCGGCTAATGTCCGTCTTGATTGGCTACAAGTTAAAAGAAGACTGCATTTTAAAACCTTAAGATGAATAACATTTCTGTAATCGTTTAACCATTTTGTAGTACTTAACAGTTAGTTTGTTTACCTTAAGAAAAAAAGGTGTTTTCTCCAATACAGTAACTGATGATCATAAGATGCATAAATTCACAAAACACATCAATTTTATTCGTTTGTTGTAATCCAAATTTTAGAATCCATATGTTTGCAAAGGAACAGATCCAAATTCTGCCCTTTACCAGCGATCTTCATCTCCCTTCTCAGCAGCGACAGTAAACGTCAAATCCCGTGCTCGTTATGATGAATTCAAATTCAAAAATTGCGGCCTCATGAAGCATTACGACATGTTTTACTGCAGTGGTATCGAACGCTCATTGGCTCTTGCCTGCTTCGTCACAGATTGTGACATGCTTTGTTTCAGTAGATGTGTATTTAAAATGGGAAACTCGCGCCTTCATGGAGTGAAGCCGCATTCATTTTTTCATTGATTAATAACTTACATTCTGCTCTGTACCTCATACAAAACTATTTTATACCACCATAGAGGACTGTAACTGCAACACATTGTCATTTGAACTACTTTTGGTACCGCTTGCAATACAAACATTTTGATTAGGCTACTTGTCTGTCTGTTATGCTTTTATTTAAAGGGTTAGTTCACCCAAAAATTAAGCTTCGAAGCGTTATGATTCATAACACTTCGAAGCTTCATGAGGCCGTGTTTTGAAATCGTCATCACTATATAAGTTGTTATTTAGGGTTTTTTTGCGCACAAAACTATTGTCGCCGATTCATAAAGTTATTGTAGAACCACTGTAGTGAGATGGACTTTGTAACGACGTCTTTAGTACCTTTTAAGGGTCTTGAGAGTGAACCGTGCATTGTGCCAATGGAGGCCTTTCAGAGCCATCAGATTTCAACTAAAATATCTTCATTTGTGTTCCGAAGATGAACGGAGGTCTTACGGGTGTCGAACGACATGAGGGTAAGTAATTAATGACAGAATTTTCATTTTTGGGTGAACTAACCCTTTAAAACAGTAGTTTTAATAAATATGGGTAGGTGTAGGATTAGCTGTTCAAAATATCTTTTTAATGCTATATTGTTACTAAAATTGTCATTTTCCTACACATTTCTGTCCATAACATTTTATTCTCTTTATATTCTGTATAAAATTGGTATGTTTAGGTTTGGGAGTAGTGTTAAGGGATCGTCTATAAAATGGTAAAATGATGGATAAATGATATTAAAAAAAAAGATTTGAATCTTTACTCGTAAGCTATAAAGATTCATGTTCTTAAAAAGATTTCATGACGGATTCTTAAATATGTAACTTTTTTTAGCTCTAAAAACATAATAATGCTACCTCTTAACATGCGCCCCATTTTTGAGAATTCTTTGAAAACGATATACCCAAATAAAAATGTCTGCAGCTCTTAAACCCTATGGTCTATATTCATAAATCTGGTCTTATTTTAAACTAGACACTTGAAATGTTGCTACCCAAGAGTCATAATAACTCAAAGTAATATGGGAACAGAGTAATATACATGTAAATATACATGTAAGTGACTCACGTTTTTTGTTTTTTTTCACTTAGGGAAAAAAATATTATAATTTAATTTTAAGAGCCTGAAAATAACTTAAATATAAAACTGAATGTCTAATCATGTCATGATTCAAATATGAGGATGATTCTCTCAGTAATGTGGCTTCTGTGAGCTTTTATGTCAAGAAAAGTCTAGGCGTCCTTTCAAAAAGGCCATTTATTTCAGAACATTTGCTATTGTAAAGAGTAGTTTTTCATTCAAATAAATCTGCAATAAACTGCAATAAACTGCTAATTATAATGGATAAACAGTTACTGAAAAACTAAAGCAACTATTTACAGAGATTACAAAGTGTAAAAAACTCATTTAGCTGATAAAGAGTGTCAGTAAGAGTCTGCGCGCTGCAGTTTCTGCCTACACAGGTGTTTCTCAATGTCAAGGATCCTTCCTCTGCAGGACTGATCCTTCCAAGTCACTTCCTTCAGAGGCTAGGCGAGGCTCCTCTTAAGCATTCGGAGAACAGGCAAATGGAACAGGCTAGCAAGTGCACGTCAGCCTCATTACGTCAGTGAAAAGGTCCGTTAGCGTCCGTTATCAATAACGTCATTTGTATACGGTTGTAATTTGTACTGGCATTTACAAGTTAAACTTTACTTATATTTACTACGGTTATAACAAATGTTTGGTAACGTAAATACTTACACTTGAAAGCATATTGCCCCGTTAACGCTCCGACTCTGCCAACGTCCGATAATTTGTATTTTTTGAACAAGATAGCAAAGCTGCGCGCATAGGATTGTGGGTGATTTGAGAACGCTAAGTGCGCGAAGTCTACTCGTATGCATCCTTTCCTGTATATGGCATATTTTTCGAACGAAGGACTCAGACCTTGGTTGAAATTCCGAGGATCCTCGACATTGGAACAGTCCTTCGACGGACGTCGATGACGTAGCATCCTCGGAATTCTGGCTTCCGAGGATCCTTCCTTGACATTGAGAAACGCCTAGAGATTCTACCGGAAATACGTAAGCAGGGCTACTTCAACACTGTTGCCACCATAGACAGGTTGCCATGGGCTGTTTTCATGTAGGTTGTGCCCCACTCTCCCCTATGTCTGTAAGATTTGTATTTATTTAAACCTTTTTTTATACAATGACATTAATCAAATACAGTAAAAAACAGAACATTTAAATTTTCACAAAAAATGCTTGTATTTCAACAGCATATTGCACTAGAACACTGCACAGCAGCTTCAGTCCTGTATTGTATTGACCTCATATTGCAAAACAGTTTAACTTTCTTCAAATAGACATGGGTCCTTTTAGCCTAAACTTAGGGCTAACTTAAACATGTCTCAATAAAATCCTCACTCCTCAAAATGATCACTTCTGAAAAACTGGACCAACGTGATAATATATGAGAGAGAGAGAGAGAGAGAGAGAGAGAGAGAGAGAGAGAGAGAGAGAGAGAGAGAGAGCGCCCGCCAACTATCCAAATTTACAATACTCAAATGTAGTCTAAACCTCAAACTGACTGTCAAAGTGCAAAATCGCTACAAATGTCATGTCAGATCAATGCAAGAACCAAATATAAGCAACTTTGATACACAGGAGGAAGACAAAAATGCAGGTAAACTCACAGCACGTGCAGTGATGGTGACGGTGTGTGATCAGAGCCGCTGTGAGACGCGAATCATGCGCTGCTTGCGTGAACATTGTGCACTTCATTCTGAAACCTGCGCGACCTATTTAATTTGATCAGAGCCTTTGCCGTGGGATAAGTGCACTATACTATATCACAATATTGTTTCTGTTAAATTGACAGGTGCTTTACCCAGGCCCGTCGCGACAAGGCAGGCAAACCAAGCAATTGCTTGGGGCCCCGAGCTGGCCTGGGGCCCCAAGACAACGACAGGTTAAGAATAAAATGCAACGACAAACTGTGTGAGTGACCCTTTGATAGTCAATGTAGTAAAGTGCAATGACACTGTTATCGGGATCCCCCTCAAGGGGCCCTCCTAGTAGTCGCAGACAGCAGCCGAGCCAACCAACGCGATCTCTGCTGCTGGCAAAATACAAAACCTCCTCGGCAGTCATCATGAAGCGGAATTATGCTTCAGAAAGCCAGAAAAGAAAAAAGAGAAAGGAAGAGGAGGATAAGAAAAAACAAGATAGTGGTAAGATAAATTACACTGGATAAAATAGCTCTACTTGTCTTGTACAAAAATGGTGTAATTTTACACCATAAAATTTTACATAGCATGCTATACTAACTATTATTTATGCTATGCATAAATAACCTGGAATAGTTAAAATAGCATTCTATTAACTATTATTATAAACATTATTTAACCAGAAAGAGGCAGAGGAACATATTTTATATCTTATCTTAATGTGCTAGTGTGGGGATATACGGTAGTGACAGTTTTTGCAAATATGACATTATTTTTATAAGTTACCAATGGATCTTGAACAGTTACTTTATTCTGTGTTACACTGTTACATTTTGAAGTACAGTATCAGTATCACATGTTTTACTGTTTATTAACTATTTAACAAGGTATTATAGTCATCTGTTGCAACTTTATAATAACCATCCAGATAATGTTTATAGACAGTTTACAAACCAACTAGGAACCCTTAACGTCCGTCTATCTATGTAATATTTATAGATGTTTTAAAAATGGTTTCTTACGGGGTTACAAAAATGTTTTAATGGAACAGTGGTGTTTTTTTTGCAAATGTTCAATTGTTGAAAATGTTAAATTTTTATTGGGGGGGCCTCCATGTCCATTTTGCTTGGGGCTCCCAGATTCCTTCAAACGGCCCTGGCTTTGCCAGTGCAATTACGCAAACTCCACATTAGTGATCTTTCAGGTTCTTTATAAAACTGGTGGGACAGGTTAAACTATGGTGAATTTATATATACATAGCAGGATAATCAATTTAAAAAGGCTATTATTCACCTAGCTGTTGAAGTCTTTGATGCAGACAGTGTTTTAATCTTTTGTTGGTAGGCTATAAATCAAGTGTAACCTTTACTAGTCGATTCGTGTGAAGTTTTCAACCCACTCCTGTACGTCCTTTATATAATCATCAGACGATCTCTTCTCTGTGAACCGCAAAGCCGGAAGATGACCGATGAAACAATAGATGGCGGTAACGCGTGATTTTAGTATGTGATCAAATAAGAAGAAAACACTGATGCTTCAATGCATTACAGGCTCGTCAAAACACAAAATGGAATGTAGCTTTTGGTCGCGCTACACCGCTACTTGCTGGAAAAAGTAGTTAGCTACTGGAAAAGGTACATTGTTTTAAAAGCAACTGAGCTATTGACAAGCTACTGAAAACGTCTCCGGTTACGTATGTAACCTAGGTTCCCTGAGAACAGGGAACGAGACGCTGCGTCAGCTTGACGCTACGGGGAACGCCTCCAGCGTGACAGGTGTCTGAACTACTATCGAATCACGGCAATCCTATTGACCGGCGACAGCCTATGATGTCATCAAGGTGCGACCAGGAAGTATAAAAGGGCGCCTTGCCAAACATGACACCGCCCTTCGTCTGAAGGGACTGTTTGGCATGCAAACCCTGAGGCATGGCAAAGCGACGCAGCGTCTCGTTCCCTGTTCTCAGGGAACCTAGGTTACATACGTAACCGGAGACGTTCCCTTTCGAAAGGGAACTCGCGCTGTGTCAGCTTGACGCTACGGGGAACGAAATACCAACACCGCCATGCCGAGGGGAGTGCATGCCTACTGGCAGTGACCACTGTCAGAACAAACAAATTCAACTGAAATGCCTGAACCACTCCCCCTCTGGTCACATAAGGCTGTCAGTGACAGCATTCCCTACGGTCATAGCCCAAGCTATAAGCCCGAGTAGGAAGCTTCGAACACTTAGAGAAGTTCTACCCAGGCCGCTCAAAGGCCCGGATCCAACCCATTCGAAAGAAGGGGGCTCCTTTAAGGGAATGTGGCTAGGGGGCCCTAGGGCGCCCCAGCCAGCCACTACCGCCACCAAGGAGGCCTAGCTTGGTGCCTTTTTCAACGGGCACTTCAGCCGGGCCATCCCTGTCTGTTCGATAACAGAGCCTCTGGACACTCGCCTCCTGAGGAGGCATCCAGTCCCAGGGACTGCAGAATGGCAGTGGCCTCCTCGGACCGGATCTCAGAGACGGGAATCCCGGAGAGCAGCACTCAGCTTAGCGCTTTCTACCCTTGCCATCAAGGGGAGTAATCTGCTCAATCCTAGGATCTACTGAGCTATTATCAGATAGAAACACTCAGGAGGCCAGACTGGCCTAAAAACTGATCTAATTGGGAGGCCACCCTAGGGGCCTACGACCACCCGATCAGGCCCAGGCAGCCTTGGCTCACATAAGACCCTTAGTAACCCGGTGAGGCCTACTACCTTACGACCAGTCTTCAGGGAGGCCTAGTGCGGCCTACTACCCAGCAACAGCCTAGCAACTCCTGTGCTAGCTGACACGGCGACTGGCAAACAGGAGCCCTCCTTCAGGGAGGCCTGGTGAGGCCTACTACCTGCCAGCAGTTCATCACAACCTGCCAAGTGACTGAATCCAAGAATGCGTCCTCAAGGGAGACCTGGTGAGGCCTGCTACCTCATGCCGAGTCTTCAGGGAGGCCTGGTGCGGCCTACCACCCGTCAACAGCTTAGCAGCCCATGCTAGCTGACACAGCGACTGGCGAATGGGAGCCTGCTTTCAGGGAGGCCTAATGGGGCCTACCATCTCACAGCAGGCCTGCAGGGACGGCTTCCTGGTGACAGGAGTGAAAAACTGTGATGTTATAACCTTGGGCTGACAGTAGCTTCTCTGCTGGCTGACAAAAATTAACATCCAACTGCTGACAAGGGTTATAGTTGGGAAAAACTGCTACTTGAAAGCCGACATCGTTGGGGAGTAATATATACCGCAATACACAAGGGGCCGAACTTTGCAGAGGCCTACCAAGGCTGACTACCTATGTTCAAGGTTGCAGCTAGTAATTTGCCAACCTCCCCAAACGTCGGGACTCACTCGCAAGGAGGCCTAACTCTGAGGCCTACCACCTGACCTGGAGTCTACTGCCAAGACTGCCCCAGCTGGCTACCCACAGCCAGCTGGCCTAAAAAATCATCCCAGCCTAGCTGGGTGACCCATCCCGGAGGCCTCCAATTCCTTCTGGAGCCAACTGTACAATGGTGCAGTCTTATCGGCAGCGCCTACAAACACTGGAACCTAATCACATTGTCCATAGCAGGGTACTCGGCAAACCAAACGCCTTGTACCCCCTAAGCGGGGGGAGTACCACATACGCCACCCACCTCATGAAGGTCCTAGCTTTAATAGCGCCTATCATACCGTGTGAGGGCGTCAGCCATGGCAATGCTCTGGCTACAAGGGAGCTCACGACCAAACCTACATAAACCAAAAGGTTGTGAAGTGCTGCTCAACCCGAGCCATGGGTGAGGCAGAATGATACAGAGCTGGATGTGGAGGTACTCAAATCTACCCTGCCTTGTCAGGGGAGTACGACCAACTGGCCAGGGCATATACAAGAAAGGCCAGCGCCTGCCAAAAAACTGGCGGCCTCTAAAACTAGCTCTGGAGGGCCGGGTTGAGCTATGCATACGGAGTTTACGTACTTGCATGAAAAACGGCTAAACCCTGCCCCACGACTACTGGCTAAGTCGCTATCAATTCTGCACAGCACCAACCTGCATTACTAGCAAAGGCCCCAGAACGCAGGCAAGGGGGCGGGCCTTGGCCGGACTACTCTGCGTAAGAGGAGGCTACATTAGGGACAAATAATAAAGCTAAGTTCAAAAAAGGAACAGCTACCCGGAGCGCTAGCGCTTCTTGGCGCGCGACTCCGTAATCCCTAGAAAGCCTAGGCCAATCTAGATCTATACCCGAGATCCCAAACAGGGCCACTACTATTGCCATAGCAAAAGGGGCACTCAGGTAGAAGTGCCAGTCATTACATAGATCTGGTCCTAGATCTAACTGTAGTTCTAGCATAGTCTGATCCTGCACTCTCCAGAAATTTACACTGAGAGAACAAACAGACCGCCTTACCCTGAGGCGGCTACCAGTTAGCAGTTTAATACTAGGAGAAAAATGCCTAGCCTTTCCTCAGAAAAACAAGCCCCTTTTTTTTTTTTTTTTTTTTTTTTATCGCTACACACCCTCAGGAATGAGCAGCATTCCCAGTGCTAATACTAACGCATTTTCTTAGCTTTTTAGGACTGGGAATAAAAAGGGCTGAACAGCACACAGCGTGTAGCATATATAATGTTTGCTGGCCTCCACTAGCAATACTAGCTCAATTATACCGAGCTTAAGCAACTGGTAAACGTTCTAGCCAACCTAACAGGGGAACTACAGGCCCTTTTAGAACATATCCAGCGATCCCCGAAGCCCTCAGCAGGGAGCATAAGTCAGAAAATATGAAATAATTTCCCACATATAGGGGACTTACCCACTCTCCTGCGGCACACCATGATATCGACCCACAAGCTTAATTCAACATGTATGCTTAGGTGTACCACTACCACAGGCCTGAGGGGGCGCACTCACCGACCAGCCAGGCGGGCCCTAGCACATCATCGTGGACCCACCTAGGCCGGATGTAAGAAGCGCCTGGGGAGATGATGAAGAAGAGGAGTGAGGGTCAATGTAAATTATCATCTCACCCTCAGGGAGGAGATCCATCATGAACGCTGACTGCGCTTTGTGATACACAGCTCCTACTTCTCCCGGGAGTCCGCCTCTCTGTGCCCCACCCCCGACTGTGGGGGCGCACGAGAGGCAATGCTGGCCCTTGGGCCCTGTCTCCGGTCCTCGGACCGTGACGCCTCCCGCCTGCCTGGGACCCGGATCTCAGTGGCATGCAGGTCCTCAGACGCTGCCAAATGTTTGCTATTCCTAGGCGATGCTGGCCCTCGGGCCCAGACTCCGCCAGTTGCGCAACCACTGCATCAGGGAAAACATCCCCTGATCGAGATCCCTCAGCAAACCGGCCTGGTGCACACGAAACACCGCCATGGTGTAAGAAGTAGCACCGGGCTGACCCGCTGCTGTGTATGCCCTGCCATTAAAATGACACATCGTTTAGGTGGCAGGGTTAGAGCTCTCAGCTTCCCAGATGTGAGATAAAACATCCCATTAGTCGGAGGCAACGACACATACCCGACATCAGCGGCATACTGCTGATGTCATACCGCTGATATCAGTGACCATGAACTGAACATAGGTTAATCCATGCCCTCTCGATCTAATTAGGAAGATCAGGAAGGAATGAAAGCCCAACTGAGCCAATGATTATGGCTGGGGAGAAATCGATCGTTTAGTCCAACACGAGCGATCTCTCCTCTAACGCGAAAACACAGCGGCCGCAGCCCGCCTGCAGCGCGATTCATAACATTCATTGGCTCAGCATACACAGTCGGGATGGCTGAAACGATCAATCCTCCTTCTCACAGCCATCCCTAGAGCACTTGCAAACAAGTCTCGTCAGCCGCCAGATCGTCAAAGGGAAGAATGCCTTCCAGTGACGATTCAACGAGCTCTATCCAGGAAACCATGATGTGAGTCCGCGCTCAGCCTCGGCATGAACGGGGACCGCATCATAAGTCTCGGATGCCAAACCCTCTTCCCTCAGGAAGAGAATCAGACGAGAGCAGAGCGATCTCAGATTGACAAACGCTCACATTAAACAAACAAACAGACAACTCGATAAGAGCTGACTGTGCATGCTCTTGATCCCAGGCAGAAACAATAATGAATTTGGATTACCTTACTCGAAGCAATTCAGACAAAACAGTCCCTGAAGACGAAGAAGCGGTGTCATGTTTGGCAAGGCGCCCTTTTATACTTCCTGGTCGCACCTTGATGACATCATAGGCTGTCGCCGGTCAATAGGATTGCCGTGATTCGATAGTAGTTCAGACACCTGTCACGCTGGAGGCGTTCCCCGTAGCGTCAAGCTGACGCAGCGCGAGTTCCCTTTCGAAAGGGAAATGTAGTTAAGTTAGTAGCTTAGCTACTTGTAGTTAACTTCTCCCCAACACTGCTTGGGACTACAGGGATTGGATGTCGTGCAGGCAGCGCGCGTGCTCTATGCATGCATTCAGGTGGTGCACATTTTTTTCACAGATGATACACTGAGCGGCGCGGCCGAGTGAAAATTTTTTCCCCCAGGTTTTCATGGGAAGTAGCAAGTCTTCTCGAGTCAAAAGGCGCAAGTCCAAGTGAAGTCACGAGTCATTGATGCTAAAGTCCAAGTCGAGTAGCAAGTCTTTGTACATTTTGTCGAGTCGAGTCTGAAGTCATCAAACTCATGACTCGAGTCTGACTTGAGTCCAAGTCACATGACTCGAGTCCACACCTCTTTTAATTTGTGTTTAGAAGTTAAATGAAACAACATGAGGGTGAGTACATGATGACAGAGTTTACATTTTTGGGTGAATTATACCATCATATAGTACCATCATAACGCAAATCCTATAGTTTACATCAACGATATATATCGTTGCATTTTTATATTGCAATATATTGATTAACGATATATCATTACACCCTTAAGTATTACAGTTTAATTACATTCCATTTTCTTGTGCTTTGATATAATTCTGCAACTGTCAGTTGATGTAATTTGACATACATGCGTGTCTTGTACATGTAAACAATAATAATAATTAAAATAATAATAATTAATAAACTGTGGCATAATGTGAAGTGGAAGGAGAATTTATATGTGCGTCAAGTTTAGTCGATAAAACACTTCTGCAAAGGATACACCTGTGTATCCTCGCTCATGACTCCTCAGGAAGCCTCCTCACTCCTCCATCCTTGTCTCCTTGCGGTGCAATTAGAGAGTTGAGATGTCCTACAAGATGGCTGAGCTCCATCGGTTTCTGGGTCATATAGGGTGGAGGACGGAGGAGCGAGGAGGGATATTGAGAAGCACCCATAGTGTCAGCCTCAGATGTCACGCCCACAGACCTCCCACATTGTGTTGCTATGTGGTTAGGCAAATGTCTGACTTATAGACTGTAAAAAATGATCTAACTACACAATACTAACTGTGAGGTGACTTGGCTGCCACCTGAGCCACTTCAGCTCTATATTTTAGAGGAAGCATATGATCTTTCATAAAGAATGAATCGCCTCTTCTTCTTAAAAGAGTTCTGATATATTCATATTACATAAAAAAACATTATAAATTACTGTTTGTAAAGCGAATACTCTGCACTGTGGCTCCAGTATGTAAATAACTATTTATTTTTCGCCATGCATTAGAGAAATGACTAAACAGTGCATTTTTATTGTACACTGGTTATGCATTTATAATGTATTATTAAATTAAACATTACCCTAAAAGCCACGGTTTCAAAGCAAATACAGAACAAGTAGTTTAAATTAACGTTTAACTATTGTACAAAAATGTATCTCAACACACGAGATCTAAAAGACCTCAGAGCATAAAACATTAATGTGTTTCACGTAAGTGCATCTCCAGCAGCTCAGATTGTGAGTCAAAGTGAAACCTGCGGTGGTCTGATCAGTTTGGAAATGTGGTTTGATCTGTTCTGTGGAGAATGCAAACATGCTCACTAGTCACCAACCTGAATTGTGGCAAGTGTCACAGGTTGGTGCAAGCAAAAAAAATACATTTAAGCCGCGACTCTAAATGCAGCAGTATATATTGATTAAACACCTGGAGCACAACACAAACCAACCTATGTTCTTAATATAACAGACCAAGAACTGGACCAAACAGATACACATGACCAAAAATAGGACAAAAATAAATACACAGGACAAAAAAGAAACCAAACTATAAGTCACAGAGGAAAATTTAATAACTTTATGTGATATAGAACTTAAGTAAAACTTGTGTTTAGGGATAAAATAAATAATACTATCTGCCATGAAGAAAAGTTTATGTCTTAATAGGGGTTAGACAAACAAATACAACCAACACATGAGAGAACAGTGCAGTGGGCGGCTCGTGGTCATATCCTGTGGAGGAGGAATCACACGCGACACCGTTAGTTCACACATTTCAGACACTTTCATTTGAAAATGGTTCAAATACTTGTTTTGTTCTACTTCTGGTTGGTTCTAAATCTGGTTGGTAAGTTATAATCATATTTTTTAGACATTAATTCTTACTTTATTTTTAAAATGAGTCAGATCAGACATGATTTACATTGTTGGTTAAACCCTAAAAGATACTGCAATTTAACTAAAAGTGAGATCTGGTGTTGCTGATTTGAACCACTACAGAAAATTAGGGAAGATGCAAAAACACAGCAGAATCTATTCTTACACCATTATAACCAGTTTTTTTATGTTAACCAGACGGACTGAAGTCAGTGTCAGTGGTGGAGGGAAATTCAGTCACGCTAAACACTGATCTTACTGAAATGATGGATGATGATCTGATTCTGTGGAGGTTTGGAGCTAAAAACACTTTAATAGCTCAAATCAATGTAATGGCCAACAGTATCACTGTATATGATGATGTTCTTGATGGGAGATTCAGAGACAGACTGAATGTGGACGATCAAACTGGATCTCTGACCATCACAGACACCACAACTGAACATGCTGGAGTTTATCAACGAGAGATCAACAGTGAGAGAAAGAGTTTCAGTCTCTCTGTCAATGGTGAGTTATCAGTTTCACATGTTTTATTTATTACACCATTGAAAGTGATGAATTTTAACATTTAGATTGTTTTGATCTTTACCTGTTGGTTTGGGTATACACTATTAATAGACTTTTTACCTTGGCTGATGGTGATAAACCGTAGCTGTGTCCCCATTCACGTACTTATTCTATTCTTATACTGTCACTGTTTAAACTGTCCTATCAATCATATTTCCACAGTTAAAATCCTCCACTTTTATTTATTTAATGTATTTAATTTCCTACGTATCAGAGAGAAATGTAGTTGCACATTGAACCCCCCTCCAAATCATTGAATTCAGGCGTTCCAATCACTTCCATGGCCACAGGTGTATAAAATCAAGCACTAGGCCTTCAGATTAGAAGAGTGTGTATGCTTCATGGAATGGGAATGAGTAGCTGCATCCAAGCATTACATCACCAAGTGCAATGCAAAGCGTGGGATGCAGTGGGGTAAAGCACGCCGCCACTGGACTCTAGAGCAGTGAGACGTGTTCTCTGGAGTGACCAATCACACTTCTCTGTCTGGCAATCCCATGGACGAGTCTGGGTTTGCCAGTTGCCAGGAGAACAGGACTTGCCTGACTGCATTGTGCCAAGTGTAAAGTGTGGTGGAGGGGGGATTATGGTGTGGGGGTTGCTTTTCAGGGGTTGGACAATTTCATGCTACACTCTTTGTGGGAACAGTTTGGGGACGGCCCTTCCTGTTCCAACATGACTGCGCACCAGTGCACAAAGTGTCGGTCCGTAAAGTCATGGATGAGCGAGTTAGGTGTGGAGGAACTTGACTGGCCAGCACAGAGTCCTGACCTCAACCCGATAGAACACCTTTGGGATGAATTCGAGTGGAGTCTGCAAGCCAGGCCTTCTCGTCCAACATCATTGTCTGACCTTCTAGAAGAATGGTCAAAAATTCCCATAAACACACTCCTAAACCTTGTGGAAAGCCTTCCCAGAAGAGTTGAAGCTGTTATAGCTGCAAAGGGTGGGCCAACTCCATATTAAACCTTACGGATTAAGAATGGGATGTCATTAAAGTTCATGTACATGTAAATGCTGGTGTCCAAATACTTTCAGCAATATAGTGTATGTCTTCCATGTGGATGGTTAGAACTACTCTCACCTTTTGCACATACGACATCTGCACTGATCACCTATGACAGCAGGACACTTTTAAGCATCAGAAACCACTTTACACCCCTACTCTTTTATCCACCGATCCAACATGGCAACCTGAGATACTTTGTGCAAAGGATGGGAACAATGGCCACGAAAGAGCTCCCCCGAGGCGACGAAAAGCAAAACACAAATGCGCTGGGGTTCGCAACAGACCGAGGACCAGTATCCTGCTCAACAACGTTCAGTCGCTTGATAACAAGATGGATGATCTCAACGGCAGGATAAGATTCCAGAGAGACATAAGGGACTGCAATATCCTCTGTCTGTCCAAAACATGGCTGACCCCCTGGATACTGGACGTAGCTGTAACACCGTCAGATAACTTTTCTGTTCTTTGGATGGACAGGCCAGCAGAGGCTGGCAAAAACAGAGGTGGTGGGGTTTGTGTCATGGTTAAGAGCAATTGGTGCGAGCTCAGGAACATCATCATCCTGACGTGTTCCTGATCGCCTTACCTTGAGCATCTAACAATCAACAATATGCTGTCCGTTCTATCTGCCTCTGGACTTTACGTGGTGGTGGAGCATTAATGTCCGAAGCCTGAACCAAAACCAAACTAGAATGAAATGCCAGGATCCAAACACCACACAAAGCAATTCACTCAGACAAAAGAGCGCATTATAATATTAATACTAGCAGGTTACAGAAATCAGACTTGATGCAATCTGACTCCACTGTTGCATGATGTCCACATGTGTGGACAGTTTGTTTTTGGTGTATAAAAAATAAATTTTACTCTAAATTTTAGTTTATAAAATACTAACCTATTCATCATACTTTACTGTACATACTAATATATATTTATTTTTTTTGCTCAATTGACCTCCCTTGTATAAAAGTTTTTCACAGATATGCCTGGGGCATTTGGCACATGGCTATTGCTGTCAGCCATCTTGGATTAATGATGTGATAAATAAACCCTAAATGGAGTTAAATTAAATGTCCTCAAATGTGGACACCATGCATGAAAGGGTTAAGGCAACACTAAATAATTGATAAAATTAAATGAAATAATGTTTCTGTATCCGTCAGTAACCGTCAGTGTGTAAAGCAGGGTGCATGGTTGAAGGTTTAATACAATGTTGAAATGTACATGCAGAAAACATCAGAAAACAACCCAAGCAAAGTCCAAAACCTCCTTAGGTTCAGTTGGTAATCTCTTTCAAAGGAGCGTCTGAAGCACTGCAATAGGTGTATCAGCACAACACTCCCAAAACCAGACAGCAGAGGTCATCACAATATGACAATATCAGCATTCAACACTATAGTACCACCACAGGTAGTAAAAGTGGGCCAAACCATTTCCAACATCATCAACTTAAGTACAGGAGCTCCACAAGAACGTGTTTTGAGAGATCACGTGACCCTCCGGTAGCAATGGCTGTGTAGTTCGACTGCTCCCTGACTCGGTATCCTTAATCTACCTGTTCTCAGTAAAATTATCAACGCTTGGTTAGTCTTGGCTGCTCTGATAACGTTGCAACAATTGAAGATGGCAAAACGTCAATTAGCGTTGGCTTCCCCGGAGAAAAAACGAGTCAAAGACCCTAATTGTGCTCCTGAGGGGGAAATTCGCGCCATTGTTGCTGACGAGTTAAAGATGCAGCTTAGCTTTGTCAGGGAAATGTTTAGGGAAGAATTTGCCCCAATCGCGGACAGACTTGGAGTCTTGGAAGAGGACGTTCGACTGATAAGAAATAACTTTGACAACATGCAAGCAGCTCTTCGCAACGCAAAGAAAGACACCGTGGAAGTAAAGTTAGCAGTGGATTCCCTTCAGGAAAAGTTGGCGAGAATCGAAGACAAAAGCCGTCAGTCCAATGTCCGTCTAGTGGGACTAAAAGAGGGTGCAGAAGATGACCCTCTGCGTTTTATACAGAGTAATCTTCCTAAATGGATCCCCTCTCTTACTGGCAAAGTACTGGAGGTTGAAAGAGCTCATCGTATATACAGCGGCGAGCGCGCGAAATCTACCCCTCGTACGTTCATCTTCAAGATGCTGCGGTATCAAGATCGGATTGCGATCCTGAATGGAGCCCGTGCCGCTGGACAAATTCTTCATAATGGATCTCCACTACTTTTCTTCCCAGACTACAGCACTCACACTGCATCTAAGAGGAGAGCGATGGCATTGGTGAGGAAGAAGCTAACCCAGTCGGGAATTACGTCTTTTTTGCTTTATCCCGCGGTAGTTAAAGTTACTCACCGAGGGAAGATTTCACTGCTTGAGACACCGGCGGAGGTGGAAAAGTTCATCCTCAATATGAATCCCATTCCCATCGCAAAATCTTCCCCGAAGGGAGCAGAGGCTGTTGTGTCACAAGAATCTGAATAGGAGCATGAATCGGCAGTTCCCATGGATGACTGAGAAAGATTGATTTTTCTTTTTGTGCATCCGGAAAATGACCGGGTCGGGTCAGGTGTCGACAGACGAGCCGGACTGCTAGTTGGCCGCGTATCCAAAGACTGTTACGTTAAGGGCAGGTAGAAGAGTGTGTTTTAACTCTTTGCTTGCTGCCCGTTCTTTTACTGTTCTTGTTTGTGTTTTTTTGTTTCATGCCCAAGTCCACCCACGTAAGTTTAATTTGTATTATGCACGCATTTATATGTGTAGTATTTATATGCATTCATGTATGTGTATTGCATATTTTCTTATTGCCGCCCACTATCTTTGCTGGGGACTACTTTTTGGTCCTCCTGCCTCGTTCTGTTTGGTCTGCATAGCTATTACTCGTTAAATTATGGCTATACATATATTGTCATGGAACGTTAATGGGTTAAATAGCCCCGTCAAGCGGACCAAATGCTTAGATTATCTAAGATGTAAAAAGGTCTCTCTTGCCCTTATACAAGAGTCTCATTTGAAGTCAGCTGACGTGCATCGCTTTCAAAATAGATACTTTAAAATTATTGGGGATAAGTGGGGATAGTGGGGATAAAGAAGGCCGAATTACCTATGTTGTTGGTTCTCTAAATAATACTAAATATGCTTTTGTGTCTGTTTATGCACCCAACGAGGGTGATCCGTTATTTTTTCAAGAATTACTACGTTTAGTTGTGAGTTTGGAGGACTGTCTCGTGGTGCTAGGGGGCGACTTTAATTCTGTGTTAGATCCTCAGCTAGATAGATCTCATGCTTCTAAAGCTGATGCAAGGATTTCTGGTTGTTTTAACTCATTTTTGCGACACTCTAACATATGTGATGTTTGGCGTTTACAAAATGATGGTTCCAGGGACTATACATTCTTCTCAGCTCGTCACAAGAGCTATTCAAGGATTGACTATTTACTTGTGTCTCCTTCTCTAATTCCTTATATTAGTAAAGTGGATATTCTGCCACTTCTATTATCTGATCATTCCCCAATAATTTCTACTTTAACTCCTGTATCATTGGGCTCCAGACACAATCGCTGGAGGTTTAATACTTCCTTGTTAAAGGACTGTACATTTGTGGCTGAATTACGCAATTCTTTGAATGAGTTTTTGCAGATTAATAGGGATTCAGCCTCTAACCCCCAAGTATTGTGGGAAACCACTAAATGTTTTGTTAGGGGTAAATGTATAAGTTATTCATCTTTCAGTAAAAAGCGTAGAGAGAGTCGTAAAATTGAATTAGAAAAACAAATTGATCTACTAGAGAAGGAACTAAAAGGTACATTCTGTGAGACCAAAGCCAAAGAAGTTAACGTCCTTAAATCAGAATTAAAATCAATATATTTGCATAGAGCTGAATTTTTCATACATCGTACTAGACAGTTTTATTATTTCAATGGAGAACGTCCATCTAAGCTTTTGGCTTTGAGGTTGAAGGACAATGAATCTAAGGCCAGCATATCTGATATTAGGCACGAGGGCTCAGTGTATACTCAACCTAAGGATGTAAATAGAATATTTGAATCCTATTATAAACATCTGTACACGTCAGAATCCAACACTGACCCGACAAATTTAGATTTATTCCTTAAACATTTAGATCTTCCCAAACTAAATGATTCTCAGCGCGATATGTTGGACAGCCCTTTGACAAGTGAAGAATTGAAGTCTGCCCTGGACTGCATGAGCAGTAATAAAGCCCCTGGGTTAGATGGGATTCCCCCGGAGCTATTGAAGGCATTATGGGACATAGTTGCTCCCTTGATACTTAACTCTTTTCATTTTGCTCTAGAAAAAGGGGCTCTGCACAGGGACCAAAACACAGCTTTAATAACTTTGCTTTTGAAGAGAGGGAAGGATTCACTTGAGTGTTCTAGCTATAGGCCAATTAGCCTTCTATCCACAGATTCAAAGCTGTTAGCAAAAGTCTTGACCTTAAGATTGGATCGGTGTGTTGGAGACCTGATCAAATATGATCAGTCAGGTTTTTTAAGGGGGAGATTTGCTGCGGACAATATACGTAGACTTCTTCATATTATTCAACTAGCAGACACATATACAGCTTCCTCTGCAGTTCTTTCTCTGGATGCAGAGAAAGCATTCGATAGAATTGAGTGGACATTTTTGTGGTCTGTCTTGGAGCGTTTTGGGTTTGGTTCTTTTTTCGTGCAAGCTGTCAAGACTATCTATTTTGATTGTTCAGCCAGAGTTCTTACTGGCCCTCATATTTCTCCTTCTTTCCGTCTTGGCAGGGGCACTCGTCAAGGATGTCCCCTGTCACCTTTGCTTTTTAATTTATCATTAGAGCCTTTGGCCCAAGCGATTAGACAATGCTCTGCAATAGTCCCTATAAGCTGTATGAATATGTCTCATAAGATTTCACTCTATGCTGACGACATTCTGTTGTATTTATCAAATATCACAGATTCGGTTAAAGAATGCTTAAAATTATTTGATACATTTGGTAAATTGTCCGGTTACAAAATTAATTGGAGTAAATCCATACTTTTACCCCTTAACTTAGCAGCTAAATCAGAGATTCAGGCCTTACCCTCAATGGTTCCAGTCAGCGACCAATTTAATTATCTTGGGATTAGAGTTTTTTGTTCACTATCTCGCATTTCTAAGTGGAACTACCAGTCTCTTCTGGATAAGATTTCAAGCAATCTTCAGTGTTGGTCTCCACTCTGCTTAGCTCTCCATGGTAGGATGGCCACTATTAAGATGAATACACTTCCGAGGCTGAGCTTTTTATTTTCAACGTTACCTATGGCACCACCTACTGGTTATTTTAAAGAGCTTCGTACAGCAGAAACAAAATTTTTATGGAATTACAAACGGCCTAGAATTCGACTCAAATCGATGCATAGGTTAAAACCTCATGGAGGCTTATCGCTACCGGATTTTTGGTCCTATTATCTAGCATACCAAATGAGACCACTTAGGACATGGATGGATGTTGACTCTCCTGTGCCATGGCGGGCCTTAGAGACTAATATTATTTACCCATTACGTCTACAGGATTTACCTTTTACTGGAATACCTAAGAAAGCTCTGGAAAAGTTTGGTCCAATTATATGCCATTCTATTAAAACATGGAGAGTGGCAGAAAAGATCATGGGAGCTTCAGATTCCTATTGTGACTCTACCCCCATCTGGCATAATAGTAATCTTTGCACGGGTAATAAACCCTTTGTTTCCAAATGCTGGGTTAAGTGTGGGGTTTATACCCTGAAAGACTTATATAGTGGTTATGGACTTAAGTCCTTTCAGATTCTAAGGGATGAATTCTCTCTTCCAGGATTTTCATTCTTTCTATATCTAAGATTGAGATCTGCGTTAAAAGCATATGGAGTACCCTGGTCGAATAAAATATCTTCTCATCCTATGTTAGACTGGATAGATTCCAGTATGGCTTCTAGGGGTATTGTTAGCATAATTTATAAATCACTCGTGGTACGACAGTACTCAAACATTCCGACTGAGGACTTCTGGGAGAGGCAACTTAACACAGTAATTGACTGGGACACTGTCTGGGGGAATTGTTTTACTACCTCAAAAAACCCGGCTCACCAAATGATACCTTATAAGTTAATTTATAAGGCATATGCCACGCCCTCTTTACTATATAAAATGAAAAGAAAATCTGATCCTTTTTGTCACTTGTGTAACAATGAAAATGTAGGTACATATATGCATATGTTCTGGGACTGTTCTCAAATTTTACCAGTTTGGTCCTCAGTCCAGGACTTACTGACAGATATTCTGAAGATTCCGATCCAAAAGGACCCTCTGATTTTCCTTTTGCTGGATGATTCATCGTTGTCACTGTCTGTTAATCAAAGCAAGACTTTGTCCGTTGTCCTTACTGCTGCTAAAAAGGTTATCCTAAAACTGTGGTTGGAACCAACTACCCCAGCTATGTCTATCTGGATGTCATATCTACTGGACATTGCCCTTCTGGAGTGTACCACAGCTAAAGTGCTCGGAGCCAATAGAAAGACAATACAATTTTGGTTGGACCTTATTGAGTCTATCAAGAAATATTGGAGATCCTTCTAAATTGTTGTCAATTTTATTTTAGTTTCCTGTCAATTTTATTTTAGTTTCCTGTCATTTTATTTTATGTATTTATATTTAGTCTTACGGTTATGGGCGATCTTGGGCTTTGTTGTAAATAGTTATATACAAAATGTTCAATAAAAATAGAATCACAAAAAAAAGAACGTGTTTTGAGTCCCTTGCTCTACTCCCTCTATACACATGACCGTGTGTCCTCTCACAGCTCCACTTCTATCATCACATTTGCTGATGATACGGTGGTGATGGGCCTCATTGACCCAAAGAGAACACAGAGAAACTGGTAGTGTTGGGTCCGAGTCCACCTTTGTCGAGTTCGAGTCAAGACCAAGTCTTAAACAATCAAGTCCGAGTCCAAAAGGGGGCCGAGTTGGACTCAAGTCCGTGTTGAGTCCGTGCGAGTCCAGAAAGTAATTAAATTGAAACAAAAATAGAAATTGCTATTGTAAATGTTTATATTCTATTAATAATTTAACCTTTCAACCCATTAACCCATATCTTGCCATTGCCATTTAACATTTTTATTTTGTCAACAGAACCTCAACTAGTTGTCCAATCAAACATGGTTTCAACGAATAGAATGCACATATGTAGAACTTGTATTATTACAAATGCATGGAAAACACAAATTAACCTGTTTTAGTGTATTTAAATTATTTAATGCCTCTGGTATCACCAACTGCTAATGTTTAGGGGTGGACGATACTAAAACCTTATTTCATGATAATGATACACTCTAAAATATGCTGAGTTAAAAATAACCCAAGTTGGGTTGAAAATGGACTAACCCAGCATTTGGGTTGTTTTAACCCAGCGGTTAAAGGTTTGCTTAAAACAACCCAATTGCTGGGTTAGTCCATTTTCAACCCAACTTGGGTTATTTTTAACCCAGCATTTTTTAGAGTGTATGTTTTCTCAAGTAGGATTATTCAAGTAAGAATAAATACTATATAAATTGAATAAAACAATTAAATGTAAAATAAAACAAACTTCACTGTATTACATGTACAGCGACTCTTGTTAATTTTACTGAAGTCAGTCAGCAGTAGAGTGAGTGAGTGAGTGATTTTCTCTCTTTTGTTGTTTGATTAACATTATGGCAGCAGGTTTATTGGACTGCTATATTGACGATTAACTGTTTACATTTACTTAACGACTGTGTTTACATGAATACTATGTCAGACTTGCATTTTGACATGATGTATGTGAATTTATTTGACAGTCCAAGTATAAACCATTAGATAATTTGTTGATTATGCACGATGAGGCGGCCTCATTTCTGTCTGTTGTGTATGCACACAAAAATCCGATATTGTCATATCACCCAGGCAGCCCTAAATTATTTGGATTAAGTTGGTATTAAAAGTTATAATAAGCAACTTACATTTCTATAGGTTTTCTTTGAAAATGTCGGTAGAAAGTCGTGCCAGACACATCAGTAAGAGATTTGCAAAATTTGCAATCCGCAAAGTGCTTCTTTTCACCTGATTTCTTTATGATTTTCATAAGCAAAACAAATTATTGCTTACTGTGAAGACATTGTCCTAGCCTAACATTGCGATCCAGTGTGTGATGTGTGTTTTGTCTGCAAGCATAAGATGATGCTACTGGTATGGGATGATATTAGACTCAAAATGAGTAATACATTCACACACACTTATCCATAAACTTGATAAATGTTGTAAACATGTTTTACCATCCACAAACAAATGCCTTTTAACTTGTGTGTGCAAAATACAGAATTAGATGAATGTGCAGCGATTTGTACAAATAGAAACATAGTTGTGAATAAAAAACTTCGATTTGGTATTAATGTAGGTCAGAATTTGTGCATGCAACGAGTAAGATGTGCATTTGTGGATCCGGTGACGCGCATTCATTCATTGACTCTTTTGTGAGTCAATCCTATTTGATTCATTTGGATTTTGAGACTTTCATTTCGCCGGTTTAGCCTTGCACGATCCACACACACAGCTGTCTTAGAAAACCTGCTGCCACTAAATGGCAGTATTCTGCCAAAACAGACACCGGCACCGTGAGCGTTATTCTGCCTATAAGACGCTTTATGTGTCCTCGTTATAAAAGACGGGGAAACGCTTAACAGGCTAACGTTAAAAAGGTATTAAAGGCTACTTTGTATAGGCAAGCAGATTAAATCAGGTTTAATTTTTTTAGGAGTGCGTGACAAGTCTGAGTTCATTCAAAATTGGACTCGAGTCATTCGGAATGCAGTTTGTCCAGTATATTCAGGCATACGCTCTAAATTGAGAATTAATCATTCCTTTGAGACAAATCATTGTTTGATTTGCGAATATAGACGTTTAAGACCCAGCAGAATCCTGTGCTGGTGCCGGTTGCTCCCGCTCCACAAATCCCTTTCACTGATCGCATTTTGATTTCGGCAAATCAGTTTGGGCGGATGCAAACTACGTGATTATTGTTCATGAGTCCAACATTCAGCCATGCAGGAAAACATGTTCTCTCAAGACGGGATCAGAAAGGGAAATCTTTCACTATTTTAAGTTAAGTTAAAAAAATATATTTAAGTAACTTGTAGCGTATTCTTACCCTCATTATTGAAACACAAAATAACCAATAAAGTCTCAAGCACCAAAAGCAATCCTCTCAGTTCTCTTTAATCGAGAAAAAAAAAGCATTTAAATTTATTCATACATGGTTGCAACAACATTTAGTTTAAGATTTTAAATGTTTTGTTGGCTGAAATTTCAAAGACGTTCAGTTATTATGCTTTCAATTTTTATGCCATCTATGTATCTTCCTGACAAAAAAAAAAACCCTTTAAGTGTATCATTTTGAATAGAGGTTGATGATATTTAATATCCCTTGGTGTAGAAAATAAATATTCAATAATTTGAGCATGGAGCCACATTATATCTATAGGAATGAACCATATAGGGCCTTTAAAATTAAGGTTACAAAAGAAAAGTTTATTAAGAATGAGAATATAGAAGGATATTGAGATATATTTAATACTTTTACAAAAAAGTGAGATACATTTCTAGTTTCAACATTATTTGTTGTTCAGAAAATGTGTGACCATTGAAAATGTGTGCCAGTTTACTGACGGAGTCACATTGAGATCTCCATATCTCTGGAAATTATTGGGCCTTAAACATTAAGAAACCAAAAGTAAAAAGTGTTTTAAGAATTAGAATATATTAAGGTGTCTTCAAAATGAGTTACAGGCGTGCAAACTTTGATCAAAAAACACAAGAAGTGCTTTTTCCCATTTTTTAACCGTTGTCATCATTGGCATATAATGACACACAGATTGATAAAGTCAACAGATTTCACTAATAGATCTACCAATCTCTGTGTGAGAATAAACTAATGATGCTGTCATCTTTCTAAAGTCATGTTTACACCCCTGTGAAAATTATCATTCTTACCCCCACTACAAAACATTGCATTTCTCAGTAAATATACATCATCACATTTCATATTTATGTTCGTCTTTCTTCAGAAACAAAATTAACAAAATCCGGGAACATTTCTGAAATTTGGTTGATTTTTTTACACGGAATGACCCAAATGTGTTGAGATCCTTTTATACACTGAAATGACATACACTACAGTACAAATGTTTTGAGTGTCCCTTATTCTGTCCCTTATTTTCTTTTCCAGAAGTTGGCAACCCTAGCAACAACCCTTCAGCATCATCATCTTCATCAGGATCTACAAAACGTGAACATCTTAACATCACTGAACTCTGTCAGACATGTGCAGGTATGTCAGTGGCGATATTAAGGGTTTCCCCCCCAACTATATATGTTACTTTTGCCAGACAGAACCAGACTTACCAAAGCTTTAAAATGCCAGAACTGTTTAAAGGAATAGTTCACCCTCCATATACCAATCAATGTACCCTCTGTTCTGAGGTGTATATATCAGTTTGTCATAGAAAAAGAAATTATCGCATTCTGACTGTAATCAGACATACGATTTCTGATTTTACTCAGTAAGTAGCCTACATGGATACATTTTTTAGGATTTTGTGTCACGTTTTGTTAATCTTGATTTCTCACAACTTGTGTGCTTTGGGTGAAACGTAGTGAACTGTGGCGCTATAGAGTCACACAAATAAGCACGTTGCATAGCCACGCACAGATCAACAGCTCAGGATTGTCAGAATTTGTCAAATGATACATAAAAGTTCATATCATAAACCCCCAGAATACTTGGAATATACAGCACGTGTCGCATGGGATCATTCTGTGATACATTTGCGTCTTTTTTAAAAAGTCTTTTTTGATGCTGGTCACTCCACTCTAAAAAAAAAAAGGTTCTATATTGCACCAAAAATGGTTCTTGGCTCGTAATCATAGGGGAACCTTTTTTAGTGCTATATAGCACCAATTTTGGTGCTTCAGTGGTTCTTCAGCGGTTCTTCAGAGGTTCTTCAGAGGTTCTTCAGTGGTTCTTCAGAGGTTCTTCACCGGTTCTTTGACTAAGGTGCTATATAGCACCTCTGAAGAACCGCTGAAGAACCACTGAAGCACCAAAATTGGTGCTATATAGCACTAAAAAAGGTTCCCCTATGATTACGAGCCTTTTTTTTATAGAGTGTATTCACTGCCATTATATGGACGAGTGCTTGCTTTAAAGAGGGGGGCGCGGGGATTTTCAGTCAATATTGTGTCAATCTTAAGGACTTATAGAGTAGTACTGTATCCTTCATATCTCTGAAAAGTCTTTAGTTTTATCAAATTTACAAAAGAAAGATACGCGGTACAGAGTCTTTCCGAAAAAATAAAAAAAAAACTGAGCAGCTGGAGGCATATCGCGTGGGCAGAGCTAAAGAGTCACGTTCATGTTGTTTACTTGATGTGCACTTGCGCGACAATAGCCAACAACACACAGACATTTGAAGCGGTTTTACTCACCGCCTGAGGTTTATGACCTTGAACCTTTACCGTTGCGACCGCTCCATCCTTAAGCATTAAACGATCTGAAAATCCAGAGTTGAACTGGGTCTTGTTTATAAAACACTCATCGCCGAAATGCAGGGAACAAACAAAAACACTTGCACTACCCCGTTGCTGCTCCGGAAAAACAAACCCCATCCACTGTCCCATTAACACTGGGTTATTTGGGAATCTGAACTGGGTTGTCTTGCCCTGACAACCAAAAACATACATCTTTGGTGACATTGTTGATTTCTGTGACCTGTGCAGCGCAGCCGATAACTTCCCTAAAGGCTGATTTATACTTTTGCATTGGACCGGCGGCGCCTCTACGCCGTGGGCTACGTGTCGATTTTCATTTGATTCTTCATGCAGGAGGGGTTGTGGCAGACCAATCACAGCACTTGCGTTCCGCAAAGAATTGTTACATTGTTACATTTTTGGAGAGGTGCATGTCATGGTACACAGCCTATGACGTAGCTACGGCATAAACTCAACGCAGAAGTATAAATTGGGCTTAAAGCCAAGCAAAGCGTAGCCTGGTCTTACCAGACTCTCGTACATTTCATTTGTACAGAGAGTCTGGCCACTCTCCATTGACAAGCATTTACTTCCTTGAAGGCGGGTACTCTGTTGAAGCCACTCTGGATCTGCCATAACCAATCGCTAACGTTTGGTCGTGACGTATGTCATGCGCCATTCTTCTTATCTTGGTATGATAAGAATAAATGCTGCCGTAAATAATGGCCCAATGCAAATGTTTACGTGCTTTTCTTCTTTTATTTTTTTGAGCGTGATGGAATATATTGCTCTTGAAAATACTTGCCAGCATTTAAAGAAATACAAGTCTAGAAATGCATCCAAATTACAGCAAAGCGCAACCGCACGGTGCTCTGCAGGGGTCAAATAGGATATAAACAGTGAATTTTGAAGTGATATATTCTTGAAAACTCAGAGATGTGGATTCGGAAAGCAATTAAATGACCACATGACCTTGGTGTTTGTCTAAAGCAGGGGGTAATTCAGCTGGGGATTTTTATGCGGGTGGTGGGAGACGGACGGCAATAAAATCACTGACTAGCCCCTGTAAATGATGACAATACCTTCCTACCGCACGAGAAACAATTACCGTCCGAATAGGGCTTCAGCAACTCCTTCAGCACTAACGGAGCGAGCTGGAAAATCAAACTTTTCCCGAACCCTGTGGGGAGGAGGGCCACAACATCATGGCCACCAACAAAACTCAGCAAAGATTGTCCTTGCTCCGGCTTTAACTTCTGGATATTTGGCAGCGGTCCCACAATGGACATAATGGCTTCGCTCGCATCTTTCCTCCGCCGCCATTACTGAACTACAACTCAAACTAGCACATGACATCAAAGTCATCGTTCTCAGCCACTCCCTCTGTTCGCTGATTGGATCGGTAAAAATTTGATCTGAGAAAACCAAAGAACATACCACAATCCCAGACGGAGTACTGAAGGAAATTGAAAATGAATGAAAATTGAGCGGGAGTACGTAGGAGGCAGGGACGTCATTAGGCCTATTTTAGGGGGGCTGAAGCTACCCCAAAATGTTCCTAAGCCCCCCTAAATGATAATAAGAACAACAATAACAATTCGATTTTTCAATAACCGTATCCTCAATCATATTTAGATGCAACAAATGATATATATCCAGCTACAAAAAAATTGTCGAGAAGTCGGAAGTTGGACAGAAGTACAAAGAGTCGTTGTGCTATCAAGACGCACCTCGTCTCATTGCATTGGTGTGAACTGTGGCAGCTTTCAGAGCGTTGCAGACCGGAGTGACGTTGCAGTTATTTTGATTATTTTTTGCGCACAAAAACTATTGTCGTCGCATCGTAAAATTATTGTAGAGCCACTGTGGTGAGATGGACTTTGTAACAACGTTTTAAGTGCCTTTCATGGATCTTGGAAGTGTCAATGTACTGAATGCCAATGGAGGCCTATCTGAAGCCTTTCTCAGCCATCAGCTTTCAACTAAAATATCTTCATTTGTGTTCCGAATATGAACGGAGGTCTTACGGGTGTCGAACGACATGAGGGTGAGTAATTAATGACAGAATTTTCATTTTTGGGTGAACTAACCCTTTAACTGCGTCTCTCACTCACGCTCTCTCTCACATACACACGCCACACACACACACACACACACACACACACACACACACACAGACACCCCCTCCCCTCCGTACACACTGCTGTCTTCATGAGAACGAGTGTTAAAAGCTAACAATACAGTAACTTTTCTTTAACAGAGTAGAAATGGAAGAAGAGGATATGTCTGTCACGTTTTACTTGTTAACATCTTGGTTTCTTGACTGGTTGTAGCTCTGCAAACGCAAGTTACAAATACCCTGGGGGCTAAGGCTAAAAGTATTTTTGGCACAGAAATACTCCATCAAACGTCCGCCTTATTTTTGGAAACTTTGAATCCAAGTCTTTAACAGTGTAAAAAAAAATCATAATGCATGAAATAGCATTAAACCACCCCTCCCAACCCCTTTAATTCTCCTTCTGTGGTCCATAAAAAAGAAAGAAGGGTATACAGCATTAGAACACCAGGGTGAGTAATTTATGACTTCAGTTCAGGTTCATTTTAGGGTGAACAATCCCTTTAAAGAAACAGTTAATCAAAGATGAAACTGTCTTCATTTACTCATTCAAAGCAAAGAGTTTTTGAGTTCCTGACTAAAATCAGCCAGATGAAAATCACTTCTTTTAAAAAAAAATGTTTTAATCGTTGATCATTTGTTTGTTGTTATCAGAAGTCAATGGTTGTGATTCTGTTGAAGCTGTGCTCCGATTGGTCGTCACTGCGCTGATGGGCGTGGCTGCTGCGTCTGCTGCTGTTCTTCTGGTCAATGACGTCAGAGATACAAGAGGTTAAAAGAAGAAAACACATGAAATATTGGGATATATCATGCAGTTAAAAAAATAATAATAATGAAAATATGTGTGGTGTAGGCTAATTGTTTAGTGATGATGAAACAAACTGGATTTGGAGATTCCTTAGGCCCAAATCTTTTCAATATGTTGTTCTTTGGGGCCATCTGGTGGTTAAAATTATAAATATTTTTTAATTTTTCCATTTTATTCTGTAGTGCATCCATTTTGTATTCCTTTATCAAATGAACTGTTTTATTAGTTTGTTCTCAATTGATGTTGGGTTGTTATTTTTGCATGTTTTTAATTGTATGCCGCTGTAAGGTTGGGTTTCCTGCTAGGACACAACACATTTACATTTAATCATTTGGCAGACTCTTTAGCCAAAACGACTTACAAATGAGGAGAACAAAAGAAGCAATCAAACCAATTATAGGGATTTTTTTTTTATTAATTAAATTAAAAAATAAATCGAATATTAAGTGTTAGTATTAATGGGTCAAGTGTTGAGGAAAACCATGTTTTCAGCATAAAGACTCAACAGCTCGGGTTGAGATGGGCAGATCATTCCACCAGCAGGGAACAGTCAAAGGGCCAAAGTTTCTGGATGGCACATAGATCTGGAGTAATGAGTTTAGGTATAGACCTGCAGAGCTTTAGGCAAACATCAGTGTATTGAATTTGATGCGAGTGGCGATTGGCAACCAGTGCAAGTTAATGAAGAGAGGTGGAACGTCAGTATCTCGTGAACACACGGACGACAGTTAGAAGAAGTTAGATATTACAGATTGTAAAGTTTTAATATGCTTCAGAAGGCCTTTATTAACCCCCGGAGCCGTGTGGAGCAGTTATATTATGGATAGATGCACTTTTATAGACTTCAAAAACAAAACCGCCATTCACTGCCATACGGTTTGGAAGAGCCAGGACATTTTTAATATAACTCTGATTGTATTCGCCTGAAAGAAGAATGTCATTTACACCATGACTTGAGGGTGAGTAAATCATGGGATCATTTTCATTTTTGGGTGAGCTGTCCCTTTAATGCTTAGAATCATCTTTGAGCAATTGTATGTAGCATTTCTGAATTGGCTTGTTATTGTTTAATTGTGCAGTTGGTATGATACATTTTTACCTGATGAATAAAATGTTATATTTCATTGCTGTATTCTTCTGAAATCATTATGTTCAGTAGAGTAAGTGAAGTCTGGTGTTCCTGTAAATCTGTGTCCAGGATAGGCCCAATAAAAGGAGCATGTCTTTGTATGAGTCTCTGTGTGACGTCAAGTCCCTATCAAAGAATAACTGAAAGTATGGGATGCCCAGAATAATCTAATATCAAATTAAACCGTAACTAAACTTAATTTACAAAACTAATGCACCACTATTATTACATAGCTCAAGGAATTATATTTATCATTGATGCATTAACTACATTTTTCAGGTCCCGTGTTAATAAAGGACATTGTGTTAAAGCTTTTCCAATCATGTTTTCACTTAGAGAAAGTGTTCAAGCTTCTCTTAGCATACAATTGTTTCACTAATTTGCTCAAATAATTACCATTATTAGCATTTAAACAGTTAATTTGATAATTGACAGATATAGTGCCTAATATAACACATATGTTCATTGAGAGGCAACAGTGACAGACATTTTTCCATTAATTTGATCCATAAGGCGTTCTAAACCTGAAGAAGAACCACTGAAGCACCAAAATTGGTGCTATATAGCACTAAAAAAGGTTCGAGCCAAGAACCATTTTTGGTGCCATATAGAACCTTTTTTTTTTTTAGAGTGTAGTATATTCGAATTATGGGACTTTCCCCCCTCATATCCCCTTGAGATGAGAGAATTATGCATTTTATTTCTGGAAAAAAATCATCCGATGAAGCAAATATCGTCAATTTGCGTTATCAGAGGATTTTTGGCCAGAGGCTAAAGACTACAGCCAGTAGAAGGAGCTGCTCCGCATGTTATTAACCCACCCACAGGGGAGAGATCTCACGCACAGAATGTAAATGTGCTCGCCCGCTGCCGCTCAACCTCGGGCATTAATAACAGAGTGGTGCAAAGAAAAGTGAGTGTTTCAACTTTTCAATGAATTCCTATGAAAGTTTAGCTTCCATATGCGATCTGATAACGCGCCAGACTGGACACACGCTGAGAATGACAGCCGCGCTTACCTCAGCTCAGCTCAGCTCTTCTCTCGTGATGAATGAAATCTGATCCTGCTGCGTCTGTGCCGTGACTTTCGTTCGGCTCACTCACACTTTATTGAAAAGACACGTTTAGTTTTTAATTGTAGTGTTTATTCTCTAACTGAACAAAATTATTGTATTACTATGAATATCAAAACGATGTTGGGGCAGTGCCGCGGTGGGCAAGTGATAACCATTAGCCGTGGCTTTGGGAGTGGCCTAGTAGGGCAGAGAAGCAAGTGCATTCTGGGAGTTGTTGTCTTTCATCCACACGAGACAAAAATACATTTTCTGTCTTTTCTCAGTCTAGAAGGCACTAAATTCAAAAATTATTTCACATTTCTACTACATAAATGACACAGTTTAAATACACATTCATCTTCCAAGCGCTGAAGTGCCCCTTTAATATATTATATAATCATAGGGATAATTTTAAAATGAACATTAAATGAATGTCACCTCTGCTGCCTGTATTTCACTGTTAATTCACATGACAATTTTTATTACAATTTAAGTTTGTTATTGTAGTTTATGGTCAATATGCCATTTTTACTGATTGTCTTCAACCGTTACCATTAATGGTAAACATTTCACAGTTTTTTTATTTTTTATAGTGTGTTTCTAAATGTAATTATTCACCACTGAATTTGTTTTGAATTCACCGTAATGGTGACTAGAGTTTAATTTGCTTAGGATCTTGGATCTTGTGTATTCATATTCAAATTTCTGATGTAGTCATGTCAGAAGTGTGAGAAATGAAAACATTTGTTTAAATGATGACAAGCTAGAATATGAAATAAGCCAATTGCTTGATTTTAAGTTAGTCAAACTATTCTTAGCATGAATACAGTATGAAGATTTTGCCCCTGCTAGGCATAGTCCCGCTGGTGCCTTGGAAGGGAAGAAGGAGAGGAGAGTGGAGAGAGCGATGCCGCTGGCCCACAGATGGTGCAGGGCAGGGTACCTGTAAAGGTGAGCCGATGACCCACATCGTATTTTGCATACAGCATTAAGACTTATTTCAAATTCATAACCGTTTGTAGACGGATCTTTCACAACGGCTGAGATTCATCTTTAAAAGATCTGACATCATCGTGCAAAACAATGTTTTTTTCCTCATAAACACCACCATGGGCGTGGTTGGAGACATGGGGCGTGACCTAATGCAGTCTGGAGGAAGTCAGCGAATAGTTAAGTTTGTTAACAGCCTCTTCTCAGCACTTCTTTACTGCAGACACTCAAAGGTTTTCAGAAGAGGGAATCTATTTCTGAACTGTTGAAGAAAATGTTTCACATCTTAGTTTTTTGCTGTTTGTGCTGTTGCCGTCTGGTTGGTAAGTTATACACATGTTTTTTACAGTTGTGTGTTATTTGTGTGGAGCTCTATGATTTTCAGTTTTCTTACAATTTTGCAATTTGTTCCTGGTTCCGTTCACTTTCACAAGGCAACACTATGGACCTAAATTAGTTAATACGAGTCACGTGTGAGTGAACCGTCCTCTCATTGGTCAGCGTGCAGCTGTCTGTGTTCCAGGATTCGGCTCATATTGGTCATCCGTCAGGATGGACAGACAACAGATCCACAGGCTTATTGTGGCTGTCTTTGTAGCTGTTGTTATATTACTGTAGCATTCAGGCCCGTCGCGACAAGGCAGGCAAACCAAGCAATTGCTTGGGGCCCCGAGCTGGCCTGGGGCCCCAAGACAACGGCAGGTTAAGAATAAAATGCAACGACAAACTGTGTGAGCGACCCTTTGATAGTCAATGTAGTAAAGTGCAATGACACTGTTATCGGGATCCCCCTCAAGGGGCCCCTCCTAGTAGTCGCAGACAGCAGCCGAGCCAACCACACGATCTCTGCTGCTGGCAAAATACAAAACCTCCTCGGCAGTCATCATGAAGCGGAATTATGCTTCAGAAAGCCAGAAAAGAAAAAAGAGAAAGGAAGAGGAGGATAAGAAAAAACAAGATAGTGGTAAGATAAATTACACTGGATAAAATAGCTCTACTTGTCTTGTACAAAAATGGTGTAATTTTACACCATAAAATTTTACATTGCATGCTAACTATTATTTATGCTATGCATAAATAATCTGGAATAGTTAAAATTGCATTCTATATTAACTATTATTATAAACATTATTTAATCAGAAAGAGGCAGAGGAGCATGATTTTTTCAGCTTATCTTAATGTGCTAGTGTGGGGATATACGGTAGTGACAGTTTATGCAAATATGACATTATTTTTATAAGTTACCAATGGATCTTGAACAGTTACTTTATTCTGTGTTACACTGTTACATTTTGAAGTACAGTATCAGTATCACATGTTTTACTGTTTATTAACTATTTAACAAGGTATTATAGTCATCTGTTGCAACTTTATAATAACCATCCAGATAATGTTTATAGACAGTTTACAAACCAACTAGGAACCCTTAACGTCCGTCTATCTATGTAATATTTATAGATGTAAAAATGGTTTCTTAAAGGTTTACAAACAATTTTTAATGGTACAGTGCTGTTTTTTTGCAAATGTTCAATTGTTGAAAATGTTCAATTTTTATGCACATTATATGCAACAGCAGTATTTGCACTGTAAACCTTTTTTATTTACATAAAGTGGTGTTGCAACTGTGGGTGAACTGAAACTGTATGGCTATGCTGTGGTTTCTGTAGGCTTTGCGTTCGTGCAGGTGTGTGTGTGTGTGTGGGGGGGGGGGGGGGGTATTGGGGGGGCCTCCATGTCCACTTGCCTTGGGGCCCCCAAATTCCTTCAAACGGCCCTGGTAGCATTGTGAGCAAGAATCAACGGTTAGTTATTCTTATGTGTTTTGGAGAGTTGTTCTGAAATATCTGACCAAATTTAAATTATGCATTTCATTTAGTCTTTGCTCCAGTTTAACCTAAGATTCATTTTCAGAATAAACACTGCTGCTTTTCACACAACATATGCAATTTCCCATCATAGATTGTGATAAAGCCTGGTTCATTGGTCATTAGGATGGATTGGTTTGAACTCTGAACGGCTCCAGAGTTCGTTTCCAAGCGGGTCGAGACCATCAGGCGATCTCTGAGTGATTTGTTTGGTGTGGATCTGAGTGTGATTGTCATGCTCATGTGTGCCTAAACTAACTGAACTAAAGTAAGAAAGTAAGATCACCCTCCGTTGAAAGTGTATTAAAAGCATTTTGTCAGAACCCTTTTGACAAACGCTCCAGCCAAACTCCCTTTCAAAGATCGTCTGTTCACTCGGCGGCCATATTTGCAACGCACTTTCATAAAATGGAAATACTTGCGTGATTTAGTAACATTTACAGATGAGGATATAACCTGTAAAATTAGCGTTTTGCACTGAGGACACACACACATCTGTCAAAGCGCATGACAGGGTTAAACGCTAATGCGTTTCGCTTGAAGCTTAAAATAAAGAATCTTCATGTTTTGGGCGCTTGGATCATGTGCCTTTCCAGCAGCAGCTGCTCTGTTTCCTCCATTATTTTTAGATGCATTTTATCCAAAGAAATGCATTATTCAGTGCTGTGATTTGGCGCAACCAGTGGAATTTTTCCGTGCACAGAGGGCAGACCCGACTAATACTCGATATTTGCATTATCAAGAGGCGTCTGGAGGAGTGTTGGAGCTTTAGCCCCTCCTACTTTGAGCTGCTCTGCCCACTTGGAGCTGTTTCTGACCTTCAGGCATGAGAAAGCAAAGCTGATGTGTGTGTATCGATACTGCGGGAAATGAGTATTGAAACAATTTGTTTACTGAATTCCTACTCAGGATGGTGTATAATCACTGTTTTAAAATGTCTCTTCCTCTGCACTAAAACCAGATTCACATCAGAATTTGATTTGCCTACAGACTAACACACACATATCACACATGCACACACAATAATAAATACACTCTCATTTAGACACAGAAAATATAATTACATAAACCGTCTTTTTTAAATAATTAAAAAAAAAATCTGAATCCAGAAATGGCCCAGTAAGAGCAAACAATCCAGGGATGAGAACGGACAGAACACCCTAAAAAAGGCAAGGTGAAAACCAGCAACAGAGAAAGATGAACACTGGGGAGAGGTAGAAATATGATCATAAAATGACATATGATCCTTGAAAATGAAACACAGTTGAGTTATTTATTTCACTCAGTAACATGTGTTTGCTGTCTGATATCAATACAGCGTGAATAACACAAAGACTCTGTTGTGAAACTGGACTACAGCCTCGACACATTACACACACTCATTGGAAACACAAAAACAGAAGTAGATGTAGATTTATTCTACATGACTTTACTAAAGTCCACAACACGCTCTGATAATCTTTTTCAACATCTGTTTTAAACATCAGAGCTGTAGGAAGAATGTTTAAAGGAAAAACATTCGTTTTTTTCTGGCTGTGCTTTTGTCTTCTGGTTGGTAAGTTGCTAAACTTAGTTTTTCTGGTTCTGGTCTGTTAGTACAGATCAATATTACACCATTTAAATCAGAAGACGTGCTCTTGCTCTTATTCCAGATATAAGTGTATTTGAGATGTGGTCTGGAGAGATTTCACAACACGTACAGATTTAGTGCATTTGTTTAATCAACATTATTCATCAATTATTTGTCTTTATGTAATCGTCCTGTTAAACTATAGGATTCCACAGAACAGCTCAGTCCGTTTTTCCCATTTTAAGGTACAAGGTATATTTATATGAATGCAGTAAAATGTTATTTGTGTGGAGCTCTAATGAACTTCAGTTCCACCATGGATAAATACAAATGTAGACTGACACTGTTCTATTTACTTTCCTAACTCTTAATACTAAAACAAAACTTAAAATGTAAAATATATAGATGTGTGAATTCAGATTCAGATCTGTGTTTTGCACCCGGTCTTATATTTTCCACACTGATGTTTTTATCGTTTGCTGTTTATAATCAGTTTATAATAATTTCAAAACTATGGCATACCTCAGTTAAAGCTTTATTAAATGTAACTTTAATATGTGTGAGTGAGAAACTGTGTCTGTTTGTTCTTCAGGTGTGTTTGGTGATGAACTGAAGTCAGTGTCAGTGATGGAGGGAGAATCTGTCACTCTACAGTCTGATGTTCCTGATGTTACTCAAATGGAGAAAGCTGATCTGATAAAGTGGACATTCGGAACTAACGGGAGACTATTAGCTAAAATCAGTAGAGAGAACAGCGAGATCCTTGATGATCTTGATGAGAAATTCAGAGGCAGACTGAAGCTGGACAATAAGACTGGATCTCTGACTATCACAAACACCAGAAGCACAGACTCTGGACTCTATCAATATCAGATCAGCGGCAACGAAGAACTTCCTAAACAAGGATTCAATGTTACTGTCACTGGTGAGTAGAGAATTACAGCTCACTCTATTACATATTACAGATTTTGCATATTTATTGACATAATTCTTCTTAACGCTGCACAATAAAAAGGATTTTTTTCAACCTCTTTGACACATTTCTGACACTGTAATTCCATGTCAAATGCCTGATTATGAGAAAAGCCTCTTACTTCTGGTAGTGTCGTAAATAATTCCACACAAAATGTGTTACTTTTTTTAATTCATGTTATATCAAACTCATAAATGTCACTCTAATTGGATATGTCATTGCATGGCAAGGTGTAAAAAGAGTTTTTGCATACCGAGGCGTCTCCTCCATTGACTTCCATTCAAACAGAAATGCTTTTGGTCACTCTGGAAGATCACCTGGGGAGGATCTCTGGTCAGAATAGATGCTTAAAGGGATAGTTCACCCCAAAATGAAAATTCTGTCATCATTTAGGTTTGGAAAAACTTGTGCGTGACTAAATGATCACAGAATTTTCATTTTTGGGTGAACTATCCCTTTAAGGGGGTCGCGACACATTCACATTGACACATTCAGCAAAAAAATAAATGTCTTCTCACATTCAACTGCTTTTATTTCCAGCAAATGTCTAAACGTGTGTAAATATTTGTATTAACATGAAAAGATTCAACACACTCTAAAAAATTCTGGCTTAAAAATAACCCAAGTTGGGTTGAAAATTGACTAACCCATCAAACAATTTTTAAGCAAACATTTAACCCAACCGCTGGGTTAAAACAACACAATTGCTGGGTTAGTCCATTGTCAACCCAACTTGGGTTATTTTTAACCCAGCATTTTTTAGAGTGCAGACATTTGATAAACAGAAACGGAATAATGAGTCCCTGAACAGAGCGAGGGTCAATATCAAAAGTAGCCGTCAGTATCTGTGTTTCCATCCGCCGCTTTAAGTGCTGCAGTGAATCTCACCCTCTGGACTGAGCCAGATCTGAGCGTTCTTACTGTGAGATGAATATAACATTAATTTGACACGACCAGTCGGATAAAATTCAGCAGGGTTTGAAATCTAGGGAAGTTGTTCTTTGTTTTGTACCTATAAAGAAGGAAAAGTGAAGTTATTAACAGTTAAAGAGGAAGTCCTCCCTAAGAGTGATAAAGAAAAATGACTGCTTAGCTCACAATCTTCACCCAATTTGCTGAGACTATCATGACTTTCACCAAGCAGCTGAAGACAAACCTCTTTCACAAGCACTTGAGGCTCACTGGCTGTTCTTGTGTGTATATTCCCCTTATTGAGCTCAGGATCTACTACAATCACAGAAAACATTTATGATGTCATCTCAGTCAAAGTTAATCACATCAATGCTAGTTTAAAGGAGTACTTCAGCTCTGAGAAGATGAATGTCTATTTAAACAGTGTCATTTATGTAGTAGAAATGTGAAATTATTTTTGAATTTGGTGCCTTCTAGAATGAGAAAAGACAGAACATTTATTTTTGTCTCATGTGGATGAAAGACAACAACTCCCAGAATGCACTTGCTTCGCTGCCCAACGAGGCCACTCCCAAAGCCACGGCTAATGGTTATCACTTGCCCACCGCGGCACCGCCCCAACATCGTTTTGATATTCATAGTAATAAAATCATTTTGTTCAGTTAGAGAATAAACACTACAATTAAAAACTGAACGTGTCTTTTCAATAAAGTGTGAGTGAGCCGAACGAAAGTCACGTCACAGACGCAGCAGGAGTCAGATTTCATTCATCACGAGAAGAGCTGAGCTGAGCTGAGGTAAGCGCGGCTGTCATTCTCAGCGCGTGTCCAGTCTGGCGCGTTATCAGATCGCATATGGAAGCTAAACTTTCATAGGAATTCATTGAAAAGTTGAAACACTCACTTTTCTTTGCAAAATGATGATATTTGTGTCATCGGAGGATTTTTTTCCAGAAATAAAATGCATAATTCTCTCATCTCAGGGGGATATGAGGGGGGAAAGTACCATAATTCGAATATACTACCGGGTTTCTACTGATACAAAGCTTAAAGCTAAATCGCTGAAGTTACCCTTTAACTACACCTAACTAGCCTTGTCAGAATGTATTAATTCTGCTGCAGGCTACATATAATGTGTTGTTGAGAGAAGTGTAACGGAGCCAAGCTAGTAAGAACTGTGCGTGTAAACCTCACTGCCCTGACCTCAGGAGTAGACCAATCACAGCAGACTGGGCCATCTGACCAATCAGAGCAGAGTAGACCAATCACAGCAGACTGGGTCATCTGACCAATCAGAGCAGAGTAGACCAATCACAGCAGACTGGGCCATCTGACCAATCAGAGCAGAGTAGACCAATCACAACAGACTGGGTCATCTGACCAATCAGAGCAGAGTAGACCAATCACAACAGACTGGGTCATCTGACCAATCAGAGCAGAGTAGACCAATCACAATGAGAGAATTAAAGTGTTTTTGACTTTGGATGCCTGTAAACCTGTGGTAGGAGACGGACAAAACTAAGAGCCTTTAAAATATCATAATAGGAGCAGTTCATGCAGTAAAATCTGCAGAATGACAGTACACATTTAATTTAGTGATTATTCTACAGGCTCAAACTACAGACGGCCTCATGTTCAGATATAATGTGGATGTAGTTTCATCTGTTGGGTAGAGATCATGAGCGTTAGAATGTGTGTGTGTGTGTGTGTGTTTTATCACTGGACGTTTGTGGTTAATGTGTGTTTGTGTTTGCATGCCTTGAGCTGTGAATAGTGTGTGTGGTTGAAAGGACGTCTATAATTTAACTTCCTCTTTATGAGAAACGGCCCTACTGTGAAATAATGTACAGAATTAGTGAATGCTAATATCATATACTGTGTGTATGTGAAGCATAAGCTTGATGTTGACATAATGCTGTGACCTCACAGAGAAGTTATTTACAGCTACAGAAGATATTTCTAAGAGGTTTCTGCTCTCCAGCTATCTTTTTTTGTTAAAAACATCATATTTTGGTCTGTCAATGATAAAAACAAGTAAGAGTTTAATAATTTTAAGAATTTAGTAATGCACAAGTGATAATTTATTTTCAGATAACATTATATAACATTTTCTTTCAGCATAACAGTTTTTTTAAACAGAGACGCTTCTCCAGTAACAACATTTGTTGTGAGCACTAGCACTAGCGTGACAGACACCAAACCGCCTCCATCATGTGACTGATGTGTTAAAACTTCTTTCAGCTGACGGTGAAAACACACGATTATCTTACACTATTAAAAGCCTCAAAAAAACTACTAGTGTTAAATAGTCATTAATGGAAAGAGATGCTTTTGCCTGCAAACTGGAGTAATTTGAGTCTTTTTTAAGGCTATGCTAACCAGCTAAACCCTGAGCCCCTGTTGATCAGGACGATTGTTTGAGCCCCGGTCAGTGACTGAGACAGTAGTGGCCAAAAGTGATGACCGGAGGGGATGTTTGCACAATATCTGCTTTTAATAACTCTTCGATTAAACTATCAAAATATGAGGAGTATGTTAAGGTAAGACTGGTTCCCTTACGAGAGTACTCTCGTATTGCGTTTTGCTAAAACGCTATGGGGGAATTCCTTTCCTCGAGATATTGAAGCAAATTTTTATCCAAAAATACCATGTACACGCAGTGCAGCTGCACAGCTCTCAGCAGGAAGCAGCTGCGTGCTGATTGGCTGTGCCGCTGCAACTGCAGCAACCTATGGCGAGACCGTGGGGCGGGACGGACCAATCAGGTCCTTCCAAATTCCCGCCACAAGGGGCAACAGAATTTGCATAGCCAAGGGTATATAAGACCCACTCTCGCAAGGTTAGTCAGATTAATTCTTCTTCAGCGACTTGCAATCGTTGAGCTCCGGATCGAAGCCCGCCGTCGACACGCACCCAGCGGAACACGCAGCCTGAGGATGTCGGATTCTCCGCCTTCAGCCTGCCTTCCAGCTGCGCCATCCGGCGTTAAAATATCCTTTATACTATGTATGTGTGTTTATGATATGTGCGTTGCTGCCAACGCCACTTCTAAGAGCTTCTAGCTCTCCACCTCTCTTCTCTCGTGCCGCCGCGTGTTTACGCCGCGAACAGAGAACATTGGTCCTCCGCCGCTTCAAATAAAGCCGAGGACAGACGGAGCGCTCCTCTTCTCTCGTTCCGTCGCGCTAAGGCGCCGCGGACAGAGAATGTGATACCCCACGGAGCTCTCCCTTTCTCTCGTTCCGTCGCGCTGAGAAGCGCCGCGGACGGAGAAGGTTTTCCCCGCTGCAGTGATGACGCCGCGGGCATACAGAGTTTCACTCCTTCCTCTCTCATCCCCACCGCTCTAAATGGCCGTGGACAGAGAACATTATATCCCCGCTGCGGACATACAGAGCTCTCCCTTTCTCTCATTCCGTCGCGCTGAAACGCGCCGCGGACCGAGAAGGTTATATCCTCGCTGCGCTGATGACGCCGCAGATATATGGAGCTCTCCACGCGCCTCCCTCTCTCTCCTCCGCCGCTCTAAATGGCCGTGGACAGAGAATGTTATTCCCGCTGTGCTAATGGCTCCGCGGGCATACGGGGCTTTTCACTCGCTCCTTCTCTTACTCCGCCGCCCTGAAATGGCCGCTGACAGAGAATGTGATACTGCCGCCACGCGGATGGAAGATGTGCACTTCTACACACGAGTGAACTCAACATAAGCTCTCCTCACTCTTCCTTCTCTCTCGCCCCGCCGCCCTGATATGCCGCGGGCAGAGAATGCTAGAGGAGAGGCATGCGAACTCAGGCTGCTGGATATATCGAGAACGCGCTTACGTCACAGCCGTTCTCGCTGCAGCGCGCGTTCGCTGACTAGAGCGCGTCATAACACGCGCTCTCCGTCTGAGCATAACGAGGTCATAAAATGGCTGCCAAGCTTGCGCCTTTTTCCCCTCAAATATCACTTCTCCCAGTTCGCCTATTCAGGCGGCTGGAGTGGTTCAACACTGTAGGCAATGTGTCCACTACATAGTGTGCACTCCTGCATAAGCACTGTTAATTCAGTGCCACAAATCACTCAATAAACCTGATATTCTCCCAGTTCCCTTAGTTCAGGTGACTGGAGATGTAACATTGCAATAACTAGCCTGTGGTCAAACATGCTCAGTTGCACATTGACGCTGTTATGCGTTTACCACTGTGAATTCGCTCGCTGGCGTACGCCGCGAATACTCTAATGTAGTGGCGCCCATTATACAGTGCGCGCCACCACACATTATTTACAATGAATCAGAGCTTTCTAGTGGCTAGGTAGACCCGCGCCTGCAGAGCACGCGCTATCCATTAGCCCTGCCGCTAACGTGCACGTGGACTAATCCGCAAGAATGCGTCCACTTTACAGTAACACTATCTAAACACAGTGTTACGAGTTCGTCTGTAGGCAGGTGCCAACATCAAAGTTGTACCCCTACACTCAAGCGCTTCCCTATGTTCCCCAGCTCCCTGCACTCAGGCGGCTGGAAACATTATTCCTACAATCGACGAGCCCGCAACAAACGCGCTCGCCTGTACACATACACCATTTCCCCGGCGACACAAAGCGTTCGCCACTATTCTGCGTTCTCCGGCCCCCTGCACTCAGGCGGCTGGGAACACTATTTCCCTATTTACTATTTATGAGCCTGTGAGCAACGTGCTCTTCTGTACACAAACACAATCCCCTTGGTAAGCGCCACTTCCAAGGCGACCCAATAAGGCGTGCGTCACCATTCAGTGCACGCCGCCTCTCACAGTGCTACTAGCACAATGCATCCGGGCTAACAGGTCCCTGTTACTCAGTGACCCGCCCCACAAATTAATTCAACCCTTGGCTTCGATAACAAGGTTACTCGCTACAGTTCGCTCGCATACCACCGTGCTTTCGCACTGTGGTAGAGACAGCGGTGAGAAGTGACATGAGTCACGTGCTTCGAACCGAAATATCAAACTGTTAAATTAAGGGAGCGGTGGAAACCGTGCACCCCTCACAGAGCGAGTCAGGCTTTTACAGTCGCTACTTCCTTGTGCCAAAAGAAGGGTGGTGGTCTCAGGCCATTCTAGATTTCAGACATCTGAACAAAGCCCTTATGAAGCGCCCGTTCAGAATGTTGAGAATGAAACAAATCCTCGCGCACATCCGCCGGGTGATTGGGTTTTCACTGTGGATCTAAAGGATGCCTTTTTCCACATACAAATAGCCCCTCATTACAGGCCATTCTTGGGATTCGCCTTCGAGGGGAAAAGTTTACCAATACAAGGTGCTACCTTTTTGGTCTATCTCTGACTCCCCGCACGAAGTGCATGGAAGCGGCGCTAACCCCGCTGAGGCTTCGGGGAATGAGAATTCTCAATTATCTCGACGACTGGCTCAGAATAGCTCCGTCAGAGATAGTTATTAAACCACAGATCTTGGCTTCTCAACCATTTAGAATGCTTGGGACTCAGAATCAACGTGGCAAGAGTTTATTGTCTCCCACACAGAAAGTTTCGTTTCTGGGAACAGTATTGGACTCACTGCAGATGAGCGTGCGACTGACGTCACAGCGCGCGCTCTCTGTTCAGATCCGAGCGGTTTCCCTCAGGTCCGGTGCACGCATTCCTCTCAAACACTTTCAGAGGATGCTGGGTCTCATGGCCTCGGCGGCGCTAGTTCTCAGACTGGGTCTGTTGCACATGCGCCCCCTACAGCACTGGCTGAATCGCCACGTTCCAGCTCACGCATGGATCTCGGGCCGATTGCAAATCAAGGTAGACCACAGCTGTGTGTTGGCTCTGGCTCCTTGGAAAAATCCCGTCTGGTACCAGACGGGCGTGAGTTTGGGCACTGTTACGAAGTGGAAAGTTATCTCGACAGATGCATCCAACCTAGGTTGGGGAGCCCTTCACGAGGGCAGGCCAGTCTCCGGTCTCTGGTCAGACTCGGAGAAGAGCCTTCATATAAACTGTCTAGAGATGAAAGCGGTCACGATATCGCTAAGAGCTTTCCTTCCGTACATAAAGCACCACCATGCCCTGGTCCGAACGGACAGCAGGTCGGTGGTAGCCTATATAAATTGCCAAGGCGGTCTGAAAATAATCGATCTGCACACAATGGCGTAAGAAGTCCTAATATGGGCAGAGCACAATACGCTGAGAGCGACTCATGTGCCAGGCATTCTGAATTTGGGTCCGGACATGCTGTCCAGGTGCAATTCAGACAATTGGGGCAGTTCTTGGAGAGGCAAAAGTGGATCTTTTCGCCTCACAAGGCTATGCTCAATGCCAAATATAATTCTCCAAGCACAAGGATGCGTTGGCCCACGAATGGCCCAACCTTCCTCTTTATGCTTTTCCCCCAATCTCAATGTTACCTCAGGTCATAGAGAGGATTAGGGAGAGCAGATGCGCTGTGCTTTAATAGCCCCGCTTTGGAGAAATCAACCTTGGTTCTCACTACTGAATCAGATGTCGGATACAGATTCGTGGCCGGTCCCGCTGAGGAGAGACCTCCTCATGCAGGCGGAACGGCAGATCTGGCATCCCCGTCCCGATCGATGGGCGCTTCATGTCTGGCCCATCAGCGGGTACATGAGAACCTCTCTGAAAAATTATTGAATACCATTACTGAAGCTAGAGCCCCCGCGACCAGGCGGCTCTATTCAGACAAATGGTCAGTCTTTTCGGACTGGTGTAAAGCGCGAAGTCTGACCCCACAGGATTGTGAAGTGTCAGAAGTGCTTACATTTTACAAGAGCTTCTGGACGCGGGTCGTTCCCCCTCCACGCTCAAAATTATGTGGCTGCTATAGCAGCGTATCACATTCAAGTGAAAGGACTAACATTGTTCGCTTCCTTAAAGGGGCTAGAAGGCTTCACCCACCTCGCCCCCTCTTCAGTCCTTATATGGGACTTGTCCAGTGTCTTGGATGTCATGAAGAGCTCTGCACTTGAGCCTCTGCATTCGGTGAGCTTTAAGCTCCTGTCACTAAAGACCGCTTTTCTGCTGGCGATCGTCAGTTAAGCGAGTGGGTGATCTGCACGCGTTCTCTGTGAGCGCCTTCGTGTCTGGAATTGGGCCAAACGACTTCAAGTCGTCCTCAAACCAAGACATGGATATGTACCTAAGTGCTTTCAACTCCGTTCAGAGCACAGGTCATTTCACTCTCAGCACTTTCATCACCGATATATGAAGAAGATGCTAATTTGCTCTGTCCTGTCAGAGCGCTGAGGATATACATGGAGCGTTCCGCTGCTTAGGCAACTGAACAGCTCTTTGTATGCTTTGGCGGCTGCACCTTAGGGTGCGCGGTTACAAAGCAGACCTTGTCACGATGGATAGTAGATGCTATCTCGTTGGCTTATGAGTCTAAAGATCTCAGCTGCCCTTTAGGCATTAAAGCCCATTCTACTAGAGGCATGGCCTCTTCGTGGGCTTGGTCTATTGGCATTCTCTAAATGATATCTGTGTGGCGGCAGGCTGGGCCTCCCCGTCCACTTATCAGATTATATTAGATGTCCCGGCCTTATAGGCTGGGCTTCTTGCTGTGTACAGTTTTAACCCCTTAAGGCTCGAAAAGTCCGGTCTGGGTTAAGTATTGTATAAGTCATAGCACATTCCTTATACGGCTCGAATTATCTGGCCATTCATTATTCCTGGCCCGACTATGTCCGGTCTATATATATATATTATATTACACGTATATCGTGTTCATTCTCATTAAGGGCTTGACTCAGGTCTGGCTCATTTTGGGACTTCTTGATATCATATTACGGGCCCACCTAGGTTGGCCTGGGTTTGGTGTCGTCGGCGTTAGAGCCGTTAAGCAAGCACGGCGTTTTGCATTGGTCCCCCATAGCGTTTTAGCAAAACGCAATACGAGAGTACTCTCGTAAGGGAACGTTTCGGTTACTAACGTAACCTCGGTTCCCTAAGATGAGGGAACGAGTATTGCGTTTTGCTTGCCGTGCTTGCTCACTTGCTCAGGAGTCGCTTCAGTCGATTAACCTGACTAACCTTGCGAGAGTGGGTCTTATATACCCTTGGCTATGCAAATTCTGTTGCCCCTTGTGGCGGGAATTTGGAAGGACCTGATTGGTCCGTCCCGCCCCACGGTCTCGCCATAGGTTGCTGCAGTTGCAGCGGCACAGCCAATCAGCACGCAGCTGCTTCCTGCTGAGAGCTGTGCAGCTGCACTGCGTGTACATGGTATTTTTGGATAAAAATTTGCTTCAATATCTCGAGGAAAGGAATTCCCCCATAGCGTTTTAGCAAAACGCAATACTCGTTCCCTCATCTTAGGGAACCGAGGTTACGTTAGTAACCGAAACGTTTTCTTGCTAAGACAGAACATGAGATCAAACTCCCTGAAATAAAACAATAAATCTCACTAATCTGGAGAAGATCTCAGAGAAAGAGCAGGACACCGGCTTGCCCAGACTTCTCTCTTGTCTACAGTAGTTGTGTAATAAACCTGGCATTGTGCACTACAGCGATATTTGGCTCTTTAATGAATGTGTTTGTTCATCTTGTAGGCCGCTTTGGATAAAAACATCTGCTAAAAGCATAAATATAATATAAATGTAGTGATGGGGAAACAAAGCTTTGCTACCAATGCTGTCCTTTGGATCAGAAAAAGTTCAATATTTGCATAGTACAATACTAGTAAACTTATATCTCACACATGTCCCACATGTAGACGCACGTTGATCTGCCATTCGTCAAATTGATTTAAGTTAATAGCCAAGATTTAAGTTAATGATCAAGTTAATGGCCACACGTATCATTACAAAAGTTCGCAATGCTGCTGCAGGTGAAATATAATGCGGATAATATTGAATAAATATCTTTTTGTCAGGTTAAATACTGAAGAATGCCCACCTCCGAATTCACGTGGAAAGGGTGATTGGAACCGTCCGCAACAAGTACACTATTTTGTCAGATAAAGTACCGATTCACATGGTGTTGCCAAGCAAGGACGAAGATGTAAGACCGCATGAATTCGCTCCAAGGATCGGCAGCGAACCGCGGTGAAGGCCGCACGCGTTCAGTGTCTCAGCTGGAAGAATGGATTTGATTATAATATTCTTTATCTGACTCCATTTATCAAAGTTGTCGCATTTAGAAGAGAATCCCAACCGGTTGTTTGGTCATCTATATTTGATAGTTAATCATACATTTAATCGTTCCGTTTTAACCCTTTGTTGCAATTATACCGTTCCACATTGGAGATAGTTAATAATTACAGATTAATTCAGAAAGGATCAAAAATGTAACAATTTATTAACAATCAAGGAAATGTAAAATGTCAATTACATCATAGACATAAATCTCTTCTAAAAGGAAGCACAAATTCTAGTTATGGTTACACTCTAAATAGTTTCAAATAGATGTAAACATAAACCATTAATTATGCTCTGTAGGCCTCTGCCTAGAATGTTACCTGTGAGAGAGATAGAGAAAGAGAGAGAGAGAGAAAAAGGGAGAGAGCTAAAGAACAGCTCTCTCCAGAGAAAGCCAGAGAATCCAAAGAGCGCGAGCTACAGATGAAATCCTATTTTATACTCTTCCCTGATGTCACCAAATTCAAATCTGACTCTTGTAAAACTGACCAATCAGACCAAACCGTGAGACATTTGAAAATAACCAATCAGGCAAAACTTCCCCCATTGTATCAAAGGTGCGAAAACCTCATTCCTTTTTCCTTCTAACTTCACCTGGCCCTTCTGATGGCGTTAAGGGGGAGGGGGTTGAGTCAATTTCAATATCCTGATCACGACGATGGCTGCTAACAGCAAAGCAGATGATTTTGTTCCATTTCAAATATCTTTGATTATTTTCCACCTTACAAAGACATGAAATACCTCAATAAGATTGTGTCTGTATGTTGTGCTCTGACAAACATGAGCCCTAGTGTTGTGCTGAAATAAATCTGCATTAAATACAGCCATAAGTGTCTGTTGCATCCATACCCACGATCTTCACAATAAATATACTTAAATGAAATGCATGTGTCTTATAAAAAGACGCAATAACAGTACAATGTGCAAAAGCAAGAAGTGCCACACAATCAGATGTTTTTCAGTGTTTATTTGCAAGTAGTGCAACCTGAGAACACAGAACGGTGCAGAATGCTTCAAGGTAAAAGGTTAAAGGGTTAGTTCACCCAAAAAGTAAAATTCTGTCATTAATTACTTACCCTCATGTCGTTCGACACCCGTAAGACCTCTATAAAGTTATTGTAGAACCACTATAGTGAGATGGACTTTGTAACGACGTCTTTAGTACCTTTTAAGGGTCTTGAGAGTGTAAAGTGCATTGTGCCAATGGAGGCCTTTCTGAGCGATCGGATTTCAACTAAAATATCTTCCTTTGTGTTCCGAAGATGAACAGAGGTCTTACGGGTGTCGAACGACATGAGGGTAAGTAATTAATGACAGAATTTTACTTTTTGGGTGAACTAACCCTTTAACGTTACATACGCTTCATGATCTGCAGCTCTTGAACCCATCCATTTGTGAACTGCACATTTCATATGGATCCAAACCGTTAATAGTTCCGCTTTTGTCCATATACCGGTCCCTGGCTTCCCTATTTAACGTATCCCGGTAAATTCCACATCCTTTTCGCGATTTTAACATAATTTTTCTTTCTCCCAACTCTGCTTCTCCTCGTTCGATTTGCTGTATGTTTACATTCGCGAGGCCATCAATATGGCCGCCACATCCCAGAATGCAACGCGGCGCCCAAGCCCTATTGCTCACTCAAACCCCTTTATCTAATCCTCTCTACTTAACTGTCGGACTCGCGTAACCGTCATGTTTGTAGTTTTTTAACACTTTTTATCCGCGTTCGTAGTTCTAATCGAATCCTCGTCCATCTTGAAATGGGTTGTGGGCAATATCAGCCATTAGAGTTCGCATCGATCTGCACTTTGAATTATGACTGGAAATAGTAGACCATCCGGGAATCTTTGGAATACTCTTTTCAATATACTTTGATTTGTGACACACTAATTCTATTTTCGAAAACTATTTAGTACGGATAGTATGCGAATTGGGACGCAGTGGATGTCTTCAAGAATATCAGGACTGTCGGTGTTGAATGATTGTGACTGATGTTGCTATTAAAAAAGTTTAGATTTTTCTCATGTTATCCAGCTTCTCCAACTAATCCTGTCATCTGTACCTCACCATCAGGATCATCACCAGGATCACCATCAGGATCACCATCAGGTTTGTCAAAATCTGAACATGTTAACATGACTGAACTCTGTCAGACGTGTGCAGGTACGTCAGTGGTGATATGAGCTTTTTTTCTGATTTAATGCCAGGAAATCTAAAAATGAAACTCACTCATGTCATTCTAAACAGATTTGAGTTTTTGAAGATATCAGAGTACCTGACAGAGACTAAAATCAGCATCTTGAAAATCTCAGTCCTGTTTTTTTTATTGCTCGTGTTGTTTTTTCAGGACCCTACCTCCACTTTTGTGATTCTGCTGAAGCTGTGCTCCGATTGGTCGCCACTGCGCTGATGGCCGTGGCTGCTGCGGCTGCTGCTGTTCTTCTAATCAATGACGTCAGTGCTACAAGGACGTAAACGGAGAAAACGGTTTGGGTTACTTGACTGTAACCCTGTTCCCTGATAAAGCGAAACGAGATGCTGCGCTAGCTTTTAGCGCTTTGGGAAGTGTCTTTAGCACAACCAGCTGTGAAATTGTGTGTCTAACACGTCAATTGGCCCGAGGATATTATAGCCTCGGTTTGTGTCGTCACCCGTGCACCTGCTGCACGAGCCTTTAAATAGACGAGCCCCGGCTGCAAGCCTTCAGGTCTTTTTATTTGAAGAGCAGTCCTGGGACATCATCGGCACAGCAACATAGCGCATCTTCACATACCCACGTGATTTGACACCCACGATAGTAGAATATGTTGACGACGATGGCACAAAAACACGTAAAGTATATGTTTTTATCCATGACTTTAATAGTTCGTCATGGAGGTCCTCAAAGAAAGGGAGAGACTGATGTTGTGGTCCCTGCCACCAGACAGAAACATATCCTCAAGCTCACTGCGTTTGGGGAACTCTCGTTCACGGAGCCAGTCAAACTGTAACCTGGCAACCGCGCGAGCAACCACCTCGATTAATTATTCGACGGACTTACTATCATGCGAGGAACGCTCGGAGGCCGCAGACCCAAGAAGAGATATATCATCGTTCCCCACGCGAGGACACGTGTAGATTTGGTGAGCGAGCAAGCGAAAGGGATGGACCCGTCTCTTGCTCGTCATCCAAGCCCATTTGGGAGCCCCGCAACGAGGGTGCGGACTGAAAGTAGCCAGGACGAGCCTGAAGCATTTTAACTGTAAAGAGCTTGCAATGCTCGCACTCATCTGACTCAATGCAGCGACCGCAAGCTCTTCCCCAAACACACACACAGCAGTGATCGTGTGTATCCAGTTCTGTCATTTGGAAGAGAACATGGAGGGACACAGCGTTTACTCTGCTTTCAACCTGAACTGACGTCGCGGGTGACGTCACAGAGGCTATAAAACCCCCGGGTCAAGTTCATTGACGTGTTAGACACACTATTTCACAGCTGGTCGTGCTAAAGACACTTCCCAAAGCACTAAAGCTAGCGCAGCATTGAGTGAAGCTTTTGAAAGGAACGGAACAGATGTCATAAATATTGAGACATATATTGCAGTTTTAAAATATGTGGTCTAATTCTTTAGTGCTGGCAAAAGCTGTGCTTAACAATGCTCTCCATCTGGTGTTCAAAACTATGAATATTCTTTAATATTTCATTTTATTGCAATACATTATACATTTCTTTGTTTATTACACAGTTTTCATTTTTTTCTTAATTATATGCAGCATCCCCACAGATATAAGTGTAAAAATATGTCACATCAGTAAATTACGGTAATTAAACTTAATATTAGGCTACCTACCGAACTGATATACATTTATGAATCATATGCCTATATTTTAATTTAATGTAGAACTTCCCGACCTCAAATGTTGTGGGCGGGGCTAAATTCGGCTGACATCCAGACTAATCTCAAATATGAATCACACAGCAGTAAAGTTTGATCTAAAGAAAAAAAGTTTATGAAAATAAGGAAAAAGACCGGTTTAAGACAGCTTGACGTCTTTTATGACGGATTACACAGTATAATAGTAGTACATGTATCTCTCACACACACGTCCTGCAAAATCACATGAACATCTGCAGCAGAGCAATAACCAACCGCTGCTGTTCTTCTGCTCAATGATGAGTAACAGAGAAACAGATCACAGTGAATTTATCCACTTAAACATGTCTGGAAAGATTTAAACTCAACATTTATATACATAATTCAACTATTGTTCATCTGTTTTATCACTGTATCTACTATTTTAGTCTACAATAAGACTATTCTGGATATTAATAAACTGGGTGTGTGATAGAAATGTGTGTATTCGATGTGTTTAATGTATTTGTTTCTCTTTCTGGCAGCTAATGTAAATAATGTGATTATTGTTATCTTGTGGCATTGAATAAAAACAGATATCTTAAATATTGATTCTTAATCTCTAATAGTGATTCACATTTATGCATTCAGACGCTTTTCTCTAAAGTGACTATATGGTGTAGTTTGGGTCCATCTGGTGGCCAAAACCTAAAATAATCATCAATATTTAATTTAATTTGCATCCACTTTGCCAGTTACTTACAGTTTTTTTACAGACGCTATTACACATTTCTCAATTGGGTCACTTTTGCAAAACTCTTCACACAGTGAGCACAACAGAAGTCTATGTGGGCTAAACTGAGGATCAATTATCATTGCTTTGGCACAAAATGCATTCAATGACTACATCTCTCACATTTCATGAATTCTTTTCTCACTCACACAACAACTGCCAAAACTCTTTGTACGTACAGGCCAATTTGCACATGCTTACATACTGCTTTCAAAACTGTTAAACTTATGTTCAAAACAATAACATAATACAAAACTGAATAAGACGGCAATTTGCTACATTCCTACAGTAATATGTTAATTAAATATATTTAAAATCTTAAAATTAAATGCTATAAAAACAATTGGACAATTGGACCAGCCACAGCTGATTCTCATTGTAGATGGTGGATGGTGTGTATACAAATTCTTGTATTTTGGAATTACATGCAAAAAATAAAAATAAATAAACAACATCAAATATTGACGAATTCTGCCTCATGTCTGATTCATTCCAGTAACATATATTGCAGTGAATTATAAACAGAGATGTGTCCTTGTTTTACACAAGAAAACATTGTATAATGCTACAGTGTTTTTTAGGTCATTGTTTTGTGGGTGACAAAGTGTGTTTGTCGGCTGTCAACCTTTAGTGTTCTGGAAGAATGAGTTGATTTGTGTCGTGTCTTTTCTTCTTAGCAAAGCAATAATGACCACTGACGACTTGAATTAAAATAAAACGAACTGTTTACTGAAATTTCTTTACAGGATTACAAGCTGTTGCAGCGCACACACATTGAATCAGTCTCATATCTCTCTTCTTCGCTTCTGCGCGCTCTCGCTCTACACTAAGCATTATGGGTAGACTTTTCTTAAAGCTGAACAACCTAATAAACAGCAATCTAAACTGTTTCTGTTATTATTGAAAACAATTAATTAAACAATAATATTATTACTCTAATTAATTCACAACAATTTGAGACCTAAATAAAGTGTTTTGGTAGTTGTAGTGCCTTTTGAATGTGAAATGAACTGCTTTGCCAAGCTGAAAGTTGGTTAGGAGAACTGTGTTTTGCAAAAGTGACCTAAGTATTGAGAAATGTGTCCTAGCGTCTGTAAAAACCTGTCATTTATGTTTTGCTGCTTTGCATGTTCAAGTTGAAGAACTTGAACATCCAAGTTGATTGTACTTCATTGGTTTGAAGGACACGTCCGAGGCAATGAACCCATGATTCTCTGGTTGATTTTTCTTCAGGGTTATGGATAGTGCAATTCATTATGTGGAATTTGTCAATTAAATACATTTTGTTCCCCAAGTTTCTCAATTGAAAAAATGAATGGGGTTTTCTCTTCCAGAACTGACATCCAAATGTTGAGTAAAAATATTAAAATTATTTGGACAAAGCTTGAAAGATCATTTCATCCTCTGAGTCCCGATCAAAGTGACAGTTCTGACCAGTGACTTTATGTCCAGTAACCGCTTTCATTAATCTTCATCTGACACATATTATAATAACTCCTGTGATAAAGTGTGTGTGATGCTCATCTGATGATGTGGATAAAAACACAGTTATCATGTGGTTTATTGAATAATCTTAGTTGGTAAGTGTTATAATACCACAGCAAACACAATGGAAAATCACATTTCACCACATCATCATTTACATTACAAACATTTAAATGAAGAAAACATCCCTCAAAACCTCAATGAAACATCTCTTAAAACCACACAATCATAAGATTAAACAACAATATCCTCAACAAGGCCACTCTCAAAGCCACGGCTAATGGTTATCACTTGACCACCATTACACCGCCCTTACCGTTGTTTTGATATTCATAGTAATAAAATAATTTCGTTCAGTTTGAGAATAAACACTACAATTAAAAACTGAACGTGACTTTTCAATAAAGTGTGAGTGAGCCGAACAAAAGTCACGACAAACGCAGCAGGAGTCAGATTTCATTCATCATGAGAGAAGAGCTGAGCAGTGTGATTTGTGCAGAAATTCTACTTTTGAGTTTTTACAGAAGACTGAGTCTGAGAAAATGACAATAAAAATAGAAACACAAAGACTGCAGTGTTTTATATAAAGCCCATCAGTGTGTTGCTGGTGATATGAAAGAGTAATTCAAATGGTGCTTGTGTGTATGGTTTTGTTGCAAGAATTTAATTTTTCGAAAGAAGTGTTAAGTTTTGATTGCAGTGTTTCATTTTGGCAGATGTGAGTTGTTAATCTCCAAGTGCTTAAGTCTGATTGGCTTGTGTGTAGAGTTTTGACATAACGAGCCAAATTCTGCAAAAGGTGTGCAAGCAATAGGCAAAAACTGTAATATCCAAAATCTTACAGTAGTTTAGATATGAAAGATTGTATTCATGTGTTTAAAAGAAGTCTCTTATGCTGAATATGCTCACATTTTTCTCCCCAGGATTCTTTGATGAATACCAAAAGAACAGCATTTATCTGAAATAGAAAGCAAAAAAATGTACACAATTGTTTTGAACATTAATAATAATCATAAATGTGTTATGAGCATCAAATCATCATATGACAATGATTTGTGAAGGATCATGTGACACTTAATACTGGAGTATGATGATAAATTCAGCTTTGATCACAGGAATAAATCAAATTTTTACTTGATATCCTCATAGAAAACATCTATTTTAAATGGAAATAATATTTCACAATATTACTGTTTTTACTGTATTTTTGATCAAATAAATGCAGTCTTGGTGAGCAGAAGAGACTTCTTTCAAAAACAAGAAATGTTGATGATTTTCTCCCCTACACAAACACAAACAGAATATAGTAGATATAGGGCCCATCCAGACTAGCAGACTAGCTTTAGGATATACCGGTACTATAACGTCAATTTGCGTCTTTGACGGGCCGCGTCGCGTGCGTTGTGTCACCGTTTGAACTGCCCTGTCAATCATTTTCGTGTCATTTAATTCCCAACCATATTGGAGAGAAATGAAGAGACACGTTGATCTACAGCTCCAGCAGATCCTACTTTTAGGATACTCGTTTCAACATATAGTAGCCTATGATTTGGGACACGCTAGGCTAATTCTAATTTCAAATATAGTTTACAAATTGTGATGCATCATAGACTCTGACGAGCACAAAATATGTTCTACGACTCATTCTATTAAGATTCAAGTGTTTGGTTTCGGTTTCTGTTTAGCGATGTCAGCTCTTTTTCTGTGTCAGTGAACTGAGGCAAGCGAGCCGATGCAAACATCCGTTTATTGATTTGATAATATTGGGTGTTCCTCTTTTCCTAAATTTTTTACCCCAGTTCCCTCGCTCCCACGTGAAGCGATGCTTGAGTGAAAATGGATATTGTGATTTACAAAAACCGCTTTGATTCCTCCATCCTCCTTTCCTCGCATTCTTGGAAGCTGGGGAAGGAAGCAGGAGAAACCAATAACACTTCCGCTTCTGTTTCCGTATTCTACGAGAGATGCTGTTACTGCCACCCACAGGACTAGTGCAGTCAGCATCACTTGGAGTTCTGCCAAACCCAATGGGTGTTTTTTTTTCTTCCAAAATGTAAAAAATTAAATAAATAAATATTAATTCATGTTAATCAAATAAATAATCACATTTTTTAAAGTCCTCATGAAATCAAAATCGATCTTATTTAATTTGTTAGCCCACATTACAGGTCTTAGGGTGAACAACTAATCCGTGCAAGTTAATACACAGAAAAAAATTGTTTGCCACGGTAATCTTTAATCAAAATCTGAAAAGTAACTTCCGGTCTTGAATGGCGTTCCCTTTCCGATGACGACTATGCGCCGGCTTGGGTCTGAATATCCTTAACCACTCCCCTCCATCCGTTAGTCTGCTATGAGCGCAAGATGGAGATGAGGAGCGCTGAAGTAAAACCCTGCCCTCTATTCAATATTCCGTTTCACCTGGAAATACGTCACAGCACTGAAATAAAGTCAGTTGCAACTTCCGGTTCACTGGGACTTTAAAGTGTTTGCAAATATTTCCTGTCTCTCTGTGACGAGTGCAGGTTTATTGAGATAAACGAGTGCAGGTTTATTGAGATAAACGAGTGCAGGTTTATTGAGATAAAGGAGTGCAGGTTTATTGAGATAAACGAGTGCAGGTTTATTGAGATAAAGGAGTGCAGGTTTATTGAGATAAAGGAGTGCAGGTTTATTGAGATAAACGAGTGCAGGTTTATTGAGTGCTCCTCCACCTGGAGGGGTCGCAGGGCTTCAGGCCGCTGTGCCTGCGCCTGTGGTCGGTGTCCTGGGTGAAGCAGAATCCGCAGGTGGGCTTCTGGACGGTGCAGAAGGGCATCAGGGAGTTTCTGGCGATGTCCCGAGGGAGAAGAGGAGGTGGAGGAGGAGGTGGAGATCTGATGAGCAGCTCCTCCACAGCCTGAGGAGTGAACACATGAGGAGTGATTAACTCAGATCATCAGAACGGCTGATGTGTGTGTGTGTGTGTGTGTGTGTGTGTGTGTGTGTGTGTGTGTGTGTGTGTGTGTGTGTGTGTGTGTGTGTGTGTGTGTGTGTGTGTGTGTGTGTGTGTGTGTGTGTGTGTGTGTGTGTGTGTGTGTGTGTGTGTGTGTGTGTGTGTGTGTGTGTGTGTGTGTGTGTGTGTGTGTGTGTGTGTGTGTGTGTGTGGTTCTGTTACCTCAGTGTGTCGGGTCTCTGAGTCCATGATCTCAGCAGTGTCTCTGATCTTTAGTGTCTCAGTGTCTCTGATCTTTAGTGTCTTCACTGTCTCTGGTCTCTAGTCTCTCTTCAGTCTCTCTTCAGTGTCTCTGCTCTGAGTGAGTCTGATCTTCAGCTTCAGTGTGTCTGATCTCTAGTCTCTCTTTAGTGTCTCTGGTCTCTCAGTGTCTCTGATCTTTAGTGTCTTCACTGTCTCTGGTCTCTTGTCTCTCTTCAGTCTCTCTTCAGTGTCTCTGCTCTGAGTGAGTCTGATCTTCAGCTTCAGTGTGTCTGATCTCTAGTCTCTCTTTAGTGTCTCTGGTCTCTCAGTGTCTCTGGTCTCTCAGTGTCTGATCTTCAGTGAGTCTTCAGTGGCTCTGAGTGAGTCTGCAGATGTTCTTCAGTGTCAGTGATTATGACATCACAGAGGAGTTCTAGAATCTTCTACTGTTCTCAGATCAACACCAGCTGCATAAACTAAGCCATTATGTTGAGAGTGTCTTAAGATCTAGTATGAGCCACCAGCAGTTCGGCATGTGGCATTCAGTCTTACTTTTCATATCAAATTAGGCCAGTTTATGTTTTTATGTAACTGATTAAAAAAATTATGAACAGTCTTAAAAAAAAAAATGTATGTCTAACTTGTAAGACTAGACTTAACGGTTTATGCAACCAGCCCATGATCATAAATTCATTTGTGTTTTCATCCATCATCCATCCATCATCCGTCCATTCATCTGTCCTTCCATCCATCCATCCATCCATCATCCGTCCATTCATCCATCCATCCATCTGTCCATCCATCCATCATCCATCCGTCATCCGTCCATTCATCCATCCGTCATCCATCCATTCATCCATCCATTCATCCATCCATCATCCGTCCATCCATCCATCCATCCGTCCATTCGTCCATTCATCCATCTATCATCTGTCCATCCATCCATCCATCCGTCCATTCGTCCATTCATCCATCCATCATCTGTCCATCCATCCATCCATCCATCCGTCCATTCGTCCATTCATCCATCCATCATCTGTCCATCCATCCATCCATCCATCCATCTGTCTATCCATCCATCCACCATTCATCCATCCATTCATCCATCCATTCATCCACCCATTCATCCATCCATTCATCCATCCATCCATGTGGTTTTGTTTCATTAATACAGTGTATACTTCATATACAAAGAATGGAAGTGAAATGTGACAATATGCCCCATAGGTGGGGTACAGTGTAACATGAGCATATGACATATTAAAATGTTAGCTGATATAATAAAAAAAAGACAAACTAAAATATTTTGTCAATAAAATACAATTATTAACTTTTTAAAATAAAATAATGGCATTTTTGAATAATTAAAAATATACTACTGTTTGAGTTTGACAACAAACTAGTTACAGGATAGTTAAAAACATAATAATAATGAATAATTTCTGAACATTGACTCTCATTCCTTATTCACCTTTTTCTCATGGTTTCTCAAAATAATTCATAAAAATATAGAATATAATATTATATTTCTAATAGGGTCTCATTGTAACGCAGTGTGACAACCCGCCTGCACAACTGTGATTAAACCCCGGCTCGTGTCTTCTGCTGTTAGATCAACATTAAAGAACGATCTCAACTGTTAAATAACAGATATAAGATTACAATAATATCAGATTTGTCTTATTTTAAATAAACACAAAAAAAAACAGAGATGAAAAATAAACATCAGTAAGAAATTTACTTTAGCTATGGTTAAATACATGTTCAGTGATATCTTCCATGGATTTTTTAATTTTGGCACAATTATTTTTCTAAATAATGTTGATATGGCAACTAGTAAATACACTAAGTTTGACAAGGGCCAAATTGTGATGGCTAGACTAGGCTAGACTGGGTCAAAGCATCTCCAAAACGGCAGCTCTTGTGGTGTGTTCCCGGTCTGCAGTGGTCAGTCTCTATCAAAACTCAAAACTCAACTAGTCTGTTTTGTGACGAGAAATCAAATACGCCTAATAAAAGTTCAACTGAACGAGTTAAAGCTAGTTCTGTCAGGATCATTATCGTCAAAGATGATTGATTGACTATTAGCATACATTTTGGATTGGCGGTGGTTTTGTTCTGGGCAAGAACTCCCTGCGAGAACTTCATGCAGCCTATCATAGATGAGAGCAGGGAGAGCAGCGAAAAACCCCTAAGGGTAAACAGAACAGAAGCAAAGTATACAATATCAATAATTTTCTTAATGACAATAACTACAACATAATTGACTAAATGAGTCTGATTCAAGAGGAATATCAGAAACCCCAGTCCTGACGAGAGGAGCTGGGGATGGAGAAGGGTATTAGCTCCAGAGCAACGTGATAAAGCTGCTGATAATACTGAATGAACCATATATAGGAATGTGGTGATAGGTGTCGTATTCCTATAGGTAGATGTGGATCAGCTGACAGTCGGCTGATGATAGCTTGACGTGACCTGCCAGAACTGATGCTAATGGATGGATTCCAAGGTGACTTTCAAGACACAAATACAGAAATTGTTAGATAAATGTCACAAAAAAGTAATAATATAATAAAGGGGAAGGGGGTCTAATGCTAGTTCATGCATTCTGTTGTAATATTGGTATTTCACAGCCGTTCTTTGTTTCCAACTGATCTGGCGACATTCATCTACATGAACTGAGCTCTTGCTGCATTGACGGTCACTGTACCTTATATCAGCGAATAACTCCTTATGTCTGATTGTCTCTGATGATGACTGTCACTGCGTGACTTCTTAACGTATAACAAAACCTTTTCTATAAATAGTATAAAAAGCTGAAAAAAAGATCATTTTGCGCCACTACTGAATGTATCTGATCACCCACATCTCTTCACTGGCCGTCTGACAAAATTTCAATCAGACTGCAACAACAGCTTCTTGCGACAGTCATGAATGATCTTACCGTTTTTCGTGTTGTTGGTTTACACGATGCTGAATCCGTTCGGTCGTTTTCCCGCATCTGAACTGCATTAATAATAAAGGGCATAGATGTAATAAAAGGACATAGCTTGTAATCATATATGGAAATCTGTATGTCTGATTTAAATGCATCGATTGTTCTTAAGATTTATATTTTAAATTTAAAAAGTTTTTCTACATTTCTTGCAGATGCAGCACATCACGACTACAGCAACAATCAGCAGAGATCCAGCAGCAGAGATCAACACTATGTACAGTAAAGGTAGATCTTGATCTGTAATGGACAAAATAAGTGTAGCGTATGTAAGGATGGCGAAGGTTTAGCCTAACCCTGGACTTGAGAATAGCGTGACATTTTCTTATCTGAGCCAAAATAACGAAGTGGTAAAAAAACTGCAACAATGAAAAATATTAAAGAATTTGCGGGCGCTTTCGTCGGCATGAGTAAGGCTATAAGACACGCAATATGTCTGGAGACATTGAGTGGGGTCAGACATGATTTCTATTGAGTGTTGTTTTGCAGAAATCATTTCTTTAAAGTGAATTTCATTTTCTATAAATTGTATTTTAATTTTGATCAAGGTTTCATAAACTAATTGCCTGTATATTTAATACATAAGAAGCAAAATAAGAACGCGGAGAATGGATTTGTTACGGGTGTGCAGGCAGGAACAGGCAAAGACAGGTAGTAGAATACTTAAACAACGTTTAATACTTCAGAAGAATCAAATCGAACACAGTAGCACACCATACATACACGTACACAAACCAGATCGGACAGAGACTGAAGGAATGGGAGGAACTTAAATACAAACACAGATGACTAACTAATGAGGGGCACAGGTGATACAGATGAGGGTAACTAAGGGAACAGACAAGTGGCGGGAAACTCAGACAAAGGAACATGTGATAACTGAAACCAGGAAGTACAAAACACAACAGAGACAGACAGTAACTGTGACATAACGCCCCCCTCCCAATAGGCGCGTCCTCGCGCCGTAAAAGACACAAATAGGGAGCGAGGGTGGGCACCCTGGAGTCCTGAGGACGGGAGTACTGGGGTCTGGCTGGCTGGGGTGCCTCCAGGGTGGAGCCGTGGGCGGCCATGGCGGGTCGGGAGCCGTGGGCGGCCATGGCGGGTCGGGAGTCTTTGGGCGCCTTGGCAGGACAGGAGTCTTTGGGCGCCTTGGCGGGACCAGAGCCCCACCCACATGTCTCCCACCCACAGGTGTATAGCCCCCCCTCCCCCCAAAACTTTCTTTGGGGAATTAAGTGCTGGAATGGAGGGCCTGTGGAAAGGGACAGTCCTGTGATGTAGAGCGGCCTCGTGGAAGGCTGGAGCGGCCTCGTGGAAGGCTGGAGCGGCCTCGTGGAAGGCTGGAGCGGCCTCGTGGAAGGCTGGAGCGGCCTCGTCGAAGGATGGAGTGGGCTCGTGGAAGGCTGGAGCGGCCTGGAAGCCTGGAGCGGGCTCGTGGAAGCCTGGAGCGGGCTCGTGGAAGCCTGGAGCGGGCTCGTGGAAGCCTGGAGCGGGCTCGTGGAAGCCTGGAGTGGGCTCGTGGAAGGCTGGAGCGGCCTGGAAGCCTGGAGCGGGCTCGTGGAAGCCTGGAGCGGGCTCGTGGAAGCCTGGAGCGGGCTCGTGGAAGCCTGGAGCGGGCTCGTGGAAGCCTGGCACGGAGTCCAGGAAGTCCAGAGGTGCTGGAGCGGAGTCCAGGAAGTCATGGGGTGCTGGAACGGAGTCCAGGAAGTTCAGGGGTGCTGGAGCAGAATCCAGGAGTGCTGGAGCGGAGTCCAGGAAGTCAAGGGGTGCTGGAGCGGAGTCCAGGAAGTTCAGGGGTGCTGGAGCGGAATCCAGGAATGCTGGAGCGGAGTCCAGGAGTGCTGGAGCGGAGTCCAGGAGGGCTGGAGCGGAGTCCAGGAGTGCTGGAGCGGAGTCCAGGAAGGCTGCAGCGGAGTCAAGGAAACACGGAGCGGTAGGATCGCTCCCAAAGTCTATCAACCACCGCTCCAGTGAATCTGCCATGGCAGCGGCCGTCACGCCCTGAGACGAGCGCTTAGCGGCAGCTCTCCTCTTCCTCCTGGGCTTGGGGACAGGCAGGACCTTCCCGGCATGCCCACTGGAGGGATATACAGAGGAAACTGGCTGCGGGTGAACTGACCAGGCAGCAAGCTTTTCTGAGGGGACTGGACGAGGAAGACACATATTCATAGGAACCTCTTCTGTTATCTCGAACTCTGAACAATTTAGGGACAAAACCAGGTTGATTGTCTCGACTAGGGAAAAGGAACAGGCAGGTTCCAGGAACCGAATAGTGTCCTCGTCCAGGCCCATCAGAAAAAACGCATTAAGCGGCGCATCTGGCCAGTTCACCAGATAGGCTAGCTCAGAGAATTCCTCTACATACCTCTCCAGTGAGCGACCATGCTGACAAATTCCCCAAAGGCGGTCCTCCGCTGAACCGCCTTGCTCTGGGGATTCAGGAGAGATTGGGACCAGGAGAATACCCATCCCAGAGAGGTCCTCGTGCTGTATTGGTCCGATCTTCTGTTACGGGTGTGCAGGCAGGAACAGGCAAAGACAGGTAGTAGAATACTTAAACAACATTTAAAGGGGTGGTAAAACACATTCTTTTGAAGGCTTGACTGTGTTTGTGGGGTGCACTGTAACATGTGTTCATGCTTCGTTTTAAAAAAAATTGCCTTATTTTTCATATATTTGACCTTTATTCTACACTGCTCTGTCCCTCCTTGTAAAACGGTCTGATGCTTTCCGGGTTGTATGAAGCCAGTCCCTCAAAAATACGCGATGGGCTCAGATTGGTTAGCTGGCCCAGTGTGTTGTGATTCGCTAAACGCCTAGTGCACGTATGTCGGAAACGCCACGCCCCTTACCGGAGGATGTGCTTGCTTTGGTCAGTGTTAGAAACAACGGCGTCAATAAAACCATATGAGCCCGAGTCAGACCCAGATCATTTGAGTGAAGATGATCGAGCAGAACCTGTTCAGTCCTCAAGAGTAAAGACTGCGGATCTATAATGATCGCTACTGAATGGCACTTTAACTTTTGTATTTTTAGAATGATTACAGCCAAATATCTGTCGCAAGAACTAACCCAAAACAAACACTAAGCACTGGCTTTAACTAGTAAGTTAGCCAAATCACACACAGAACCATGTTTAGCAAGCCTGTAGATACATAAAAGCTCTAATCAAAGAATCATTTACACTAATGCCAAGTTCGCTGTTGAGATTTTAACGTTAGTGTTTGTAACGTTAGGTGTTCGTCGGATAACGTTAAGTATGAATGAGCATTTAACAGACTGGTTTGCAGAACAGCGTTGTCATCTGTTTACTTCCTTGCTACAACCTATTACAGGAAAACACATCGATGAAAAATAAATCAGACTTACAGGTTGTGGCCCGTGAACAGCTTCTGTTTGTAAATCCAGCTTTCAGGACAAGCCGTTGTGCATATCCTGTATTGAACTCGCGAAGTTTGTGGAAGTTTGTGTTGTCCTCCGTGAAATGTGCAGCGCGCACGTTGTGCATCCACGCACCGGCAGTGTTTTTTTTCACGCAGCTGACGTTGTGCAAATCTGGCATTGAAATCGCGAAGACGGTGGATGTTTTCCTCTGTTAGATGTAGGATTATTTAGCTGCAGGAGCCCCGCGCGCGCCTGATTCCCCGCTGACTCAAACACACGTGCAACATGCTGTATGTTAAACGCTCTGCAACGCACCCCCGTCCCAAGGAAGGCTGAACAGAGCAAGTACCCCAGACCTGCAATCCGGATGAATATAACAGCGTTTCCTCGGCATCGCGGCAACAACACTCCAGCCTAACTAACTTATACCACAACAGCGCCGCGATACAAAATGGCCTCACCCCCCCCCCTTATTTAATATTCTCGGAGGAGGGGTTTATGTAAATATTGAGCCTGTTGATGTCACCAACCCTGGAGGAATGTCTGTAGTCGCCTACTGGCCGTTTGCTGTAGTTCTTAGAAACTGATTTCTTTAAAAGCAAATATCTCCCTTTGCTTTAAACTTTGAACGTTGTAACTTTGCAGATGTTTTTTATGCTCAAGCAGCAACATTACACGTTAGCTAAAGTTAGAATAGTGAAATCGTGGTTTACCACCCCTTTAATACTTCAGAAGAATCAAATCGAACACAGTAGCACACCATACATACACGTCCACAAACGAGATCGGACAGAGACTGAAGGAATGGGAGGAACTTAAATACAAACACAGATGACTAACTAACGAGGGGCACAGGTGATACAGATGAGGGTAACTAAGGGAACAGACAAGTGGCGGGAAACTCAGACAAAGGAACATGTGATAACTGAAACCAGGAAGTACAAAACACAACAGAGACAGACAGTAACTGTGACAGGATTGACGTGCGTAACGAACCCACTGGCCTGTTTCCGCTGCCTTTGAGTAAGGCTGAAAGCGTCTTTATTTTTAATACATTTCTAGAATATATGTATAACAGTATAGCATACAATATATTACAGTATAGGCCTATTATAGAGTTATGATATTTGTGCACCGGGGTCCGTAATTTCTAAGTTAAAGTTATGCCACTGATGCTAACATGAGTGGTCCATGGCACCTGTTACCCATAACGAAGTGGTAAAACTTTGAGTTACCATCATGCAAATTCAAACATTTCGCTCGTCTCTGTATGTGGCAGGCTGGCAATAACCTGGCGTATGTAAAAGTCAATCATTCTTTACAGATGGCACGGAATGTTTGGACAGAAGACGAGTTCGTTATTAAACTCATAAAAAAACAATAGAATATAAAATGCCTCAATTTATCAAGAGCTTGAAGCAGATAAGAGAGAGAAACACCCAAACCACCTCATATGTGCCGCTCAAGTAGCTATAAGGGGCTTTCCTTGCCATCAGTGCTTGAATAACACATGCGTCTCCTTCTATTAAAAATAATGCTGTGCGGTGGCTGGGATATGCATAAACCTAACAACATACGTTTTAGGCGCATAACTTCAGTTAATGGAAACGCTGTCATTTCGCAATATTTTTTTTATCGACTGTTAGGAAATATGGCAAAAGTTTTGCGCAAATACATATTTCAATATACATACGCTCTAATAAAAAACTAAACACAAACATAAACTGCTGGCAGTAATTTACATATTTTTGAATGCAGCAATGACACTTTCAGAATATGAATTTACATGCTATAATGCATGGAAGTGTCATTAATATGATAATAAAACTTTTTGTCAGGGATGGCAGACGCGAAACAGACGTTTCGGGGCTTTGCCGAGATCCCGAAGCGCAGATGTTTCGAAACACTGCTCCGAACTGTGATTCGAAACACCCATGTCACGTGACTATGGCTAAATGAAGCTTCAAAGTGTTTCATCAGGTGGCGCCTTCCGAAACTGCGTTGATTAAAGGGGGCGGGAACAAGCCACACAGTCACACATCTGTATAAACCTAATTCACCACAGTTTAAAAGTGAAGTAAATCCATCTTCACCTCGTGGGTTTTTGTGAGAGGAGAGTGATTTTGTGATAGCAGTGATTTTGTGATAGCAGTGAGATTTATAGTGCGCTTTGGTTAGTTATATTTAGGCTAGATTTAAATTAGATATATTGACTGATAGGTATAGACAGTGACATATAGTATAGATATAGTGACACATTCATATAGGCTAAGTTAGATAGTGACAGATAGATAGCACAGCATAAGTTAGATATATAGAATTATATAGATATAGATTCATAGGTGATATATAGATAGATATATTAATTGAATATATAAAAATGGAGGCTGCACGCAAGAGATGCCGTACATCTGTGGTGTGGGAGCATTTCCATTTGGAAGCACCAAATAAAGTGAGATGTGTGTATTGTGATAGGCAGCTAGCCTTCTGCAACAATACATCATCCATGTATTTACATCATCCAAAAATATTTGTGCATGCCAGCAACAAGTGTCCCTTGTGAGAGGATTTTTTCAAAGGCTGGAGAAATTATATGTAAAAAAAGAAGTCAGCTGAGTCCTTCAACAGCAGAGCAATTCATATTTTTGAATAAAAATGTTTTGTGACAAATGTGACACATTGTGGCTTTATTTATTTTATTAATGTTCATTTTGTATAACAAACAAATATATATATAGTTCTTTACAATGACGAGGCTACAGGTTACAAAACCAAGATCATGTACTTGTCAGACAGATGTTAAAAACAATTTTTTTTACATGGATCATTGTCAAGGTATTTCAGATCAACACATGGAAGTGACCACTAGATGGCGCCGTAGAGACGGGTGTCAGATTGATTCGAAGCTTCGAAACAATATGACACATTTGCTTCAACTGCTTCAGTGCTTCACGAAGCCTCGGTCTGCCCATCACTACTTTTTGATCACTTACAGACAATTAGTATCCCAGGAACAGTGGAAAGAAACAAATTAGATGCATCATCTCTCAAACCGTGTGCTCTGGATGCTTCCTACTTTCAACTAAACAAAATGGCTGAACAACCACTCGATGGCAGTGTTGCTCAAACAATAACTTCAAAATAAAAGTTCTCAAAGTCATAATTTTTTGAAAAAAGATTTGTAGATCGTGCTTTTGCTTTAATACATACCTTCCGCAATCTATTTTTCAATTACTTTTAAAAAGTGGTGTGGACAATATCGAGCCTGGCCAGAAGTGGTGGGGACATGTCCCACCCGTAAATTACGCCTATGATGACGCCACGTTTGAGTGCAGAATCTTGGGTCTTCACCTCACAGCCGGTGGAAAAGAATCGGTATAGGACTCGGGCAGAAATCATGTTCAAGGACGTGATTATTAACATTACTGTAGTATGAAGCAGAGCAGGACCGAGTGTTGTGGAGCTGAGCAAGGCAGCTGGAGCAATTGTTAATAAGATGAACGCAACACACGCCTCGCGAGCAGTGGGACTTTTATTATGACACAGTCGGCGGCGCCACTTCCGCTGTTCCGGTCATGAGGTAAAGCAGGGCTGCGTTCAGCCCCGACAAAACGTTGCAAAACGTTTTTTAAACGGTAACGGTGCTGCGTTGAACACCCTGTTCTGTTGACGCAAGAGTTGTAACTATGGCAGCCGAGAAGGCCATTCTTTGTGTTCTTTTTGAGGAATTTTCGGAGCCTGATGAAATCGATATAAATACGTGTTTAATACTGCAAAATACATGCAATCACCGCGCCTTGCCGTCCAGAATAAAAGACAACATCCCAATCCCATTTATTTAACTTTTTAATCTCCTGGTAATCAATTCTAATTGAAATCATTTTATTTCTAGTTCTTACTTTTTTAATAGCTTGTATTTTCTTTCTCACTTTATGTCAAGCAATTACCATATATGAAATTTGGTATATAAATAAACTTGCCTTGCAATTAAGCTAAAGATATAAATAAATACATCATCATGTTGATTATATATATATATATAAATATATATATATAAATATATATATATATATACATATATATATATATATATATATATATAAATATATATATATAAATATATATATATATATACATATATATATATATATATATATATATATATATATATATATATATATATATATATATATATATATATATATATATATATATATATATACATATATATATATATATACATATATATATATATATATATACATATATGTATATATATATATATATATATATATATATACATATATGTATATATATATATATATATATATATATATATATATATATATATATATATGTATATATATATATATATATATATATATATATATATATATATATATATATATATATATATATATATATATATATATATACATATATATATATATATTAAACTCTTACGACAATCATGTCTTCTAATACCAGCGGACACATTAAACAACTTTACTTCCATTGTGTGAGCTGTCTCTTTAATACTGCGTGGTTTATATACAGTTTGCCGCTGATTGGGCTGACATTTTTGACACACCCACCAAACGAGATCAAACGCATCTCAAACCCATTGCACACCGGTGCGCACCGTTTCCAGGAAACATGACGTTCAACCGGAAACCGTAGCAAAACGTTGCGCACCGGTTTGAGTTTTGAACGTGCCCCAGCTCTGTTTATCATATTAGACACATCTGAGTGTGTTGAAAATAATGTTATGACGTTACTATGTGTGTTCGCTCGGCGGCTGCTATGACACTTGTTCACACTGCAGTGAGAGTAAAGCATTTCTGCTAAATAAAACCGGAAACTGAGGAGAACGCAGATATGACGCAATCGACAGGCGACTCCCTCACACGTCCCGGTTCCTTGGTTAAAATAGCAATTTCTCATGATTTACAAATAGTTGGAAACATTTGGTAAATGTACTCAACTGAACAAAATATATAACACTGGCCTAGTGATTTTTGGATATTTTACTGAAATTATTTTTACATGATGCACCTTTAAAGCAAAGTCAGAGAATTTGAATGAATCTTTAAATATAATGCAAAAATGTAGCCTACACTCTAAAAAAATACCAACCATTTCTGGGTTATTTAGCAACCTAGTACTGGGTAAATATTGGACAGAACACATGCTGGGTTATTTTTACCCTGTGCTGGGACAGTTAATTTGATATTAAAGGTTTTTTATTTTAAATGGAACAGACTAGTCGACATTGGGTTACATTGACCCAGCACTGGGTAGGTATGTGATGACCTAGCAGCTGAGTTACAGAAAAACTACCCAGCACTGAGTACAAATATTAAAAATAACCCCATAAAATGACCCAGCAGGCTGAACCAAGCATTTGGGTTAAAAAAAAATGACCCAGCATAGAGTGTAGGTTTTATTATAATAGCAAACTACACAAAGACCCACAGCCTGTATTTGTATGATCCACTGAATGCATGAGACACTCGAGCAGGTCAGTGTGTGTCGATGTGAAACCTCTAGTGACTTCTGTGCAGAGTTGTGGTTTGGTCTGCTCTTCTGCATTAGTGTGTCTTTATTTAAACATGAGGTATGTGTGAGTGTGATCGGCTGATGGCAACCCTGAGAAAACACAAGAAAACACACTCAAACCCTTAGTGACCGTCCTAAAACCATTCTACACTTTGGAGAAACACCAAACAAGAGCCACAGAGGTCAGTTTTATAACTCAAACTAAAGTGATATGCAATTCAAAAAGTACAACCTCTTCAAGGAAGAAAGAGCATTTACAGCCAACATCAGCAGCGTCTGCACTTTAGTGGGTGTGTGTTGGTCAAATCCTGTGGGGGAGGATTCACACGCAACACTAGATCAGTTTAACACTGTCCTGCACAAGTACACAGTTCACAATCTGTCTGTCACGGAAATGTTCACTTCAAGGCCCTGTTTGAAAATGGTTCATGTGCTTGTTTTGCTCTACTTGTGGCATCTGGTTGGTAAGTTAAGACATTTTAAGACTTTTTGCTTTAGCTTTAATTTAATGCATTGCATTTACAGATATTTAATACAGAGGCATAGGAGTTACATTCAAACTGAAATATTATTGTGAGGTCTAGAGTGTCACATCGCTTCTGTTTCTGTGTCTGACCATGATTTATGTCAGATGCGCATGAAAGTTGAAAGAATAATCTTTGGTCCAATTCATTTAAACAAAAATTAGATGAAGTTATGTAGCATCATTAAAGGGGACAAAATGTAGTACTCTCCTGAAAATAAGGAAGAAAAATGAAGAGAGGAACGCTGATGAAGGCTTCTGGTCTCTGCTTTTACGACGAATGAAGCACATCATGGGCGCGCACCAAACTAGCATGCGATGATGTCATGACGCAGGTATTCCAAAATATAATAATTAAATTACTATATGCACAAAACATACTTTTCTTCTAATGGACACAAATAATGAATTAGAGACTGTTTTACTCTATTAGAAAAATAACATTTAACAAATTTATAGTATATATATGTCACAACAACACACAAATTCTTCCAGTCTCATGTTAATCTTGATTACCTATAGAGTAGAACTGCATCCTTCATATCTCTGAAGGGTCTTTAGTTTGATCAGATTTATAAAAGACAGATACGCTGTACCGATTCTTTCCAAAAACAGCCAAGCTCGTGGAGGAGTGCAGTGGGCGGAGCTAAAGAGTCACGAGCACACACACACACACACACACGTTTGTTTTTGTGAAATGTGAGGACATTCCATAGGCGTAATGGTTTTTATACCGTACAAACCGTATTTTCTATCCCCTTACACTGCCCCTGCCCCTAAACCTAGCCCTCACAGGAGACTGTGCAGTTCACTTTCTGTGAAAAAAAACTTGTTCTGTGTGATTTATAAGCATTTTGAAAAGTGAGGACATGGGGAACGTCCTCATATTTCACCCTCTTTTTGTAATACCTATGTCATACCCATGTCATTATACACATTTGTGTCCTGATATTTCACGAAAACATGCCCACACACACACACACACACTACCCCTACCCCTAAACCTACCCATCACAGGAATGCATGTTTACATATTTAATAAAACATTGTTTAGTATGTTTTTAAAGGGGTGGTAAACCACGATTTCACTTTTCTAACTTTAGCTAGTGTGTAATGTTGCTGTTTGAGCATAAACAACATCTGCAAAGTTACAACGTTCAAAGTTTAAAGCAAAGGGAGATATTTGCTTTTAAAGAAATCAATTTCTAAGGACTACAGCAAACGGCCAGTAGGGACAACTAGACATTCCTCCAGGGTCTCTGACATCACCAGCCCCAATATTTACATAAACCCCTCCTCCGAGAATATTAAATAACGGGGGGCGAGGCCATTTTGTATCGCCGCGGGGAAGCGTTGTTGTTGTAGTTAGTAGGCTGGAGTGTTGTTGCCGCAATGCCGATGAAACGCTGTTATTTTCATCCGGATTGTAGGTCCACTTTGTTCAGCCTTCCTAGGGACGGGGGTGTGGTGCAGTGCGTTTAACATACAACATGTTATATGCATGTGTGTATGAGACAGAGGGGAACAGGTCGCATTTGCAGCAGATATCTGCTGCCCATCATAAATCAAAGCACAAGACAGACAGGGGTCGGAGGAGAAGACCGGAAAATGTGACATAATGGACAATATTCGTCTGTATTTGCAATACACGAGCCGCGGTTCAGCTGCGCGAGACAAACACTGCCAGTGTGAATCATGCACGACGAGCGCGCGCGGCTCCCGCTGCACATCTCACGGAGGAAAGCTTCCACAATCTTCGCGAGTTCAATGAAGGATTCGCACAACGGCTTTGATTTAAATGTAAGATGGATTTAAAAACAGAAGCTGTTTACGGGCCACAACCTGTAAGTACGATTTATTTTTCGTTGATGTGTTTCCCTGTAATAGTTCGTATTGTTAATTGTACGTTGTAGCAAGGAAGTACACAGATGACAACGCTGTTCTGCAAACCAGTTTGTTAAATGCTCATTCATACTTAAAGTTATCCGACAAACACCTAACGTTACAAACTTTTTTTAAATCTCAACAGCGAACTTGGAATTAGTGTAAATGATTCTTTGATTAGAGCTTTTATGTATTGTTTATCTACAGGCATGCTAAACATGGTTCTGTGTGTGATTTGGCTACTAGTAAAGCCAGTGTTTAGTGTTCGTTTTGGGTTAATAGTTCTTGCGATCGTTCTAAAAATACAAAAGTAACAGTGCCATTCAGTAGCGATCACTTTAGATCCGCAGTCTTTAGTCTTGAGGAATGAACAGGTTCTGCTCGATCATCTTCACTAAAATTGTCTGGGTCTGATTCGGGCTCAAATTGGTATGGTTTTATTGACGCCATTGTTTCTAACACACTGGGCCAGCTAACCAATCTGAGCCCATTGCGTATTTTTGAGGGACTGGCTTCATACAACCCGGAAAGCATAAGACCGTTTTTACAAGGAGGGACAGAGCAGTGTAGAATAAAGGTCAAATACATGAAAAATAATGCAATTTTTTTAAAACGAAGCATGAACACATGTTACAGTGCACCACACAAACACAATCAAGCCTTCGAAAGAATGTGTTTTACCACCCCTTTAAAGCTATTTTAAATATGAGGACATATGAAATGTCCTCATATTTCATGTTTATGTCATAATACCAGTGTAATACCCATGTCATTATAAAAAAACATAAATCACAAAAACAAACACACACACACACACACACACACACAAAATACATCATGGCATTATCCCTGGATAACTTTTGATTCACTATACGTTTGTGTTATTTATATAACAGACAAGAACAGCCTATATTCATGTTACATGTAGAAATTGTAGCTATACTCAAAACTAAACTGTTTAACTCTCAAGATATACTGTGCTGCTGTCTGTTTGTTCTTCATTTCAGTTACAAAAATGAGTTTAAGTAAATCAACAAAGTTACTCTGTTTGTTCTTCAGGTGTGTTTGCTGATACAGACGGACTGAAGTCAGTGTCAGTGATGGAGGGAGATTCAGTCACTCTAAACTCTGATCTTACTGAAATGATGGATGATGATCTGATTCTGTGGAGGTTTGGACCTGAAAACACTTTAATAGCTGAGATCAATGCAATGGCCGACAGCATGACTGTATTTGATGATGTTCTTGATGGGAGATTCAGAGACAGACTGAAGCTGGATCATCAAACTGGATCTCTGACCATCACAAACATCACAACTGAACATGCTGGAGATTATCAACTAGAGATCAGCAGTGTGAGAAAGAGTTTCAGTCTCACTGTCTATGGTGAGTTTAATGTTGGTTTCCTTTTATTCTGTTATTGCTATAGCTTTCAAGTAAATGCATCATAAATATTAGATTTTTCAATCGTGAAATTGTAAAATCTGATATAAACATTAATTTTGGACTCATTTTATTGAATGTTCTTGTGATTAATTATGATGTCAGCATCTTAAACAGCATCATTTTTACAATTATAAAGTCACTGAATGACATCACAAACTGTCACAAAGCTAGCATGGCTTACTTTCGTCTTTCCAGCTCGTCTGCCTGTTCCTGTCATCAGCAGAAACTCTTCACAATGTTCTTCATCACCATCATCATCATCATCATCATCATCATCATCATCATCATCATCATCATCATCATCATGTTCACTGGTGTGTTTAGCTGTGAATGTGAGTCATGTGACTCTCTCCTGGTACAAAGGAAACAGTTTATTGTCCAGCATCAGTGTGTCTGATCTCAGCAGCACCATCTCTTTACATCTGGAGGTGGAATATCAGGATAAAAACACCTACAGCTGTGTGCTCAACAATCCCATCAGCAACCAGACCAGACATCCCAACATCACTCAACTCTGTCACACATGCGCAGGTACGACAGCACGGCTGATATTATTCACATTCATTCACTGAATTTATTTGTTGATTTTACAGAGACTATAACATGCAAGAAATATAAGAAATGATGAATGAGCTTCTGTCATCATTTACTAATTTATTTCTAAATATGTTTACCTTGTTTCACTGCTTCTGTGGGTCTGTTTTATGAGGACAGTCTCGTTTTTTGGTGCCCATGGCTGAAAGCAAAACAAAAAAGTTGTAATTATTATGGTAGCCTATATTCACAGAAAAAAAAGAAAAAAAAAAAAATACAATTAGTCCAATTTAATTTGTGTTCTCTGTAATGTGTTTTTGTAAACTCATAATTTTGTTAAAATATAAAACTGTTCTGATATGTCTGCTATTTGCTGTAGTTATTTAGGCCAATTGTTCATATTGTGATTTTTGCTGAATTTTTAAAACAGTTATTGTGTTTGAGTTTGACTTGCAAACATCCTCATAATTATTAATTACAGTACTCATATATGGAACCCACACATTTTTTAAAACAAAAACATACAAAAATATACTATCCCTGTTTTTTTTTTTTATTCATAGATAATAACAAGTGAGATTTCAATGATATTTTTTACCACTGAACTAGAAACAGTTTCTAAATCTGGTCACCTTATGGCAAGGCCTAAAGTCATCTTGTTGAAAACCCACACATTATGTTTTATCATTGCTCATGTTGTTTTTTCAGAAGTCCACGCCCACTCTTGTGATTCTGCTGAAGCTGTGCTCCGATTGGTCGTCACTGCGCTGATGGGCGTGGCTGCTGCGGCTGCTGCTGTTCTTCTGCTCAATGACATCAGAGCTACAAGAGCTAAAACAGAGAAAGCAGAACAGATGTCATAAATATTGTGATATATGTTGCAGTTTTAATCAGTAAAATAAAAAAAAATATGAGGTCTAATTGTTTAGTGATGTTGAAACGAAACTTTGCTTACAATGCTCCTCTGAACTGGATCGTAATGTAGTGGGGCCATCTGGTTTCCATCATGCTAAAACATAACATGCTAATTTGTGGTAACAACATGCTAGTGACATGTAAAGTCATGCTAGCAACATGTTAATTCATGCTAAGACATGTTAGCTAGCTAGCTGCATAGCTGGCTGGCTTTTAAAACTACTAAACTAAAACAGAAAACAAGCTTTCTGGCTTTTTCAAGCCAACTTAAAGTTTGTTTATGAACTTTACTCATCTTGTTTCATTTTGCAGTTGTATGTAACAAAACTTAAAACTTTTTTTGTCTGTTTTGCACTTGATGTTTTAGAGATTCATTTCCTATGGGGGTCATCCTGGCTGATTTGTAGATTATATGCAGAAAAAAAAAAAATTCCCATTCATTTCCTATGGGGGTCATTTTTGACCCGAAGTTCCTGAATGTGATTTTTTTTTCCGACCACTTAGACTTTTCTAATCCTGTCGACAATTTTTTGGGTGTTCATATACCAAGTACCAATAAAGTCACCAAGTTTCGGACAATTCCGATGAAGCTACGATTTTTTTAATTTTTTTATAAAACGCAAGATCCACTATAGTGGTAAAATGTGCTATTGTGTGATTAAAAATGCTCAATGTGTCCACCGGATGGCACCGATCTCATTTAAAAAATTGCTTTCATGAGGCTAGGCTTGACTCTAAAATGAAATACAGCTTTAATAAAATAATAATAATAATTATATATAAAGAATATGTATATATATATGCATTTTTTATTATATTCAATGGGAAAAAATGGGTCATAATTATTGCATAAATATTAATTATTAATCATAAAATACCAAAAAAAGAAAAAATATTATTGAAAAAAAATAGATTTTATTGATTTTACTCAAATCTTTTTTTATCTTAATCCCGCCCTCCGGGTCATTTGAATCTGTTTCAAACTTTGAGAAAATTAATTGGAAAATACTTCAAAAACAAAAAACTGCTGTCACTGTTGCAAGTTTTGTGTTTGTATGTGTATTTACACTGGCTTGTGTTGTTTTTAAATAAACTGTTTAAATGCTGTTTAACCCTCTGGGGTTCTTCATTTATGGGTCACACTCAGGACCTTCGGGTCAAAAATGACCCGGATGGCGGGATTAAGATAAAAAAGATTTGAGTAAAATCAATGAAATATAATTTTGTTCAATAATATTTTCTTTTCTTTTTTGGTGTTTTGAGATAATTTTATGACTTATAATTAATATTTATGCAATAATTATGACCCATTTTTTCCCATTGAATATAATTAATGTGTATATATATATATATATATATTTATTTTTTTAATCAAAGCTGTATTTCATTTTAGAGTCAAGCCTAGCCTCATGAAAACAATTTTTTAAATGAGATCGGTGGCATCCGGTGGACACATTGAGCATTTTTATCACGCAATAGCACATTTTTACCACTATAGTGGATCTTGCCTTTTATAATAAAAAAAAAAATCATAGCTTCATTGCAATGGTCCGAAACTTGGTGACTTTATTGGTACTTGGTATGTGAACACTCAAAAAAATCGGGGACAGGATTTGAAGAGATTGAAGAGATTTGATTTTAGAGATTCACCCCTTCACTGTTGAGTCCTTTTTTTCTGCATCCTGGCTGATTTGTAGATTGTATGCACAAAAAAACTAATGTCCCATTCATTTCCTATAGGGGTCATCTTTGACCGAAGGTCCTGAGTGTGACTATTTTTTTTTTTACGACCACTTGGACTTTTCAAATCCTGTCTCCAATTTTTTTGGGTGTTCATATACCAAGTACCAATAAAGTCACCAAGTTTCGGACCATTCCGATGAAGCTACTAATTTTAACCATTTTTATTTTTTTAAATTCGGGTCAGAAATGACCGAAGAGCCCTAGAAGGTTAAGGGGGGACTGTAAATCAGACCACATATCAACCTTCAATAACTGGACCTCAAAACTGGAAAAAGTGTCCGTAGGCACAGTCTTGCATTTAAACTTTTTTTTTTAAATCGTTGCAACTCCACCGTCATGTCCAGAGAACTGGAACTGGAGCAATCTCTTTTAACCAGGTCTCAGTAACAAATAAAAAGTCTAAGGAGTGAGATGTAAACAAGTCATTTAAAATAAAAGATTTATTCGATATCGACCTTGCATTCACTAAGGCCATCTTAACTGCAGTAGGGCAGGCGGTCTGCCGAGAGCTGAGAGGTTCGTGTTTGAGTAAACTAATGTTTCCATGATTGACACATCACTCTGCCTCTTTCTGACCCAAAGACTCTAATCTCTTCTGACCCAAAGACTCTAATCTCTTCTGACCCAAAGACTCTAATCTCTTCTGACCCAAAGACTCTCCACGGTGTCGCTACAAATCAAAGGGTGATCGGGCCTTTTCTGTGTCTGGGACCAAGCTTTGACATGGTCTCCCGTATTATGAGATCTGCTCCTTCATTGGACATTTTTAAATCGTATTTTTATTCTTTAAAGGTCCCATGGCATGAAATTGTCATTTTATGAGGTTTTTCAACATTAATTCCCATAGCCTGAATATTGTCCCCAAGTGGCTAGAAATTTTGATTGTTGTAAACTGAGTTCTGGCTGTCTTTCTCTGCCTTTGAGAAAATGACAGGCCAGACTAGCCAATCTTAAAGTCTCCTGTTATGAAGTCAAAACAGGAACGGTAACCTCCCGTTCCTCCGCCCGGAGATTTTGGTACGCCCATGCGAGCGCTATATTTGTCCTCGAGAGATCATGGCTTGTGAACGAGTGAATGCTGGCAGTTTCTTTGTGTTTGGATGTATAAATGAAAACAGAAGTCTTTTTTCAGTTCCTTCTGATCTGTGATCAGTGATTTCTGATGTGTAGCTAATTATTCAAGTTCACACAGAACTTTATTATTCGTGCTGCGGCTTCTCTCTCTCCCGACAGAACTATGTTTTCGTGTTTTATATCTGGTGAGTCAGTGTTTTTGTACGTCCTCATCGCGTCTATCTGTTCTAAAATGTGCATACAGTCATGAGTTTCTGCTCAACATCGGCAGACTCACATCTCTTTAGAGATAAACCTCACGCACGCCGAAGCTCGGGCTGCACTGACTGGTCGGCCTTCAATATCCCCGACCCCCAGTACTGCATCTTGCCCACAGCGGAGGCGCCTTACGCAGCGTGAGATTAAGCAGAAGGGGGGTAAGCGTGAGCATATTCGGGCTAGCCAGCTTAGACCCACAATAAACTGGATTACATTCGATTACTGCTGTTGTGTCTTTGTTTGCGCTGTGTACTCAATGCGCGTGCGTCACTGACGCTTTTCATATGATAGGAAAATATCTAAAAATAATGCTATAAGCAACTCTTACTCGTAACTCGTTCATCTCGACAGCTGTAATGGTACATTACATGTGTTACAAAGTTGGTAGAATAATGATGAAGACGGGCTCGGTGTGACTGGGACTCGTGTTTATTCAGATACAAACAAAATAAACTTACGCTGACAGACAGCTCTCTCACAACTCAGTAGTTACTATAAATAACTTTGTTAGCAATCGCTCTGTCTCTGGTCCGTGATGTCCGGTTCGCGAACGAATCATTCTTTTGAACTGGTTCTATTTAGTGAACCGAACCAGTTCACCAAATCGGACTGAATCGTTCTAAACGGTTCGCGTCTCCAGTCAGCGCTGATCCATAATTTACTAAAGTTACTAACTTTCTGACATGAGTGACAGTCCCTCCGACTAGAAATAAACGAATAACCTGAAGTATATGCTAGTAACTACAACAGTTCACCCTGAACTGAGACTGACAGAACTGATGAGAAGTGAACTCAGGTCCATCCGTCTCTCTGGCAGCAGCTCGTGCGTCGTAGACCTCGTTAAACCACGCCCCCTCCGCTCATTTCAAATGCAAAGATGTCAGCCAATCACAACAGTGGGCGTTTTTACTGAAGTCTCACAGCAGACACGGCTCTTGAAGCAGGGCATTCAGCCACAGGGCAAACATCAGTATAGAAAAAAAGCCTTTTATTTCTAAATTATGACATTTTATGATGTAAAAATCATACTAACAATATAAGTACACCTCAGGAAACATTATAAAATAATAGAAAAATGCCATGCCATGGGACCTTTAACTTTTGGAAACCGGCAATTGTTGTTTTTACTCTGTAGACCTGGTTCTGGTTCTAGTTCTTCGTACGTTGATAACTCAGCTAGCAGAATTTGATTGTTGATGATTTGGCATGATCTTGGATTGTTTGGTTCTTCGACGCTCATCCAGGGGGGTATTCCAGAAAGCAGGTTATGTGACATACCCGTTATGTTTATGTTTAAGAGTAAATAAGTGGATAACCTCAACTATCGGTTCCAAAAACGGAGGTAACTTTCAGGGTAAGTAACCATAGCAACTCACTCTCTGAACATAACCTGCTCCAGAGCAGCTCATGATCCAGGGTTAGTTTGCTTAAGAGGTATTCAGATGTCTTTTATATAATTAACCTAGTTGGTAACACTTTACAATAAGGTTGTATTAGTTAACATTAGTTAATGCATTAGTTAACATGAGCTAACCATGAACAACACTTTATTAACGTTAGTTCATAAAAATACAGCTGTTCATGGTTTGTTCATGTTAGTTCACAGTGCATTAACTAATGTTAGCAAGATTTTAATAATGCATTAGTACATTTTGAAATGAACATTAACAAAGATAAATAAATGCTTTAAAAGTGCAGTTCATTATTAGTTCATGTTAACTAATGTAGTTAACTAATGAACCTTATTGTAAAGTGTTACCATATATAGTTATTAATATAACCAAATTCGTTTGTTATATAATATACAATATTATATATTAATTCTAAAGAATTACAATAAAAAAATAAGTTTATTTGTTAATTTATATGTTAATTAAATTTAAATATATTTATTATTTATTTTATTGAAATCAGAAATCAAGTTTAAAAAAAAAAAAGTTTATATGTTAATTCAATAGAAATATATTTATTATTTTATTTTATTGCAATCAGAATCAGAAAGAGCTTTATTGCCAAGTGTGCTTGAACACACAAGGAATTTTTCTTGGTGCTGAAGCTTCCAGTGCACATATACAAAACAAACACAACAAGAACATAGTAATACAAATTCTAAGAATAAAAATATGAAAATAGCATTAAACAACTATTATAATATACAGCATTATTGTCATCTCACACATCTGCCTTCAATTAATTAGCATCAAGCAAACAATAAAATCTTTATTTTCAGTGAATAAAAAGATTACTTATTAAAAGAAAACATTGAAAAAATTATTGCATAACCAGCAAATAGGTGGCGATGTGCACTAAGTAGGTTATGTAAACCGCCATTAAACAAAAGAGGAAGAGGAAGAGGAAGTAGAATGGTGCGCTACCAAGGGGGTAATCCAGCCCCCGGAAAGCGTACCACCCATAGGCGCGGCCATTGCTAACCAAGCCATCACCTGCTGTTAGCATCCCATTGACTCCTATTCATTTTGGTGTCACTTTGACAGTGAATATCTTTATATCGGATGCATTTAAAGACTCCATTCGTCCATTGTTTATTTCTAAACAAACACGACAATGTATAAAAGGCTCCATTACCTTGTATCTTACACTATCACCCCGTTGAAGCTGTTTTTGTAAAATATAGGCTAACGATTGCATCATAAACACGCGACTGTGTCGCGATGTTGAGCAAATTACCATATAGACCCGAGGAGAAGCTCGTAGGCAATCTTTTTCTGTCTATGAGGCAATCGGGGGGGCGTGGAGGCATAAACACAGATAGAGATGTTGCAGATCCTGCTTCATTCATCAAAAGTTGCTCCTGCTCACTCTCTCTGTTTCTGCAAGATTCTTTGATTCAGATTTTACGTTGCACAACTACTAGAAGACTTGCCACTGTCAGACAGGCTGATCACGTCACATCTACGTCATCAAGCTCAGTCTGAGGCTGCGCAGTACATCAGCCATCAGGAAGTGAGAAGTGCTTCTAACTGACTTCAATTCTCCCCGTTGAAGTCTATGGAGTCGCTCTGTCCATTTCTTTTACTGTCTATGGTAGCGTCTGTTTCCAAGGTGAATCTTCGATTCATCGCTCTGTTGAGAATGCCTTGTGTGAACTTACTCACGGACTCGTGCTGCGTCCCAATTCGCATACTATCCGTACTAAATAGTATTCGAAAAAAGAATTAGTATGTCCCAAATCGTAGTATGTTGAAAAGAGTATTCCAAAGATTCCCGGATGGTCTACTATTTCCGGTCAGAATTCGAAGTGCAGATCGATGCGAACTCTAATGGCTGATATTACCCACAATTTATTGCGAGATGGGCGAGGATTCGATGAGAACTACAAACATGGATAAAAAGTGTTAAAAAACTACAAACATGACGGTTACGCGAGTCTGACGGTTATTTTTTTACAGTCTATGCGGTTAAGTGGAGAGGATTAGATAAAGGGGTCTGAGTGAGAAATTATCAGTATCTAACCTGACGAAAAGATATTTCTTCAATGTTAGCCACATTATATTTCACCTGCAGCAGCATTGTGAACTTTTTTAATGATATGTTTGACCATTAACTTTGCAAACAAATTAGAGGAGTCTCTGCATTAAAGACCCACGAATGTCAGATCAAGCACACCGACGGAGGTGCAGTCGAACACACCTTTTATGGCACTATTTTGACATGGGGGTGGAGTCAAGAAACTGGGGCGTGTTCAGCTGACATGGTCACGCCTCCCTCCGTGTGACATCATCTCCTCGAGAAGCAGATCAGCACAGATGAAGGCACCATGGCTGAGAGGTATGCAGGTGGATCGTTTCCTTGTTCTAACACTTTTACTAGCATTAAAACGGGCATGGTTTTGTATTGTTATGACTAAATGTGTATTAAAAGCGTTTGCTTAAGTTAGAGATCATGTTAAAGTGGTGTTTATTATTAGCTGTTGACTACTGGCTGACACAAACTGTCTGAAAATAGCCAGCATCTGCTGTTTATTTCTCTCAGTCTCAGTGTTCACACTTTATAGCATTTGAATGTTTGGTTTTGTTAATTAAATATGTATAAGCAGCGTTTGCTTAAAGGTAGGGTAGGTAAGATTTGGTTAAAAAACTTTTTTTCTAAATTTGTTTCAACTTTCTTTATATATCAATACATAATTAAAATGTAAGTACTCTGAAAAAGAAAGTATAAAAATTGAGTGTCTGTAGACCTCTCACAACTGTTTTAAAGACAGCTCATTATTTCCATTCACTCCACCTTCTCCCTTCTGGGCTCTTTCCAAAGCCACGCCCCCAAAACACATGAACGCGCCACGCCGACCGCGATCAGCTGAAAGACGCATTATTTACCTGAGGCGAGCGGAGAAGAAGTGCATGTAGTGACATCATGTCAGAATCACATGTAATAAATAATCTAACTTTATCATTATGAATATAAACAAATAAGATGTCTTTTAGTACTCACTATCAAGCTAGAATACTGATACTGGTAAAGTTTAAAATACACACACAACACAGTGTCTACGACACACACAGATACAAGATAAAAGCATCAGTAAACATAGGTAGAGAATATAAAAACAAACCAATGGCCGAAATAAACATGCAGGTAAAGTTCCCGATGAACATGGTAGAAGAGTTTAGACAGAGGGTAGTAGCTAAAGCTAACTTAGTTCTAAAAAAAGTTCCTGGATGCGGTGTACTAGCTTTTACACATGCATTTTGTTATCTAAAGTTACATTTTGCGAAACTCAACACGACAGCGATCAACTTGAGCTAAGCATATTGAGTATTTATCATCTCTACTAATGGCTCGCTAAGTGTATAACATTGTAACTTTATGCTAAGTAATGTTATGTTAGCTATATTAGGCAGCTACGTGTGCTAGTGTTACATGCCTCATGAAAACATAAACCAAAAAAATGTATAATCAAAATGAAAGATTACCTGTCCAGCAGAAATACAGCCTCTTGAACTCCTCAAATCAAACGGGTGCGCCAGGGTTGCCATGTTTTCACAACAAAATCCGCACAATTGCTAGTCGCATTTGGGGGGTAAAATATGTGCGCGTTTGGGGGGTAAAATATGTGTCTTTTTGGTAGGGCTGCCTGCTAAAATTTGCAAATCCTGGGGCAAAACATCACATAATTGGGGTCTCTTCAACCCGCGGACATGAAAAACAGCCCGCGGCAACAGTGTTTGAAGTAGCCCGACTTGGCAACACTGGGGTGTGTGCATGTGGGCAGATCATGGAGCAAAAGCGGTGGTAGCCATGGTAGCGAGAGAGAGTGACAGGCGCCTAAGCCAATCACTTGTTTCGTCCCGGACGAAAATAATGAGCGGTGTTTATTGCAGATTAAAAAGTCTAGAGTCACTCGATTTTTATACTCTCTTTTTCAGAGTACTTACATTTTGATTATGTATTGACATATAAAGAAAGTTTAAACAAATTTGGACAAATACCTACCCTACCTTTAAGTTAAAGAAGTTAGAGATCAGTTGATGGGATGTTTAGTGTTTAGTTTAGAGGCTACTCGGTACGTGAACTGCCTAAAAAAGCCACCTGCTGTTCATTTCGCTCAGAATGTGTGCACACTTTTATAGCTACTGTTGATGTTTGTTTGATCACTACACAACACCCTTAGCAACGTAAATATGTTTGTTCTCATTGATAGTTAATTGAATATATATTATATTATATATTATATTGAATATATTAATATTCATATTCACACTGAACTGTGAACAGGTGCGCTTGCCAGAAAGGAGCGCGAGATTCAGGGTGCGTCTCGATCAGCTCCCTAGTTCACTAGTCAGGGCACTGATCAGGGAGCCAGCCCATTGACTTATGTCCTGATCAGTGACCTGACTACTGAACTAGGGAGCTGATTGAGACGCACCCTCAGTGAACTGCGATTCTGTGAACCATATAATATAAGCTTGTGTCTGGAGAAACAGGCGTACATTTATTAATTCTCAGTGTTGAGCAACGTAGCCTGCATGTGTTACGTTATTGTGTTAATAATAAAAGTACCTAATTATGTTACATATTTATTTTGTATGAAAACTAGCGCGTTAGTTACTTATGGATTAAAAAGTACCGTTGTATCAGTGCTACGAGCTGTCTCTCACAAACACAGACGCGCGCACACAGACATAAGATCAGTGGCGGCTGGTCAATAGAGGGCGCTGGGGCACCGCCCCATCAAAATTCCAGAAATATACATGTATACAAAAATGATATAAAAGTGAAATAAAAATAAAATAGTTTACTCATATGATGTGCTGGCTGTTAGTAAGACCCTCAGCATTTAATAAAAACTGGCTTTGATGGGTTAACTATTTTATATGTTCTTCAATATGTTTCATGCGGTTTCATGCGTGAGGGACGCTGGACAAATGGATGTCTATCTGAGTCCAAAAATCTACGGGCAGCATGTGACCTGAAGCTGGTCTCTAATTGGTTCTTAAAGATCCTCCTCCGGACGCAGGTCATTGCGTCCCTGGCGAATCAGAATTGGATGTGTGTTATTTTATCCAATCTGATTGGTTCTCGTCACCTGTCATTCAACTTTACACTCTTGGCCACTAAAGCGAAAGTGCGCAGTCGACACCGTCACTCCGACTCTGCCAAAACCTTATTAGGATGATCAGTTTCGTAGAGATGGAGATGGCAGGACCGAATTCTTTCTCAAGGTGTTCGTTGGAAGAAAAAAAATGATAAAGGATCCCGAACCGGACCAACACGATTTACAAATCCAGCAGCGGGCCAGTGACAGGACGCTGCTGCACTCGGAGCTTCACGCGCTTGTTCTGAGAAACGTAGGTGGCTGGCTGGATGTGTTGTTAGCAATGCCCTTTATTGCTTTCCGTCTTTTATTTCAAAGTGTCGGTACTTAAGTTTTGTGGACAACAACGAGGGTAAGAGACCTCAAATATCTGACTGAACAATGCAAACGTCATGACACTACTGAGATGACTGACTTTAATCAGAGAGTCATTGAGAACTTTGCTGGCCAGAAAGAAAAGAGAGCAAAATGTATGTTCAAGTAGTCAACATGCTAGTCTGTTGTTGCTGTTTTCTTTTGTTTTTCCTTTCCACATTCAATTATATGTGGGAAATGAATGTGTAAAAAGATAAAAGTGAAGACACTGTTTTCTCTTTAATGCTTGAATTTAGTCAACATGCATCTTGATACTGCACCCCCCCTATAATAAAGAATATTATAATTAAATCCATTTTGCCCAGCGGAAACACGAACCGCATGCGCGGTTCTTTACCGATCATTGGAGCAAATTCAGCGGCCTTACATTATGAATATGTATATAGTAGTTTTTAGTAGTCCTCTGGGAGGTGTGTAAAAAATAGTAGGCCTAGTTATTGATTAACTGATAGTGAACTACCACCTTCAACTAAGCACTATTACTTACTAATTCATTAATTAGAGTTTATCGTTAGTTAATAGTTACTAGTGTGTTAATAATGCATTACTCACTTGTTCCTGTGTAGTTATTCATTAATGACGGAGAATTATTCTAAAGTGTTATCACCTAAACTCACTACTTCAGACTTAAGTGCCATCCAGAAGCTTGCATTCTACCAATGAGGGGCGCCTTGTGGTGCCATCCCAAAGAGGCACAAAATCACTTTCAAAGACTGTGGCAAGCAAGACGAGGAAGAGGGACTGTGAGAACAGGGCGAGGCCGGTGGTGTGAGTGATAATGAGGGGCCAGCTGCATGCCGCACCAGTCTCGTGTCTCGCAGAGGAGCTCGGATGCATAAAAGGAGAGCGAGAGAGGAACAGGCCTGGATTTTATGTTGTGTTTTCTTTACATTTTATTATGTCAGTCTTCCGTGAGGAGGCTGCCGTTTTTACTTTCAGTTTGTTTATTTATTTATTAGGGCAGTAAAAAGATTAATCGCGATTAATCACATCCAAAATAAAAGTTTGTTTACATAATATATTTGTGTGTACTCTGTATAATTATTATGTATATATAAATACAAACACATTCATGTATATATTTAAAGGTCCCATGGCATGGCATTTTTCTATTATTTTATAGTGTTTTCTGAGGTGTACTTATATTATTAGTATGATTTTTACATCATGAAATGTCATAATTTAGAAATAAAAGGCATTTTTTCTATACTGCTGTTTGCCCTGTGGCTGAATGCCCTGCTTCAAGAGGCGTGTCTGCTGTGAGACTTCAGTAAAAACGCCCACTGTTGTGATTGGCTGACATCTTTGCATTTTAAATGAGCGGAGGGGGCGTGGTTTAACGAGGCACGAGCAGGCACGAGTCTGCCAGAGATACGGATGGACCTGCGTTCACTTCACATCAGTTCTCTCAGCATGTCTCAGTTCAGGGTGAACTGTTGTAGTTACTAGCATATACTTCAGGTTATTAGTTTATTTCTAGTCAGAGGGGCTGTCACTCATGTCAGAAAGTTAGTAACTTTAGTAAATTATGGATCAGCGCTGACTGGAGACGCGAACCGTTTAGAACGATTCAGTCCGATTTGGTGAACTGGTTCGGTTCACTAAAAAGAACCGATTCAAAAGACTGATTCGTTCGCGAACCGGACATCACGGAGACGAAGCGATTGCTAACAAAGTTATTTATAGTAACTACTGAGTTATGAGAGCGCTGTCTGTCAGCGCGAGTTTATTGTGTTTGTATCTGAGAGTTCTGAATAAACACGAGTCCCAGTCACACCGAGTCCTCTTCATCATTATTCTACCAACTTTGTAACACATGCAATGTACCATTACAGCGAGATGAACGAGTTAGTAAGTGTTGAGTATAGCATTATTTCTAGATATGTTCCAATCATATGAATAGCGTCAGTGACGCGCATTGAGTAACGTTACACAGCGCAAACAAAGACACAACAGCAGTAATCGAATGTAATCCAGTTTATTGTGGGGAAAGCTGGCTAGCCTAGCCCAGATACCCTCACGCTTACCCCCCTTCTGCTTAAACTCACGCCGCGTTTGGTGCCTCCGCTGTGGGCCAGATGCAGTACTGGGGGTCGGGGATGTTGGAGGCCGAGCTTCGGCGTGTGTGAAGTTTATCTCTAAAGATGTTACTGCTGATGTTAAACAGAAAAGACTGTATGCACATTTTAGAACAGATAGACGCGACAAGGACGTACAAAAACACTGACTCACAAGATAGAAAACACGAAAACACTGTTCTGTCGGGAGAGAGAGAAGCCGCTGCGTGTCCACAAATAATAAATAATAAGCTACACATAAGAAATCAATGATCACAGATCAGAAGGAACTGAAGAAAGACTTCTGTTTTCATTTGTACATCCAAACACTGAGAAACTGCCAGTGTTCAGTTCACAAATAACGTTAATGATCTCTCGCGCTTGCATGGGCGTGCCAGATTCTCTGGGCGGAGGAAAGGGAGGAAACCGTTCCTGCTTGGACGTCAAACCAGGAGACTTCAGGATTGGCTCGTCTGGCCTGTCATTTTCTCAAAGGCAGAGAAAGACAGCCAGAACTCGGTTTTACACCGATCAACATTTCTATCCACTTGGGGACAATATTCAGGCTAGGGGAACTCATATTAATGTTGAAATACCTCATAAAATGAAAATTTAATGCCATGGGACCTTTAAGAAATATTTGCATGTATATACATTTATATAATTTATATTATATATAAATATAAATATTTTATATATAAATATAATAAATTTTTCTTAAATATATACATGCTTGTGTGTTTTTATATATAAATAATAATTTTACACAGTACACACATATATATTATGTAAACACAAACTTTTATTTTGGATGAGATTAATCGCGATTAATCTTTTGACAGCCCTATTATTTATTAAAGTTTGTTAAACGTTCGCCGGTTCCCACCACCTTCTTCCCATAACAACGAACTGTGTTACACATACCTTTACACTGACTGCTCCAAGCTGGTGGAATGACCTGCCTGTCTCAACCCAAACTGCTAAGTCGTGAGCCATTTTCCAGTCCCTCCAGAAAAACGCGATTATGCGATCGCGTGATTTAACGCATAATCAGCCAAAGTCCAGCCAAATACGCCGCACTTTCGCCGCATAAATTGCCTATTTCCGCGTGGAAAATATGCGGGGCTATCATAATTTCATAATCCCCGCATTTTCGTTGCAAAAAAAGTCATATAGGCCTATATTAGCAGAAAGTTGAAACATTTTCGTTTACTTCACACAAGAGCCGCCATTTCCGCCAATTGCCATGGGAACGTTTTGAAGTGACGTGATTACCCGACGCGAACGTCATCGAAAAGCTTCAAACCCCGTGGAGAAACCATAGATACCGGTGAAACCATCATTACCATGATGAAGCACAAACTCCCATTGGCCAACAAAAATAACAGCAAAAGAGCAAAGCAGTTTCCCTGTGTGCTGACTGATTTCAAAACACAGCATCATGAAGCTTTCAAGCGTCAATGAATCAATCTCAATGAGTCGATTCAGCGGTTTTTAAGCGTTATGAATCAATGAGTTGATTCAGCGGTTTGAAGCGTTATGAATCAATGAGTCGATTCAGCGGTTTTTAAGCGTTATGAATCAATGAGTTGATTCAGCGGTTTGAAGCGTTATGAATCAATGAGTCGATTCAGCGGGTTGGATCGCCAAAGTCACGTATTTCAGCAGTTTGACACGCGATCCGAATCATGAATCGACTCGATGATTCATAGCATCATGATGCTGTGTTTTGAAATCAGTCATCACTATATAAGTCGTTATTTAGTTTTTTTTGCACACAATACTATTATCGTCGCTTCATAAAGTTATTGTAGAACCACTGTAGTGAGATGGACTTTGTAACGACGTCTTTAGTAGGCTACCTTTTATGGGTCTTGAGAGTGTACATTGTGCCAATGGACGCCTTTCTGAGCCATCGGAATTCAACTAAAATATCTTCATTTGTGTCCAACAACATAAAGGGAAGTCATTAATGACAGAATTTTCATTTTTAGGTGAACTAACCCTTTAAGAGATTGCACTTTGTGCATTGGAAGCACTCAAATGTCTGTTTTGTATAGCGACATCTGTAAAACAGGAAGTTATTTATAAATTTTTTCAGAAGTTGTAGCATATTCCTTTTGTAAAGCTACAGAACTTGATTGACTAAATGTTTTGTAAATTTGAGCCATTATTAAGGTCTTCAATAAAACAAGATGAGAACTTAAATATTCCAGCACTTTCTGTGATGTAGTGCTTTTTTTCTCTTTCTCATCAAACCGCAGTTTTTGCAAGTTCCCGCAATTTTATCGCATAAAATTGCATAAATATCCCGCATTTTTCATCGCATTTTTTAAGAAAACGTGCCGCATAATCAAGGATTTTTGCCCGCAACAATCATAAAAAAAAGCCGAATTTTTCTGGAAGGACTGATTTTCAAGAAACTGCTGAAGACGCATCTTTTTCCGCAACACTTAATCCATTAATACTAACACTCACTATTCTGTATCTATTTAATACAAAAACTTGCTACATCTACAGTGCTGGACTAACTGTGACTGGTCACGGAACTTGTATATTGTTGCTCTACTGTTGGTTTGATTGCTTCTTTTGCTCTCATCATTTGTTAGTTGCTTTGGATAAAAAACATCTGCTAAATGATTACAGTAAATGTAAATGTTTTACAATGTGAAGAGAAATATTTTCATCAAAGTGCAGTATCATTAGAAAAATTGAAGAAATTGTACAGCAACACAGCAGTGTGTAAGTTGTTCAAACAGAATCAGATTGCATGAACCATGCGTGTTAGCATGTGTGTGCCATAGAGTGACAAAATTGGGTTTTGTTCAATTATTGTAAAGTTTTGAATGAAGTGTTTCATTTTGAACTGATGTGTTCTGCAATGTGTGTGTGGATGTGTGAATTGCGTGTAGTTTTGACAAAAGGAGCCTTGTTTTTAAAATCACACTTAAGCCATCGTAAAAAAAAACTGTAAGAGGATCCTTCTCTGCTACTGAGGACGACTTATTATAAGTCATTAACACTAATCAAAATAGCAAAGTAACAATAATTAGTCAAGCTAGCATAACGTGTTCTTGTTAGAGTTGTCTACATGCATCAGTAGTTATACACACACTTACTGTAGTAACCAAGCATAGAAGAACCTCATGTTTTCTCTGTCAGATAATCAAAGTTTGATAATGAAATGCTGCTGAATGTTCAAAACCTTTAAAGCTCATTCGTCATATAGCAGAACTTTCCGTTCATCTTTACACAGCACTTTATTTCTTCATTGTACATGCCAGTTAAATTCACATTAGACATGCAAAGAAGAATTTCTTCTTTGTTAAACATTCAATCAATCAAACAAACCACCATCAAAGGAAAACTAAGTACAATGCGGCTTCATTTTTCGAGCAAGATGAACTTCCTTGTTCCTTGAGGAGAAACAGAATATTATGAAAACATTAAGACATGTTTTATCAGATTTCCCCTTTTCCATTACGTAATGACCATTGTGCATTTCTTTTCTTTGGTTATGAATATGGTGCATCCAGGAAGAAACATTTTCCTACATTTTGAAATCGTTTATAAGCCACACAGAATTAGGTTATATGCACAACACATAAAAGAGGAAGCAATATTTTATCTCTATAAATGACTAATTGAATGAAGCAAATCCTGAGTTACAAATGAAGTACAATTTGTACTAACAAATGAAGACATAACTATATACACTACTTTGAAGTAAATATGCAAAATTACTGTTAACATTTTGACAGAATCCAAGTAAACTTATTATTTTCCCTTTTATGATTATATTAGATGATAAAAAAAATCTCTCCTCTTATCAGTGACAATAAAAAATGAAAATGTATGCAAGTAACTGGGATGTATCAAATTGAATAAACATTATTCAACTATTCAACTCATTATTAACATATTATAAAATAAACAATACCAGTCAGTGCCATATCTGTCTCTCTCGCTCTCATCTATCTAAATGCTTCGTATTACAGTTACTTGTAGCTGAAGCCTCCTTGAATTATAGGTAAACTATTTTCACACTGGAATTGTTATTCGCTGATAGTCACAGACATGGGATTGTCATATGCAGCAGTCTCTAGGTTATCCACTTTCTTTCGGCGGAGTTCGGCAGGAGGTCGAGGTGGAGGGTTTTGAGGAGGTTCTTTGATGCTCTCCCCAACGCGCTTTGGTGGCTCTGTCCGGGGCAATATTGGCTCCCAATGCTCTCCATGAATAGCTGCCTGTGATGCCGGTTTAAAATCATGTACAAAAGGCAGAATTTCATGTGAATACCCTCTACACAACCAAATGCATCCTAACATAGATGTTGTACCAAGACGTCTTCTGCAAGTGACAGTTCATATGAGTCTAATTAAAGGGATAGTTCACCCAAAAACGAAAATTTGATCCAAGATCCAAGATGTAGGTGTCTTCGTTTCTTCAGTAGAACACAAATGAAGATTTTTAACTCCAACCGTTGCTGTGTGTCACTCATATAATGCTTTTCAATGGAGACGAATTCTATTAGAGTAAAAAAAACATGGACAGACAACTTCAAATTAAACCCCGCGGCTCGTGACGACACATTGGTGTCTTAAGACACGAAACGATCGGTTTCTGAGAGAAACCGAACGGTATTTATGCAATTATATCACCTCATATCAGACGAATGTCATCAGCTCTCCAGACTGCCATCACTTCCTGTGAGTGAGGTCAAAATAGCGTCCGGGTCATAGATATGTATACGTAGATTCCTCATTCGAGCGATCCACGCCATGATCCATGCAGGCACTAATGAGGAATCTATGTATATATCTATGACCCGGCCGCTATTTTGACCTCACTCACAGGAAGTGATGGCAGTCTGGAGAGCTAAAGCGTTCGTCTGATATGAGGTGATATATTTGCATAAATACCGTTCAGTTTCTCTCAGAAACCGATCGTTTCGTGTCTTAAGACATCAATGTGTCGTCACGAGCCGCAGAGTTTAATTTGAAGTTGTCTGTCCATGTTTTTTTTTACTCTAATAGAATTTGTCTCCATTAACAAGCATTATATGAGTGACACACAGCAACGGTTGGAGTTAAAAATCTTCATTTGTGTTTTACTGAAGAAACCTACATCTTGGATGCCTTAGGGGTAAGCAGAAAAACATCAAATTTTCGTTTTTGGGTGAACTATCCCTTTAAGTGAAATACACTATACTAAAATAATGTGGGATTGATCATCATATTACACTCATATAATCTGTCAGCACAAATAACCATATTCATGTTTGAATGAAGCTTGAGTTCACGCAAAAGGGAAAATTATCTTATAATTTACATCATTCATGTTTTCTTTCTTCAGTAGAAATTAAACAGAGAATGTGAATGTTTCACAGAATGTGAATATGGACTACTTATAACGTCATATGAGTTTAAACCACATGTGGGTGAGTAAATGACAGAATTTTCATTATGGTTGAACTGTTCCTGTAACAGTTTGCAAGTGAAAAGGGGGGTTTTATAAGAGGAAGCAAATGAGCATTAAGCAATACGATTTTTAGACTTTTAGTTTCCTATCTTCTTTTAGTTGCGGTTGCATTCACATTCATTCAGTCATGATGTTTATCTGGAGTCCAGATAAATCAGTATACTTAATTATTTTGGAGGAACTTACCGAAAGGTAGATTACGCTGGAAATCGCTAGACACACACATCCCAGAACTGTGGCTAACATGAACCCTCCAGGAACACACAACCTGCAGGGTAACACACACAGAAACACAGAAAGATGCTGTCTTATACCGCAACAATAAAAGCTCAACATGGACACATGACAACACCTGACTGAACTGAAGAATGACAGACTTACGCAGCGTGTACGAACGCTCTGATGTAATAGTTTCTGGTCAGGGGTCCAAAAGCCTTTACACACACTGTAAAGCAGTACTGACCACTAAAAAAAAGAGTGTATGATTCAGAGCACACAAGGAAGTTTTCACTATACAAATGACTAGGCTACTTCCTGTAACGAGGTCAGATTGATATAAAACACTTACGTTCTCTCAACGCTGGTGCCTTTGCTCCGTTTGCTCCGCGGATATTCAAGCAAACACACAAACACACCGGCAGCACTATCACCGTCAAGGATATAAAAATGTGGGGCAAATCAAAGCCATTTATAGGAAAGTTCCAGAGGTTGTAAGGATACATGCCGAACGCTGCAAACTGCCAGCCTCTGAACTGACCGGCCACTCCGACGATTCCACCAGTCGCATAAACTGCAACAGGAATAACAGTTTAATGCCCTGTTTCTTTACATTTTTGGTTTTTAAAAATATAAATCAATAATAGGCTATCATTCAATGATAATATATTTTTTTAAACATCACGGAATGAACGACCACTTAGTTTCATACAAGGAGTATTCAAACAGCCCAAGTGTAACTTCCTTGTTTAAACGTTTTAGACAGCCAGAAAAATAGAATGAGATATAGAAAGTTGTGAGTTCTTACTGAGTCCAGCAGCCAGAGCTTGCTCGTTAGCCCACATAGCCCACTCGATCTTCCCCATGATCACTTAAGTGTGTGCTTACACTTTATTTTCAACTTAATTCTATAATGCAAGTGGGTAGTGGCCGGTGTTGTGTAATATTTGGTTCCTGTGAAAAACTGTTCCAGTGGGGGGAGTAAACATGAATATTCATGAGATTTCTCTTGCTGTGGGCGTGGCCTTGAGACAAGCAAACTGAAAATATTAGTGCGCTCCTCAAATCGCAACTCGTTTCATGGATTATTTCGAAAAGACAATGTTAAGCATTAACTGCAACAGTTCACATTTTCAAAACAATGAATAGTTTGTGTAATATGATAAATCTTTGTTTTGGCTGATTGATTAGGCATTCAGATAATAAATAAGGACACAGAGCAAACAATGAGCGAATAACCGCTCGTCCAGGCTAATACAGATTATTATTAATTATTTGTGCCCTAATAAAATGTTTAAAAGCTAGCCTGGTGTGAGTCATCCTGAAATTCTTGTTAATTATAGCCAGTGTTTCTGTTAACTATAGGTGCATACCCACTGAGGAAAATGTTTTATTAATCTTGTAGTCATCATAATAAACATTGCAATGTGTACTTGCACAGTGCGTTAATGTACAAACTGTGTATTTACTGTGTATGTTAAAGTGGCTGACAACAATACATATTCTTATTAGGAATAAACTGCCTTGTTTTTGAACTGTGCAGAGCTGTAGCTGAATAGTTAGGCATACCACACTATTTCGTCATTACTTGGAAAGCCAAATATTTTCTGAGGTGGTTCTTGGTATAAAACGTTTAAGAACCACTGCTTCAAAACATTGTTCTGATGGATGGCCCAGTCTACATAGGCCAGAGGTTACTATTTTGGGATAGGAAAAAATGATAGACTATGCCTGTCTTCATCACCAATGTCACAATATCTTAATTTTGCTTTTGTGATCATATATTGATCATCATATAAAGTTACTGTCTGTTTCAGACCGGATGTAAGAGCTGAAGTCACTGGTAGATCTGGCAGTGTGTAATCTGGACATATATCGGGGCTGTTCTCTCTCATTGAGTGCCAATGCCCTGTTTTAATCATTATTTATTAGAAAACTGTAATTATTATAAAACTGTAAAAACAAATTAAATCCATATAAAACACAGAAAAGATTACACATTTTATTTGTGTACATGTACATCATGTCACCATTAACCAAAATCAGAGAACTGTGAACATGAAAATGTATTGTTAAATTATTGAAATATTAACATTATTAATTTCAGGAGGAATTCAAGTAAATATTTTAGGTCAACAGAATTTGGCTGACAAAATGTTTGGGAATCCCTGGCCTTCAATGATCAGAAATGATCAGAAATGGTATCATTGTATGTATACTTTGAATAATATTAAACGCAATTAACACAACATTATGGATTGTTAAATTTTAGATGATTTCACACACCATATAAAACACATGATATGAAAGGAAGTTATTTTTCAGTGCAACATATGGTCAAAGAACAGACATGAGATATGCTTTATTATTCACTCTAAAAAAAGGTTCTACTGTATATTGCACTAAAAGTGGTTCTTGGTCGTACTCATAACCACTTTTGGTGCTATAGCACCATATCTTAACATGTTCTGTATGGTAGAAGTGCTATATAGCACCTCAGCCAAAGAACCGCTGAAGAACCGCTGAAGAACCAAGATTGTTGCTATACAGCACTTAAATAGTTTCCCCTATGATTACGAGCCAAGAAACAATTTTAGTGCCATATAGAACCTTTTTTTTTAGAGTGTAGCCTGTGTGTGTGTGTGTGTTTGTGAGAGAGAAAGACAGAGAGAGAGAACTATTTATTCATATAATATTTATTATATTATTAGTTCTTTCTTAGATTCTCTAAACTGTATTTGACTGTTACTAATACAATACAATAGAGAAAAACATGATGTACTCTTTTGAGGGTCCACTTAAAAGGATTGGTTGTTCAAAAATAACTATTCTGATGCCCTCATCTCATTTCAAAGTTGTATGAATAAAAAAAAAATGTCAGTGTTTTTGTACATATAATAGAAGTCAATGGATACCAATATTGGTTCTACTGATTCCCAATGTTCTTCAGAATATCTTCACACGGAGAGTAAATGCCTTTAATCAATTAGTATACTTGGAGTATTTGATTCCCAAATAGGTGTATGTGGAAAGATTCTGATGTTTTTCTGTTAAAGCCTTAAAATATCATATGTGACAGAAACAAGTACATTTGCATTTATTCAAATTAATTTTAAAGCCTCACAAATGAAATAAAAAGAGTAAAAAAAAACTGTAGGCTATTAGCCTGGACGAGCGGTTATTCGCTCATTGTGTCCTTATTTATCTGAATGCCTGTAATCAATCAGGCAAAACAAAGATTTATCATATTACACAAACTATTCATTGTTTTGAAAATGTGAACTGTTGCAGTTAATGCTTAAAGGGTTAGTTCACCCAAAAATGAAAATTCTGTCATTAATTACTTACCCTCATGTCGTTCGACACCCGTAAGACCTCTGTTCATCTTCGGAACACAAATTAAGATATTTTAAGGTAAATCTGATGGCTCAGAAAGGCCTCCATTGGCTCAATGACACGGTTCACTCTCAAGACCCTTAAAAGGCACTAAAGACGTCGTTACAAAGTCCATCTCACTACAGTGGTTCAACAATAACTTTATGGAGTGACGAGAATAGTTTTTGTGCGCAAAAAAACCCTAAATAACGACTTATATAGTGATGATGATTTCAAAACACGGCATCATGAAGCTTCGAAGCGTTATGAATCAGTGAGTCGATTCATGATTCGGATCGCGTGTCAAACCACCAAACTGCTGAAATTTGGCGATTCAAACCGCTGATTCGGCTCACTGATTCATAACGCTTCGAAGCTTCATGAGGCCGTGTTTTGAAATCGTCATCACTATATAAGTCGTTATTTAGGGTTTTTTTGCGCACAAAAACTATTCTCGTCACTCCATAAAGTTATTTTAGAACCACTGTAGTGAGATGGACTTTGTAACGACGTCTTTAGTGCCTTTTAAGGGTCTTGAGAGTGAACCGTGCATTGAGCCAATGGAGGCCTTTCAGAGCCATCAGATTTCAACTAAAATATCTTTATTTGTGTTCCGAAGATGAACGGAGGTCTTACGGGTGTCGAACGTCATGAGGGTAAGTAATTAATGACAGAATTTTCATTTTTGGGTGAACTAACCCTTTAACATTGTCTATTCGAGTTGCGATTTGAGGAGCGCACTAATATTTTCAGTTCCATTCGTTTGCGTGTTGTCTCAAGGCCACGCCCACAGCAAGATAAATCTCGTGAATATTCATGTTTACTCCACCCACTGGAACAGTTTTTCACAGGAACTGAATATTACACAACACCTGCCATGATAAAGTTTTAGCTCCTGTACAAGATTAGCAGACTCCCCTTCAGACTCTTCTATTCTTTAAGACTGGGTGCACCCAAAACCTTCTTTTCGGTCTTTTAAGGAAAATGAAAAGCTCGTCTCCACTGAATGATTACGTGTCCGTGTTTCTCAGCTGTTGCCGCGAATGTTTTGGAATGTTGGAGCTCTGAAACGTTGCAAACTCGCGTCGCGGCTGATGTGAATGGTTCTGACACGAACTATTCGCTTTTTCCGCTTCGCTTTTTCGTTACGCGTCCGGTGTGAAAGGGCCTTAAAGCATGTGATCGCTCCCGCGGTTATTGTCTGCTACAGACTATTTGCTTCTTATTTATTAAATCCAGGCAATTATCTGATTAAACATTGATTAAAATTAAGATACAATTTATACAAAACTAAATTCACATTAAAGAAAGGCTTTCTAAGCAAAATCATACAAAATTTCGTTCAAAATAATTTCTGACCTTCTGTCTTCTGACATGGGATACAGTGTAACATGAGCATATGACATATTCAAATGTTCTCTGATATAATCAAAAAATATACAAGACAAACTTAAATATTTAGTCAATAAAATATATTTATTAATTTTTTTAAATAAAATAATGGCATTTTTTAATCATTAAAAATATACTAATGTTTGAGTTTGACAACAAACTAGTTACAGGATAGTTAAAACATAATAATTATGAATAATTTCTGAACATTGACTCTGAGTCCTTATTCACCCTTTTCTCATGGTTTCTCAAAATAATTAATAAAAGTATAGAATATAATAGCATAGTTCTAATAGGGTCTCATTGTAACGCAGTGACAACACGCCTGCACAACCCCGGCTTGTGTCTTTTGCTGTTAGATCAACATTAAAGAACATCTCAACTGATAAATAACAGATATAAGATTAAAATAATATCAGATTTGTCTTATTTTAAATAAACACAAAAAAAAAACAGATGAAAATTAAACTTCAGTAAGTTATTTATTTTTGCAATGGTTAAATAAATGTTCAGTGATGTCTTCCAAGGGTTTTTTAATTTTGGCACAATTTTTTCTGTAAATAATGTTGCTATGGCAACTAGTAAATAAATACACTAAGTTTTGTCATCCTGGCATGTGTGGAAAGTGTCAAACCATGTGTGTAACAATTACCTCCTCGTACATACATCCCTTACAATGCAATATTTACACTGAAAACACACTTTGCTCAAATAATGATAATTTACTGCATTTAAACCGTTTATTTAAAAACAACACAAGATGTAGTGTAAATACTGTATACAAATAAAACTTCATTAGGAACAATAGAGCACAACACTGACAGAGCAGCTTTTGCTCTTGACGCATTTTTCCAATTCATTTTCTCAAAGTTTCAAATCACCTCCAATATGAATTACATTACAAACAAAATTGGGTCTGCAGAAAAAAAGAAAGTGCATGAAGACCACCAAAAACCAACTGTGCTAATCTGAATTAGCCTGACTGAGGTTGCCTATAAAACATGGAATGGGGCAAAATTGCATGAAACTGAGAAGCAAATCAGAGGAAAACAATGGCAGCAGAAAAAAGACTGCAATAAAAATAAAAAACAAGAGACAATTTTTTCATTTGTTTGGGTTGTATCACATTATGAAATAAATGTTTTAAATCTAACACACTGGAGAAAATGATTGGCATATCTAAATATCTCTGAAGAATATACCTATTCATATTAAAAATGTTTAGCACTTCAGGGTGAAATTCCCATGGCTTCCTGTATCACATGACTATTAATATGGATAATGGTCAGACACACATACATCAAAAACCTCCAGATTTGAGAATGAAAAACCCTGAGACAAGATCGAATGTGTGACCCAGACTGTGAGTTGGACCACATGGAGATTCCAAAAGAGTTACAATCCAGTTAGAACAGTTGCATTGTTGGCCCAATTGGAGGCGCTATATCTCAGGGGTCTCTATGGATGCGTTCAAAGCTGCACTGGAAACTTATACCCAGTATAACTTGGCTGTCACCATGATGAATTCCAGACATTTGATACTGTAGCATTTTGAAGTTATGACTCGGTTTCTCCGCCGTAATAGACAGTGCGTTAAAAGGACAACTGTGAATTCAGGGTGATTAGGACACTTTTTGCCATTTGAGATGCCTTGGAAAAAGTGTCCCAATCACCCTGAATTCACCCTAGAGCAACTCCTCTGACTCCAAATTAAAAATTTCAGCATTTTTAACATTACCAATAATTTTTTTATAAACAATTTAACTTGGCATAGTACACAGAGGGTGCGTTAAAAAGGACGGAAGGACATTATAGTAGAGCTACCCCTCTAACGAAATCCAAATTTTCAGCATTTTTCACTTTACCATTTATTTTTTATAAACGTGCCGCATTACACAGAGTCGTATTGTGCTTTCAACCCAATTCACGGCGTTGTTTCTCAGCTGACACAGATGGTGCGTTAAAAATACACAAGGACATTGTAGTAGAGCTATTAGCTGGGATATATAGGCTACATAAACCTACCAACATCCTTGGCATCATTTTTGGAATGACTTATTGCGAGAGGAAAAAAACAGTTTTAGCTGCATAACATCGGTTAATGGAAACGCTGTCATTTTGCAATAGTTTATCGACATTTAGAAAATACTGCAAATGTTTTGCGCAAATCTGTAATGGAAACAAGGCTGAACTTGTGCAGAAACATCAAAATAGACATAACCAACTGTTTAAATTTTTTTAAAAACTAAACATTTAAACTATTTTGCCACAAAATACTTATTTGCCGATTTTTAATCATTCTTGACAAAATTAAAAGTTTTTTAAAAAAATTTAAAGAAAAGTTTTGGGTGGGCCTGTTGAAAAGTGGCATAACGCCGTGCCTGTGTCTTAGTACATTAAGTCACGTTAAGCGTTTTTCACGTTAAGCGTTTTAGAATGACCCCTGAAAGGATAGTAGGATCTGTTAGTTATTATAATACATATGACAAAAACAATTGTCTAAATTATGTTGCATATTCCTCAAAAGTTCTTGTGATGATATCACTACACTAGTTGACAACATAGTACTATATTTTCAGAAATCATAGGCTTTGGTAATGCGCAGGTGCACGTGAAGCAATGCCGACAGACTCGACTAATTTCAGTGCAAAATAATCAGGTCAAAAACCATTTAATATACTGCAAATAGCCTACTAGTTTTTTATGTTTATTTATAATTAATTTAGGCAGAAAACAAGGCAAGCACAGTGCGCAGCTAATTCATTTAACGTTTTTTTTCCCTAATGTCATTTTTAGTTGAAAATTTCAGGACTTCAGTCGACGAAGATTTTCTTTGGTTGATTACAGCCCTAGTAATAATCATAGCGACAGTGTCAAACTTGGCAGGATCCATAAAACCGTGAAGTTTTACCGTGATTGACAGCGCATAATTAAAAAAAATGAGTCCAATCGAGACGTGCCGCGTGAGTTCATCCATTAGATATTTTAAATAACCAATGGCATTAAATGCTTTATAACAATTACGTCGACGTGTCATTCCAGCCCTAATATATATATATATATATATATATTTTTTTTTTTTTTTAGGGAGTCAGAAGGGTCTAAATATGCTTGATCATTAATCAGTGTGACATACAAAGCATTTCATAAACACAAGCACATTTTTCCATTATGTGTTCATAAAAGCAGAATTATGTTTTTGCAAATTTACTTTAATGCTTATGCTGCGATACTTGTTTATCCTGTTGATATCCTTTCCGTTCAAGTGACATCTGTCTTTCTCCGTCTGTAAGAAAACAACAAACCACAGATGGTAAAGAAAGAGAAATAAAGAGTGCCGTTTACTGCTACAGAAACACATGAAATCAGAAACACATGAAATCAGCAAATCTGCCATCAATCAGTGAATTAAATTTGGTTTGAAACTGTTATCAGCACAGGTGAAATCAACACAGATCTGAATGTGATGTAATAAATCTTACCTCATACTTGGGTCTTTCTACAGAAACTCCCGTTTCCTTTTCATCTGCTTTGAAAAATACACACACACACAAACATTAATTTTGCAAGGTAACAATGTTTTCCTCTCACTGTAGTATCGGTGATACTTGCCTTTTCTAGAGCTCCCGTGCGGCAGTAAATCACACCAGCAGCCGCTGCAGCAAACACCAGCAGAACAGGACAGGAACACTTGCTCCTGCTACAGCCGCTGGAGACTGACCTGATCCTGGAACAGCTGGAGACAGACAGACATTAGTGTGAGTCAATAGGACAGAGAATATTCTCTCTGTAAACACCTTTACAGACCTAGTGTGGAGATGTGAAAGACTTCTGTTAATAATATGGGGATTTTACCACACTGGAGAAAGATTTAACATTTTACCAAATCATTTTTCCAAAATAAATGAATATGTTTGAACAAATGACAGCAGAATCCTTTAAGTGAACTATAAAGTGAAGCTCATTTTCTTGCTCTTAGAGAATATTCTCAAAAGATAATTTACTCTAGTTAAAAATAATTAACACTAACATTAATATCACTGCTGACATGACTGACAGAGATCAGTAGAGGAATATACTGAAAGATGTCACCCCTCATAACAATGTGCATTTATAATATAAACTGTAATGCATGTGGTGCAATCTAATATACATTAGGGATGCAACAATACAGTTAGTCCACCGTTCAATACATACCTCGGTTTTTACCCACGGTTTTCGGTTCGGTTCTGATGGCTTGTCACATACATTTTTTGTTATTCTATTCTTAGGCGACAGGAACAGCAAGCGGTTAAGGAGAAAAAAGACTATTTTTTATTGCAATACTCTTTCTTTATTTTACTTAAAAGAATTGAAAAACCTTACTTAAACTTAAAACTTTACTTAAAAAAAAACCTTGTACTAGTGTATTGGATAATATAAAATAAATATATATATAAAGATTTACACTGGCAGCTCAGAGCTGTACAGCAGCATTTAAGTATGAAATTGAATGAATGAATGTAAAAATAAAACACAACATAGACTTCACTATAAAATATACACTGATTCTTATTAAAGCTACTGTATTAGTTTTTCAGTCAAGAGCAGTGAGTGATTTTTCTCTTTGTCTTTTGTTGTTGTATTAACATTCAAGGGATATTTCACTCAAAAATAAAAATTCTGTCATCAAGAAATGAATACAGGTTTGAAACAATATTAGAGTGAGTAAATAATGACATAATTTTAGAGGTGAACTGTCCCTTTAAGGACCGCGTGTTCACTACTGCCCTGTTGTCAATTTAAGACCTGCGTGCATCTAATATACAGACACGATTGCGATTTTACTTTCACTTTAGACATAACCGACTGTGTTTATGTTAACCTTGTGTGTATTTGACAGTATTAGCGCAGTAAGACGACTATTAGTCCAGTAATCACGTGTTTGACAGGCGTTTAGTGGGCGCGCTCAGAAAAGCGCATGTTAAAACCGCGCACGCGAATGAAACCGGCAAGGCTTTAAAACGCATGCAAATAATGAACTTTGGTGATTGTGAATAACTCTAGTGTTCCGTGAGTATAACTCTACCACTAACATGTGATGTGAATGTATGTCGCGTTGTTCAGTATTGGGATGGAGGCAAATTATAGAATTTGTAGAAAAATAATTAATTAAATGTGAAACCGGAAAAAAAAACGCAATTCACAAGCGCGTATTGAACCGTGAATGCCGTACCGAACGGTTCAATATTGTATTGAGAATTGTGGCATCCCTAGTATGTGTGGGGCGGAGCTATCAAAATAGGGGTGAGACCCTTTTGGGGTGATTTGAAATATCAACATTGGTTACCAGAAAGCACTTACCCCATCTTTAAGGGCAAATGACATTGAATGACTCACCGCTGATGATCACACTGAATGTCTTTATAAGGTCACCCAGGTTGCTGGTTTTTGAGATGATTTTTCTGCTGTCACACGTGGGGTTTCTGTTCAAACTGTGGCTGGTTCCTGTGCTCTTGCTTCTGATCATCTCAAGTTCATAACGTCCAGTGTGTTCAGATCTGATGTCTGTGATGGTCAGAGATCTGTTCTCATAGTCCACCTCCAGTCTGCCGCTGAATATCCCTCCTTCTCCATCATATAAACAGCTCTTACTGGCCTCTCCGTTGATCAGAGCTATTAGAGTGTCTTCAAAATACCACCGCGTCTTGTCACGTGGTTGTTGTTTGGTAACACCAGTGTTTAGAGTGACAGAATCTCCCTCCTTCACTGACACTGTCACCACATCACCAAACACACCTGGAGACACAAAGGAACAGTTACTGTCGTTTTTGGCAAGGTCATGAAATCAAGTGAGCACCTCTGCAATATGTAATGTTTAGTGCTTCTAACCATATATACAATAACAAATCGTTTTAACACCTAAGATTAAGGCGGGAAAAAACACTCATCAACAGTGTTACAATATATTCGGTTCCTGAAATTCCAGTGGGTGGCAAATCATGAATCTTGATTAGTTTCCCTGTGCTTTAGGCGTTTCCTTGAGACACGCGCAAATCAATGGAACAGAAAATATTAGCACACCACACACTCCTGTTTAATGGATTATTTCGAAATGGTAAGCGTTTAATCATAAACAACAACTGTTCAGTTTCAAAACAAATCATAGTTTAATCGTCAGAACTGATTTGCCGGATTGATTGCAGACATTCAGATATGAGCGAATAACTGTTGAGTCTAGGCTAATACAGTTTATTTGGACTCTTTGATCTGATTGGCCTTTTTTTTATTTGTGAGGATTTAACATTCACTTGAATTACCTTCTGCTGCCTAGTTGTCATTAAAATGATCACCTTCATTGCATTTCAAACCTGTATGACTTTATTCTGTGGAACATATAAGAATATATTTTGAAATTATATTCATATTGTTTTCCTATTAGGAATATATTTTTTGCTCCACATAAGAAGTCATACAGGTTTATACCTACAGTATACTCTATAGGCAAAGATTTTGATGTTGCTTTGTTAAAGCTTTGTGACTGTAATGCTGCACAATAACCAGTATAATATGGGAAAATAAACATTTGTAGTTGTTGAAAAGAGGTACTTAAGTCTTATCGATGGGCCTGTGGAGGTTGGGAAACACTGGCTAAAAATAATAAAAAATAAGCAAGAAATTAAGGATGACGTGAATAATCACACAGGGTAGCACATGCTTTTATTTTATACATTTGTGGAGTATTATTTTTATTTCAGTTATTGTTGTCGACACAAACTATTCAAATTAAAATATTAAGCCCAAACACATCAACGAGTCAAAATAAATGTTATTAATTAGCCTAGGCTTTTTATCTGAATGCATCTAATAAATCAATCAAGCACAACAGCTCAGTCAGTATTACAATACACAAACTGTTTTGAAAATGTGAAGAGGCTATGGACGTCTATGCCTATGGAAATAACTTTGACTTGTTATTTCGCCATATATCCCTAACTTGCCGCGTCAGGAACAACAGGGGCGTTTGCTATAGGCGAGCTAGGCGGTTGCCTAGGGCGACAAATGTGTTGGGGGCGCGCGCAGGCGCCCTCTAGTGGCGCCCTTTAACTTACTTCCCATTAAGCATAGAATTAAAACAAGCGAAATAAAACATACTGTTTATTAAACATGATCATCCTTGGGCGCCCCCTCAGCCGCACGTTTAATTACTTAACCTGATTATTAGATTGAATTGATAGTGAGTATTGTCGAGTTTAGGCGTTACTGTGCGTTCACACCGCCGCCGGCGAGAGCGTCAAACTTCGCTCTGGCCGCCCTGCCATCGACGCTGTAGAAAGATTTGTGGACGCGCTGCCGCTCTGACGTAGATCGAATGCTTGGTCTTTTTTAAAACTGCATTTAAAGGGGCTGCAAAGCAAACAATCATGTTGATCGGAGTTTGTGCAGACTGACCACAGGTTAGTATATAACTGTATAAGATAACCTCATGAAATCATTTAAATGTGAAAGTAGGTCAGGCAAGAGCTCAGCACTGGCGCGTTCTTCAAAAATGAAGCGGTCTAAACCCTCGAGTACACAGGGACGGAAAAAGAGAAAGGCACACGATCAAAAGAAAGCCCAGTATAGAGGTAAGTCTTCTCATCTCAGCCATAAAGCTGTCAAACGAAATAAATTTACTTCGTATTATCGATATTATCAACTAATATTGGACGGCATTGGACGTTTTATTGCTGTCACTAAGCTATCACTAGCTAGCTAGTTATCTACATATTACTACGCATTTCACTGACAATAAGGAAATCCAGACGAGCCAAATTTTAATGCTGCGTCAATTTTGAAGGTGAATAGAAATGCCAGAAACAACTGTTCATCTTTTATTAATTAAGAAAGGGATAGAGCTACAAGAACTTATATATTTTAATTTTTGTAGTGGTAAGTACAGTGTATCCATAATAGCACTTTTGTTTGTAGAGGGTATAGTTAATCCAGTTTATGGGTCATAATTTGTGTATCATTTAAGTCATATAGCTCATAATAAGTCTTGGAGTAACTATAGGAGCATTTTTGTTTATATAGTTTTTATAAATACTTAACCCATTTGTGCCCAATTTTTTTCTGAATGGCATGTTCTGCATTTATTTTCCCCAGGTTTTTGTATTTTTTTCTTGAAAATCGTATTTGAATCTGTGGCAACTATAGTTGCCGGTGGGCAAATATGTTGTAGCCTATGCACCCCTTCAATGTCAAATATGTATAAGAGGAGAACATTTAGCATCTAACTCAAAATAACTGCTTTCAACAGATCAATCTTTATTCATAATCAAATTTATGCCCTGGCCGTAACGTTATATCCATAGATATCTACGCGTATATCTGCCTGCTCCAGCTCTGCAGTCTCCCCATATAGGGTTAGAACAGCACAATAATAAAACAGCTAATTAATATGGACCTTCATAATCGTCAATATTATTTAAAATAGCTGAAATAAAGATTTTAAGAGAAGAGAAATTCACTTCCAACCATGAAAAAGGAGAGGTTGAAGCGACATAAGCAAAATGGCTTAACTTACCATTAACAAGCAAAAAGAACAGAGCGAGAACAAAATAGTTTGCCATAATTTTCAATCCCGCTCCTTCGAGATATGAATTTACTTGAGTGGAGACCAATATAAAAGTTATTATAATGCCATATTTCATTTCTCTCTCAGCAGACAACCTAGCCTAGAAATCTAGACGCACCTTAGCGGCAGAAAATGTTTGCTGCGAGTGTCTAGCAAGCTGTGTAGAGTCGGTGGGCGGGCTTAACATAATGACGGCAGAGTTACGGAGATACTATGGCAAGCCATTTTAGCATTTAAAAGCTATACTGGATATGTGTTGCAGATATCTTTAATTCAGTTTTGCCTAGTCAAAAAGAACATTTCAGATATCCGCAACTACATTCTTCCTATCCATAATTGTAATTTCAGATATCCACAAAGACATTCTTCCTAGGACAAATGACGTCATGTTTGCCATTCATTTGTATGGGGTTTATCATTACAGATATCTACAATTCAGTTGCAGATATCCGTAATTCACACAGTGGATATCTGCAACTGAATTGTAGATATCTGTATTTCCAGTTTGAGATATCTACAATTTGATTCTGACCAATCGTAACTCAAGTTCAAGATATCTTTAATTCACCATAATGCAAGATATCTACATGTTCCTTTTCAGATATCTTAAATCAAGTTTTGACTAGGCGAAATTACATTGTAGATATCTGTAACTTGAATTATGACTAGTCAAAATGACGTTGTAGATATCTCAAACTGGAGTTAGGGATAATCGTAATTTTTTGTAGATATCTGTTATCAAGTTATAGATATCTTTAAATGAAATTTGATCATAGATATCTGAATTGTGAGATATCTGTAACTTTCATTCTTCCTAGTCAAAATGTAATTACAGATATCTTGAATTGGAGTTTTGACTATTCGAAATGACGTTACAGATATCTGAATGCAAATTAGACCCACGTCCCACTTTAGGCGGGAGCAGAGCTTGTTTCAAATCATCAAGTCACATCACCTGTTATCTATTAATTTCAGAGCCGATCAGCCCTATACGTTCACTACGCAAGCTGCGTAGGGCCCCGCAAATTACTCAAGGCCCCGCCTCCTCCCGTGTCATAGCGCGTCACGTCACCGTCAATTAATGTTTACAACATCCATGACAAAATTGAGCGAAACTATCCTTCTGGTCATGAAAAGAGGAAAAAAAAAAAACCCCATGAAAGTGAACTGCGGGAACAACAATCAGGTAAACTTGTCTTCTCTCTAAGTTTGATGTCAGCAAAGTAAAGTTTATGTGCATTTCTGTTGTGTTTTTTCGGTCTTGCTAACCTAGCTGTACAGGCAGGCAGTGCATCTCTTGCATCACTTTGTGCCTGACAAAAATGAGTAAAATACAATTATTTATTACGTTTGTTTTTGATAAACGACAAAGTGCAACGGTGTTTGTTTACTGCAGCTCGGAAAAGATAACCGCGTCGCGTGTGTTATCATGCGTTCATTCATATGCACGAAATGAAATGCACATTTTTCAAGCAGAAATATATGTGGAGACCAGACAGACTGTACAATATATGGGCGTGAATGATGGCACTCCATCATGCACATTATACATACATACATACTTTTAAAACAAGACACTGATTATCTAGTCTCAGTCATTGTGTAGTTAAAAACTCTATACAACTGCACTGCACTAATTATGCAAGATGGAAAGCAATGTATTGATAATTTGACAGTGATTGACTTGATTTATAGGCTATATTGATTTTAAATGTTGATTAGCTGGACATACTGGTCAATGTGTGGATGCACATCCCTCAGTTAATAATAACCATACATCAAGAATTGCTTCACCATATGTATTACAAAAATAAAAAAAAACTTTAACATGCTATGGCAAGCCATTTTAGCTTTTATTCATTCACAGTTTATGCATTTTTGATATCAAGCATTACATTTTTTTACTATTTGCAATGTGAATTCTTGATTATTTTTACTAATAGTTAGTCAATAATAGCTAATACTAATAATAAAATAGACTGGTGTTGCCCATACTGATGCCGAAAATGCCCAGGCTGTAGAGAGAACCTAAGTTAATCCCAAAAGCCAAAGCTCAGAGTTATAATTTATTATTTTCTTCTTATTTATGTTTACGTTAATATTCACTTACTTAATAATATTCGCTTGTTATCTTAATATTCTATAGGAAATACTCTATTCAATAAATATTGTTTGTTTGAACCTCATTCTGTATTGCGACTGTTTTGTTTAAAGGAGGGAGGATTGTATTGGGATCACTGAAGTGTCAGGTGTGACTGTGTGGCAATGGCAAAATAGCTCACGGCGTCACGGGTCAGTTAGAGGGCCCCTTAGCAGAATTTTGCTTAGGGCCCCAGGGAGGTCAGGATCGGCACTGATTAATTTACACTGATTAGCACAATGTCGGAGCAGCCAGAAAGCGTTTTTAATCGTCTTTTTAACGCTGCAACCCGTGCTAGACAGGAGCTGGCAGCAAGAAATGATGATTCATTACTTACAACAACAAGACAACTATTTCGCCGGCAAGTTCATCGAGTTCGGGGTAAGTTTTACTTTTTAACATCAGAATTGTTAATGTGCTAGCAGAAGTTTGGGGTAGCTGTTTAATTATATTCTAACTTAAAGCAAAACCGTTGCCAAAATGCGTTTTTGTGAATGCACTCGAGTCAACCGTTCGTTTAAAATTATATTTCCAACGGAAAATATTAAACGGAATACTTTTTTTTCTCTCTCTCACCTAAGCAAGTTAAAGGGTTGGTTCACCCAAAAATGAAAATTGTCATTTACCCTCGTTAAGGAGGTTTGTTGCGTCGTGGAGGCATACACGTAAGACAAGAAGAGGTTTAATAAAGTCGTTATTTTTTTTTTTTTTTGCGCACAAACTATTTGTCGTTTCGTAAAATTATTGAAGAGCCACTGTGGTGAGATGGATTTTGTAACGATGTTTTAAGTGCCTTTAATGGGTATTGGAGTGTAAATGTACTGAATGCCAATGGAGGCCTTTCTCAGCCATCAGCTTTCAACAAAAATATCTTTATTTGTCTTACGGGTGTCGAACGATTTGATCGTTGAGTAATTAATGTTGAGTAATTAATGACATCATTTTCATTTTTGGGTGAACTAACCCTTTAATGTTATGTCCTCATTTGGGAGTTTTTCTGGTTGTCTTTCCGGACAAGACACCTAAAAATTAAACTCCACCCCAGTAAAACAATGCAATTTATTTTTCTTCAAAAATATATTTTATTTTACAGTCTTTTGTATTGAGATGATTTGATGAACTTATATGTGTGTGTGAGAAATTATTATTTTTTAAAATACATTTTTCAGGTTGAAATGGAGGCCTTCACAATTTTCTTTTTTGAAGGCAGATTAGTGCCCTCTGTTCCTCTGTTGGAATTATTTAATCAAACATTCAACCGTGGATGTAATGATGTAACCACTAGAGGTCTCTATGGAGAGGCTTGTGAATTCCCTAATTGTCTTTTGGACCCATTTAATGCACTTTTTTTTTTTTTTTTAAAGGTGGATTTGAATAAACATTTAAACAATCTCCAATAGTATTTCTTATCGAGTTTTAGAATTTGTAGTTAGAAATAGTTTTTTAAGTGTTTTTGCATGATGATGATTATGGTGATAAATGCATACAGTCAAACTGTTTTTACATGCTTTCTAGGACCTTTTATTCATTTAGGTTGAAACTTTCGGGATACACCCAGATTGCACACTGGCATAGCATCAACTTTTACTCATGGCATCCATCAGATGCGCCATTCAAAACTAACATGCCGGTTAATCTACGCAGATGGTTTGCTTGCAAAGTAAAGTGCTGGGTTAAAAATAACCCAAGTGGGGTTAAAAATGGACTAACCCAGCGGTTGGGTTGTTTTAAGCAAACATTTAACCCAACCGCTGGGTTAAAACAACCCGATTGCTGGGTTAGTCCATTTTCAACCCAACTTGGGTTGTTTTTAACCCAGCATTTTTTTAAGTGTACCTTATGCTGAAACAACGTTGATATCAGTTGAGTGAAACACTATGTTGGTTTCAGCTGGGTTAATTTTATGCAATTAACACATTTTCTTTTTTAAAATTATCATACTTAATACCAAGATAAATTAGCTTATGTAGTAATCACACATCGCATTCAGTTAACATTGTTTTAATATTTACAAAGCACAATTACAGATGGCCTACATGTTTAGAGCATAAACCATCTATATAAATCTTCAATATGACTAAGAAAAGGCATTTACATTCAAATAAATAAATAGGTATATAACTAAATTACAGACTAATATTGTGTTAGAAAGTCAAGGAAGCATTTTGCTACCTTATTTTTAATTCAGAATGTAAAAAAAAAAAGCATGATCACAAACATTGACCAACCCACCCCCCAGGCTAATGCTAATGAATACAATTTGTGTCAAACAATTTGCTGGAAACATTGAAACATTTTAGCCAAAAATTATTGCTGATGCAGTTGTTTGTGTTTACAGGAGGATCTGGTGGCCGCAGGGAAAATCCTATTTGGCAAGCGCAACTCTTCCTCCTTCCAGGGCCAGATAATGGTTTTCTGCCCCCCACAAAAGAACTTGATGAACTGGCTAAACTTGGATTAGGTGAATATGAGATTGAAGCACATAAGAATTGAGTGTCATATACTTTTACGCCTCCTTATTATAGAACCACCTTGCAAGGAAAGCTATGGTATGAGCTGCAATGAATTTTATGTTGGCTTGATCCTGTCTGGTCCCATTTGTTATACGGTCGCTATATTGGGAAACATTTGACTTAATAAATTTTGCATTTATTAAGATTGTAGATTATGATTGTAGAGCAGTTTTTGATGCATTTTCATAAGTTTCCATGTAGCCATTTTAATAGTTACACATATGCAACACTTTCTCATGCCAAGGCATCATTTTAAAAATGTCCAGGAATACCACCCAATGAATCCTTTTGCATCAGCTATCTGAAATTGGGCAGTGGTAGTTATTGTTGGGGTGAGGATCTGGGTGGTGCATCCAGAGGCTAAGCTACACCATTTTTTATATATAAATGTTCTTTCACATTATGCCCAGATGCTCAAATGTGTGACCTTGTGAGTGGGACCAGGCTCTTTCTTCTTTCGTCATATGCAATTTTCTTAGGAGTGTAGGGTTTTAGTTTTAAATCTGTAAACTTAAAAACACAAGTGATTTTAGGTTAACTGGTAGGCATAAAGGTCTGCTTTTGGGGTTTGTCAACACTTTGATTGTCTAAAAATATGACAACACAGTTTGGATGTCTTGATTTGTGAAATGTATTGTCTTTGAAACTGGCTTCTCGAACATTGTATGAGTCGGGGCAAGATCTCTCAGGACTGTTCAAAGTCCTGAAAGGTCTTGTATATAACAACTAATGAATGTGTTACTTTGCTGCTAGGAACAGATTATACTGATGTTTATGTTTCCATTTTTAGGAAAACCTGTGCATGAGTCACTGGAGGCCGGGCGCACAAAATCAAAGATTAATTTAAACTGGAGTTTGTCTGATTTGAACAACTTTGTTTGCCAAAGCTACCCTCGCAGCAGTTTAAATTTGGTAGGCTTTGAATTGGCAAGGACAGGCAAAGGACGCAAGATCCAGAAATTACAAGTTAGTTCTGTGAGGGCACTAAAAGCAGTTGTTGGCAAAAGCAGACTTTACATTGTGCCACGAGCCACTATCTTGCAGGTATGGAATTATACATGCATGGATTTATATCATATGACAATCATATAAATGTGCTCTCTGTAATGTCGATGCCTATAACGGAAGTTACCCTCTCTACCCTTAGGTAACATCACCACCCTCTGCCCAGAATTCATTCCCACCACTCACAGCTCCAGCAGTAGATGAGACCTTACAAGTAGTTTCAGATCAGGTCCATATTAAAATGATTGCACATCTTATGATTTGTCATGTCCACTATGCACTTTGTAGTGATGAGTGGCAAATGCAAATATAAAGTGTTTTTTTTTTTTTTTTAAATATGCATTGAGATGCATCTATTTATTCTGTGATGTCTAAGCAGTTACATTAAGATAACAGTTTTTGTCATTTTTCTACCTATGGATGTAGTGCGTGTGCTAAAGGAGAAATCATTGGTGTTTTCTGTGTACTACCAGGTGGCATCCACATCCTCTGCTACATCCATGAATTCAATCCCTCCTCTCTCAATTGCTCCAGTACAATATGAGACCGCGCCCGTGGCTGAGAGTACCCAAGATCCAAGTGTTGTTGAAAATCAGGTAACAAATTTTGACACTGAATAGAATCTATATATTTTTGTAAGTATTTATTAATTTTGTGTACTTTGGTGGCGATTTGTGATATGCCTTTAATTTTTTTTATTTACTTTAGGCTCTTCAAGAATGGCGAGCAATACGTGACCAGCAAGACCAGGAGTATAATAAAAGTTTGTTGGTGGATCAGGAGAAGGTAATACTTTGAAGTTCTATTTACGTATGACTTGCATTCTCTTACAGAATGCATGCATGATTTTAATGTGGTCTTTTAATAGGAGAGGAAGAAACTAGCCTATCAGGCCTTTGAGGAAAGACGTCAAAAGGTTTGTTTGTAATATATTAGTTTAATAAACTAGCTGAAGGGTTTTGTGTAATTTTTTTTTTAATGAGAGCTCAAATTTCAGGCTATTGAGGCAAGACATCAGCGAATGTCTTCATATGAGGAACCCTTAGATGGGGTGACGATCAAATTTAAATATCCAAATGGACACATCAATATGAGGAAATTCAGCTTGTCTGCGCCAATCCAGGTAATGTGTATTCAGCTTGAGCATTGAGAAGTCTCAATGTTTCAGTAGGTTGAAAAACTTGACTGTTGTAACATTTTCACATCTTTTTAGATCTTGTTTGACTTTGTGGGACAAGATGAATTTGCCAGTGAAATCTTTGTTGTGCAAGAAGCAACATCATCAAGATCAATTGAGAGCAGTTCCTCTGGGTCAATAATGGATCATGGCATAAAAGCATCCTCAACTCTGTATGTACTTTGGTTTTCAAATCTGGATGTACAGGTAAATGTGGCATTTATTTCCGGTTTCAAATGAAAATGGAATGTTTTGGTTTGTGAAAGCTCATGTATTGTGCATGTTTGTCTTCAGGAAATTCTCTCTGATCAACTAAATTATGGAGCTTTTGCCCTACCCCATACATATCATGGTCAGCCACCGCTGTCTGAGACCTCCACCCAGCCAAGTCTCTCTGTGCTCTCTTTCCAGCCACCACTGTCTGAGACCTCCACCCAGCCAAGTCTCTCTGTGCCCTCTTTCCAGCCACCGCTGTCTGAGACCTCCACCCAGCCAAGTCTCTCTGTGCTCTCTTTCCAGCCACCGCTGTCTGAGACCTCCACCCAGCCACCGCTCGAGCTGTTCTCACAACCACAAGAAATCCTGACCCTTCATAATGAACCATCACTCCCTCCTTCATCTTCCCAGGAACCAATCATTATTGTTGATGAACAAGATGAGACCGTTTCACAAAATCAGTCTCCTGTATCAACACATCACCTCGGAGGACCTGTGGATGAGTAGGTTTTTCTCATTAACTTGATTATATTTGTAGATTATATTTTCAATATCCGGTTACATTTAACCAGGTGGTTAACTTATAAAATCTGGTACATATTTGGTATTTTAATAAAATGCATGCACCTTTTTTGTTGCAGGATTGATCTACAGACCATATTGAAAAAAATGGTCAGCAAAGTTGATGGAAGCTTCTGTCCAACAAGCAACCAAATAAATGTGTGCAGGGATAATGTTTTACTGTGTAGCCTGCGGGCGTTCAAGCGTAGGTTCTTCAACCCTGAAGCAAAATTGGATGTTGTGTTTGTGGATGAAGATGACAATGGTGAAGGGGCAGTTGATGACGGCGGCCCGACAAGAGAGTACCTAAGGCTGTTGATGAGGGCTGTCCACCAGTCAAATATCTTTGAGGGACATGAGAGAGCCCGGCAGTTGTCTCTTGATACTCAAGGTAGGGAAGCCCAAATTCTGACTGTCCTAATTCAACTGGCAGAATTCTAGAAATATGCATGCGAAAACCCATATAAAAATTATTGCTCTCCTGTCTGATTTGTTTTTTATATATATATATATATATAGTTTGTGTTGGGCGGATTTCATCCGGTGTATTTAATTTTGCCTTAATTTGTTAATTCTTGGCTAGGATTTTTCATGCTTCTCTATTTGTCATGCATTGTCTCTATTTGTCTAATGTACTGAAACACCTTTTTACGTGTTTTGAAAGGCGCAATAGTGTTATTTTTAAAAGCCCTAATATTAATCATAGCCTTTTAAGGTATTACATTACGAATCATTACAGCAGAGCAATATTTTTACTGTTATGTCTTTAATTTTAGCTTTGCAGACTAAACTTTACACGTGGGTGGCAAAAATGATTGCTGTATGTGTTGTCCACGGAGGAGTCGGTCCACACTTCTTTTCTGAAAGGCTTTTCCATCAAATCTGTGGGATACCAACACCCCCGGCCACAGTGGATGAAGTTGGTGACCATACTTTCAGGGAACGGTTAATAAAAGTAAGCAGGAGAAAGGTGTTATACATTGAATGTACAGTACTGTGACTATTAAGTACAGTACTTTTTTTTCTATTAACTTAATAATGAATCGCTTCAAACGTGTTCAGATGCAAGTGGGACTGCTATATTGCTTAAACATCTCATTTATATAGGGATGCTATCCTTACAAGCCAATTTCTTTCTTTGTCTTTCTCTTTTTTTTCTGTATTTCACTTTGTTTCTTTTTAGATACAGGAAGCAACAACAGTCCGAGAGGCGAACGCTGCAATTGCAGAGGCAGCAGATAGTCTCAGCATTATAGGTGCCTTAAGACATGTGTCCAGCCTGGAGGAGAAGGACTCCCTTGTCCAGTCCGCTACAGACTACTTTGTCAATGGGAGATTGGCAACTGCCTTGGACCAGTAAGTGCCTCGCCTGTCTTATCTGTCTGGAAAATGCAACTGTCATTGGCCCAGGACGATTCACACATTGTCACATGTTTTTATAGGTTTGCTGAGGGGTTAAAAACCCTTGGTTTACTGGAGGAGCTGAGGAACAATCCGGCAGTGTTCTACAGCATGTTTGTCAGTGAGGAGATTCCACTCCAGGCGAAGGACCTATGCTGTTTATTTGAGGTGGACTTCTCTGTGCAGGGCAGCAACAGGAGAAACCAAGAAAATGCAACAATATGCTTTTGGCGTGACTGGTTAATCGATATTGAAGGTATACTATTTATTGTACAAGTTATAATAACATGGACTTTATAAGTACAATGATTAGTGGTCATTTTGTTGTCCTGGTTGGCAGGAAAATAAATGCTGATAATGCTGTATTTGAAGTGACACCGACTACGTTTACATGGACCGCAGTAATCTAATTATTGACCATAATCTGAAAAAGAGAATATTCTGATTAAGGTGTTTACATGAGTTGCTTTTAGAACATTCTGTTCATGTTTTACATGTTGTAGAACATGGCTCGGTTAATGGCACGTCATTACATCGCCATGCTACGCTGGCCGTCCATTCATAACGTGACTTTGGGTTGTCTGTAAAAATAACTTTACCTGCGGGTGTTGCTGTTGGACAGTTTCTTTATAAAAATGTTTTTTTTTTTTTTGATGGCGGTGTCAGGATGAGCATTGAAGCAAGACACGAATCATAGCCACAGATCATGGCAACGACATTTCAGACTGACAAATACGTAAAAAAATAAGCATGAATTTTCTGACATTTTGAGCGCTTCGTTAGGCTACTGTTTTGTATGCGTTATATTAATTATAATACAAATTCTGTTTTATAGGCCACTATTGATCATTGTTGAGAGGGGCACTTAAAGCATTTTTTTTTTTTTTTTAAAGGCTTGATTTCCCCCAAAGCCTTCCCCTCTGCACTTACCTGGTGTGCATGTGTCCTGTCACAATGCAGCAAACTCCAACACAACATTAATAGTAGATTATCAGAGAGCGTTACAGACATGCATACACACACTTAATGCGACCTAAAATGGGCATACTCATGTCTTAATTTGATTTGCGTTTACTTCGAGTATGATTAACCGGATTAAGGTAATAAGAAATCACTGTTTACCTGGTAGCTTCTTAAAATCAGAGTATTGTCTTAATCAGGAGTTAATTAATATTATGAGTATTGTCCATGTAAACACTCACTGTGAAGTCTGGTTGTGTGAACATGGGTAGCTCTCTTAAACTTGTTCATAATGTGGTGTAATATTTTACCAAAAAAGTCCTTTGTCAGTGTGCAACTTCCAAATTCCTCCCAAGTAATTTATACAAAAAACTAGGGCTAGGCGATGTGGCCTAAAAATGTTTTAAGGGGTCTGAATTACTTTTCTCACCACCTTGTGTTCCAGAAGGAGAATGCAGTCCAGTCACCCTGGAGAAGGTGTTGGAGTTTACATCTGGAGCCTCAACAGTGCCACCACTGGGATTCCCACAACGCCCACAAATCCAGTTCTTTCATGAGGTCAACAAGATCTTTCCGGAAGCGAATACTTGTTCACTTGTACTTCGTCTGCCACTGCATTCTTCCTACGAAAACTTCAAGCAATACATGATGGATGGAATTTTGCAAGCCCCAACTTTTGGACTTGCATGAAGTTACTATTTGTAAATCCTATTAATGGGAATTCAGTGTTAACTCTAGCTATATTTGTGCGCAAGTTATTTGATAGAATTCTGTATTGAATCAAGTCAATGGTTCAGATGGTGTTTTAGAAGATGCAGTAATACTTTTCACTTTGCATAAGTAACAGTTCACTTCAGTTGCTTAGATGTTATTCAATATTGAGTTTTTCAGTTAACTCAAATGTATTGAACTTGTTAAAAAAAAGTACTTTTATAGTGATTTTTATAATGAATAAATTATGTTCATGTTTCACAGAACATTTAATAGGCTTAATTCAAGATTACTATGGTGATACTGAGATTGGTCAAATAAAATGGACTTTACTTAAAGGATTTCCTGGGCTTATAATTCAATTAATTTGATCAAATTACACAACAGTCAATGTTTGGCTTATGTACATGTTGATAAATATACAAAGAGAATACAGACAAGGCAAATGAAAAGCCTTGTAGTTCTGTCAGAGTTGGAAGCTGATGTTTAACCAGATGCGTTCTGTGAAGGATGATGACCAGAAGAGTCTAGACAGAAGCATGTACAAGCAAATGTGATCTAATAAACTGTATAACATGGTGAAGCATGAAACTTTTACTGCTGTGTATAAACAGTACAGTTTATGTTCATTTGTTCTGACTTCTGTCACTCCAGCGTCTGTCAGACTCCTCTGGGCATCAACCTCAACAGCTTGCCGTAGTAAACTCTCCATCATGAGACTTCTCTGTTCTCAAGAGTGGATTGATGCTAAGGTATTTTTGGCAGTTAAACCTCTGCTCCACTGTTAACCTAAAATCCACATTCAAGCCAATGAACATTCCATATTTTTCATACATTGCCAGTTTATTCTTTTTTTTAATTTGTTTTCAATCCCATTCAAAATAAGATCCTTCTCCACTTTTTTTTAAACCTTAAGATGTTTCATGTTTTTCATACATTAAGAGTTTTATGCAACATTTAAATAGCATTCATACTAATTGGATGTTTTTCCACTTTATATATAAATCATAACACAATGGGAGCAGAAAGGAACAATAAACATATTGTCAGCCAACAATACTACAACACCAACAGTGCTAGTGCTGTTAGCTAATCTAGCACACCTGGCTTTAGCTCCATCAGCTGCAGCTGCACTGCCCATACGTCTTATTTTAAAAGAAAATATTACTTTAAACTGCATGTTGAACTAAAAATGTCTTTCCGCCCTGGATAATATATGCAGCCAATAAACTTTTTTCTCTGGGCTTGGAATTGTACTATACATGAGTTTGCAAAATACTGACAATTGCAGTACAGCAAGTTTGATATTTTATCTTTAGATCAGAAATGTGTTGGATTGCATTGTGTACAGATGTCTGTTGTTGCTGAGTGAGGATGAGTTGAGGTGGTTCTACAATAACAGATGGGAACTCTTCCTCATCAAGTGTAGGCAGTCTGAATTCCATACTGCATTAGGATGGCATCAATGTTTTGGTTGCTGTAGGGATTTTCCCCAAACACATTGTTGACAGCTGAGCTGTCTGTTGCAATGTTTTTGAGCATTCCCTCTGTCCAGAGTTGAGTTGGTGTGCGATTATTTTCTGTTCGTAACGGATGGAGGTTCCAGGCCTGTCTAAACTGCTCCAGTCTTTTTTGAATCTCAGGAAGATAAACAATATGCAGTGAAAGTCTGTGGACATCATCATCTGGGTTTAGAACCTCTGAATCTTCTAAAGAGTAGAACATTAGGTAAAAGTTCTGCAGCACATGCAAAAATACATCGCGTTCAATTCTCTGATTGTGCACTGATTGTCCGGTTATGAAACCTCTGTGTTCAAGTCCTTGAACTAGATGCATGAATAAAGCCACAAGGATGTTTTCACCACCATGGTCAGATCTGACTCTTGACGGTAGGGCATAGAGGCATGTTGCCTTCAAAAACTGAGAAAGCACTGTTGTGGCACGATTGTCTGTGCTGCAGTTGAGGTAAGTAATCAGACGGGAGTAGCCATCAATTGCACCATGAATCACAAAGCCCCATCTAGAAAGGTAAAAAAAAAATATATATATATATTACTTGAAAATTGCATTAACAGTAGTATGGAAACAATACAGCTGTAAACTCCAGTTTTTCAATTGCTGAAGTTCAAAATATAAAAAGTATGACAAGTCTGGTAATAATAACCTTATGAGACGCATGTTCCCATCAATGTGCCACAAACTATTGGGGTAAGGTACATGATAAACACGTCTTGCAACTGTCCGGCTCCATCTCCTTGCAGCAGCAGTAGGATTCACCCGTGCCAACATCTCACGCACCCTGGACCGTGTAACAAACACACCCTGTGCACGCAACAAGGCTCTTATCATCTGAAACAGATTTTCCAAAAGATCTAAATCGACATGATTTTCACAAAACAATGGCACACAAATTTGAATTACAGCCTAAAGATAAAGACCACCAATTACCTCATTTCCAGAATTAGGGTATTGGCTCTGAAGTTGCCTCACATGTTGTTCTAGTTCACCATCATCTATTGCAGATAGCATACTTCTAACAGGAATACCCATCAACTTTGACTTCTTGTACAGGAATGATGAGGAGCATCCCAGTATTTCAGCAGTTTTTTTAATTGTATGGCCTTGCTTCAACAGAAATTCAATGTGTTCTCTGGTAACTTCAATGGCTGGTCAGCCTCTTCTCCCTACAAAAAGAAAAAGTAAATTAAGTGTTTAAGCAGCATTGGACGGTTTGTTTTTTTGTAATTTATAGTATATATTAGCATACCAATTCTCAACCATGCATTGAATTTGCATATTGTTAATGAATAGGCCATAGGCTACAGTGGAAATGGAGAGACTTGTGGAATTGCAAAAATACAGTATTTATTGTTGTGGCCAGTGGACATAACAGTGGTGTAAGACATTTAAATGTTAAAAGAATGAAGGGTTTGGGCGTAGTTTAGCAATGTCCAAGGGCATGCTCCCTCATGAAATTTATTTGTATGCTTGTTTTTTGTTTTTTTAAATATATATATATTTTTGCTAAATGTTCTTTTTTGGATCCACATGCAAAGTTGGTTAATAACATAACTGCATGTATTTTATATTATTAAAGCACCTAAAACCTTATCGGTTTGACATAATTTTACTTAAAGGACAAAAGCCTACTTAAAATTGTCTTGTATTGAAACTGATATTGGTTTTCCTAATATCTGTCATTATCAGCAGAACACATTTTACACATGGGGGTAACCAATTGTTTAGTCAATAATTCAGGAAGGTTCAGACTTTAAAGCTCTTGTCTTGATTCTTGTACTTGGCCTGAAGTAGTAACAGACAGTTATTGTAATATAATTATAGCATTTGTTACAATATGGATATACTTACAGGTAATAGCAGCCTACACACAGAAACAACAATGACCAAGGGCATTTTAAGGTTTTTAGTCTATATTGACCTTAACAATATGTGAATTAATGAATTCTGTAATGTTAGACAAATAACTAATAAAGACAAGGAGGCAGTTTAGATATTTAATCTGTTTAATCAATTATTTACTATTAATGCAATGCAATATGCTGCAAAATAAATGCTTTTCTTTTTTATTACCTATTTTTTGTCTCGTTTCTAGCCCAAATATCTACAAATTGTTAAATCAAGATGCTTTTACTAGACAATAGAAGTAAAAGGACACACAAAATCAAGCGAGTTTTTGCTTAAAAGAAGCAAAATTATCTACTCAGAAAAAAAATCTTGCTGCTAGATTTCAAACAGAAACAAGATACAAGGTTTTTCTTACAACATTAGCAGAAAATTGCGCTTGTTTTAAGCAACAACTCAAAAAGTTTTAATTATATTTTCCAGAAAACAAGAACAAATAGTGTAATTTTACTTATCCAGTAAATGTATCTTGATTGAAGAATTGTTATATATGGAAACAAGACAAAAATAATCAATGACATGTCTACTAGGGGTGCACCGATCCGATATTAGGATCGGATATCGGCCGCGATACTGACAAAATAGCTGGATCGGGGATCGGAAAAATGAACAGATCCACAAGCCGATCCAGGTGTTTTTTTTCCGTCGCAGCAGAACCTACGTCATTCGTCAGCTTCACGTGTGTGTCGCATGCTAGAAGCAACATGTAGCGAGCCAGAGAGTCGGTGTGGAGGAGATATTTCACGCTTGCCACGCCAACTAGTTCGTCGGCTGTTTGCAATGTCTGCAAAGTAACTTAAATGTTTCGAGGGGAGGTGGTATTACTGCAAAGTCAGGGTCTTTCCTGCATTGAACATTTTTTGATGGCCGCCAAAGCCTAATTTGACGAGTTATTGTATGTGGAATAGATGCTGCGCTTGTGACTGATTGACAGAGAGACCGACCAGAGAGCTCCTCCCCCGCGCGCGCTCTCTGGGTCTTCAAAATAATCAGCGTTAGCTCTCTCATATTTCACATATTAATCCAATTCCAAATCTAAAGGTCGGAAGACCGAAACCATGTTGCACGTGACACATTCGGACAATTGTGTCCTTGAATTACCGCTGGGTGTGCATTGCGCTCAAAAAATGTTGACTCTTCTCTGACCAGCTGACATAAAGCATACTTTCAATAAACGGGAGACAAATCATATTCAGTTATGAAGTGTTTTCTGTGTGTTGACATCTTTCGCGATGTTCTAACAGACGGGATTCGCACACAACGCGTCTGCTAATGTCCGATTCGCGACCTAATGACTCATTTGAACCGAATCATTTTAACGACTGGTTAGATTAGAACAACTGATCTGTCCAACACTGAACTCATGAATCAGTTTATTAATTTACTCAGAACGCATCTGAAATGAGAACACAAGTGTGCTTACCCAATTAAGCAAGAGTGGGTAGTAAGAATTATTTTTAATTATCAACAGTAGCCTATTTCAGCTTATTTCTGTTGACAATGTGTAGTAAAATAAATAGGCCTAGCCTACAATCATTTAGACAGGAGTGAGGTGAAACCAGAACAAAGTTGTTATTAGCTAGCTGATCATTTTTATTAAATTGCATATGGCAGAAAATTAAGACTATTTGTTAATTTGGAATGCTACTTTTTAATATTGATATGATTATATACCAAAACAATTATCTGTAGTGTAAAAAATGTTTGGTAACTGTCAGATTACTATTGTATGTTTGACCAATACACTGTTTTTTGTTTCCACTGCTACATTTTATTTATTTAAAGAAGTTTGATTACATTCTATTTTAGATTTGAATGCACAATTGTTTTTTAAATAAATAAGAATTCAACACTTTACATACATCTGTTATTTTGTCTTAGGCACCAGACTTTACTAACTAAAAATAACTTAGTCTCTTCAAGGAAGGTATAAGGTGGAAGATATACAGTTTATTATTAATTCAACAATAGTATCGGATCGGTATCGGGTATCGACAGATACACAAAGCCCAGGCATCGGTATCGGTATCGGGACTGAAAAAGTCGGATCGGTGCACCCCTAATGTCTACCATGCTATTTGAAGAAACACATCTGTGTCTGTCTGTAGTTGTTGTAGGCCTACTTCTTTCAGCCTCAACTGACAAGGGTTTTAACTCTCACTTTAACACCACCAAACAATGTTGCGTTTTCATGTATGCCGTCTTTGTAATATGTACTAGGGTTTTACACGCACGCACGCACGCACGCACGCACGCACGCACGCACGCACGCACGCACGCACGCACGCACGCACGCACGCACGCACGCACGCACGCACGCACGCACGCACGCACACACACACACACACACACACACACACACACACACACACACACACTCTCTCTCTCTCTCTCAGATCAGGGGCCTCATTTATAAACGTTGCGTACGCACAAAAGAAGGCGTACGCCACTCTCTACGCAATAATTGGTATTTATAAAAAGCAAACTTGACGGGAAAATGTGCGGTCCTTTACGCAAGCTCTGACCCAGGCGTACGCACAAAAACGGGTGAAATGAGAAATGGCGACACCGTCGGCAGATGGAAGAAACACGTGAAAGTGTGTGAAACTGCAGACCGTTGTGTAAAAGAAATGGCAATACTGCCTCTCATAAATAACTTGAAGACTTCACAAAGCAAGTCTTACAATTAACAGCCTACACAAACACCCGTTTGATCGATCTGCAGTGTAAAACACGAAAATTACAACAGAAATGCAAAAAAAAAAAAAAAAACAGTGAAATATGTTCTGCAACAATATTGGCATGTTATGCAATTCATCCTCATAAATAATATGGTAAACAGAACGAAATATTGTACAAAACTGATATTCTCGTCAATGTGTCCGTCTGGCGGAGCAGATATAGATGCAATTAGATAGACAGATAGATAGATAATTAGGGAGATATATAGCCTAGATAAATAGATAGATATATGTATTCATTGTCCACTGGGGAAAGTTGTTTTCATAGTAAAAATTTCTTCATCAGCTTGCTACGGAGTCATGGTATTCATGCAAATGCCTTTAGTTTGTTTTATTTTCGATAAAATAACATATGACGTAGGCCCTATGTCTCAACCATTCAGAAAGCTGCAAGAAATTACATTTGCACTGAACTATTTCCCATTTCCACGTAGATAATAGGGATAGGGATTAATAGGGATTCCCCAATAATTGCCGCCAGTCTCTCATCAAGAGGGGTCAGCTCCGGTGTCCCCTCTCCCCCACCCGTGGCAGACACACTCTGGCGATGGAGCGCTATGCCTCGACTTTGATGTCCGACCATTTCTTTTTTTTTTTCGGCCACGGTCCGAGGTTGTGAGGCTACAGCATTTACGGCGTCTGCAACCTTTTGCCACTCAAGTGCCTTTTTGGCATTAGTAGGCTAATGCCCACACTGTGCCCTCCAAAAAAATATTTTTCTCCTCTTTTCCACCTCGCCAACGATAATTTCTAAATGAGGCCCCAGATCTATTAACCTTTTGTGAATTGTGCATTTTTCACAGAACGTTCGTTTTTTAATTCAAGATTTTTATTTTTTTTATTTCAACTATGTTTCCGGTTAAATAAAATAAGTAGGCTAACACTAAAACTAAAAGACACAATTGGACAACAGTGGTTATAGGGCTATATAAATATTACTTTTTTGATCGAAAATATTGGTGCAAATGGTCACTGTAGGCTATATTGGTAGGGGCACGTCCTCGCACCTGCCACAGTTGTAATATAAATCTTTAGAGAAAAAAATATTTTCTAAAAGAGAGATTAATCTAAGAGATTATTTTCTACAACAACATAAGCCACCACAGTAGGCCTAAATACAATACAACGGGCCCACACGGAATCTGCGCCGCAGAAAACGCCGCAGATTTCCGCAGATTGTAGGCTTCTGTCATTTGAGAAGCATACACAATCGTGTGTGCGGTTGTGCGGGGTAGTAGACTGCGCTTATTGGTGTGACACTTTTTTTTGTGAGAGAGTGATATTTTAAAATGTCTAAAATACAATTCACCACAGAGGAGTTAAGGAAACTTCGCTTGTCTGCAAAAAATTACTTATTTAGCTATTAAATTAGTTCATTTATTTACTTTGGTATTTATTTTTATATATTGTTTAATAATGATATGAAATTGCTTCTGTATTGTAGGCCTACACAAATAGCCTAATTAAATTTGATAAAGCAATATTCCGTCTTTTAGTGGATGTAGTCTAGCCTACTAGAGAGTTTTTTTTTTAGTTTATTAGTTTATAATGACGTGGACAGTCCCTTTTTTATAAAAAGAGCAGCTTTAGCCTCTACGGCTAATTTCCAGCTGTAGTCCCCGGCCAGTTGTTAATAGGCATACATCAAGTAAAATAAATTACAATTATATTTACAACAGGGCTAAACAAGATGGTGTAAGATGTACAAATGTGTGACACACACACACTTGAGGCAAGCACAAACAAACAAGCACCAGTTGCAAAGACAAACAAACAATACAAGCACAAACAAACAAGCACCAATTGCAAAGACATAAAAGCAGTTCATGCATTAAAACAGTTCAAATTTGCGTACAAAATAATCATACAAAAGCCACATTGAGACACAAGACCTAACATTGAGGCAGGCAACAAAAGTCTAATGGCAGCAACATGACCATGTCACATCACAAACACATCCCATCTGTCAGATTAATGTGTGCAGTTATAATTGTCGGACAGCCAGTTTTTAAGGTGTGTAGTAAAGGAGGAATACGTATGTATTTCTTTTATTTTAATGGGCAATGAGTTCCAATTTCGTATTGCTGTGACAGAAAATGATAATTGACCAAATGTGCTTTTCCTGAATGGGATAAGAAGGTCCCCTCGTGTAGTGCTTCTGGTGCTCTGACTGCTATTATTACGTTGGATTATGAGTGAATTTAAGGGAGCAGGAGCAGTATTATGGAAGATTTTATAGACCAGACAGATGTTTTTATATTTGATTACATCTTCCCAGCTTAGCAGTTTGTGGTTATTAAGAATAATACAATGATGTGAACTGTTAGGCTTCTGGTCCAAGACTTTAAGAGTTTTTTTATAAAGAATTGCTAATGGTTTTAGTGATAATTTGTTAATTTGTCCCCAGCTTGTCAGACAATATGTTAGATGTGACATAATCATGGCATCCATAAATAATTTAGCAGCATTAAAAGTAAGTGCATTTCTAATATATCTAAAATTAGCTAAGATAAACTTGACCCTATTGCACACTTTCTTAATATGTGCTTTAAAAGAAAGATTAGAGTCAATAATTACGCCCAAATACTTAAATTGTGGCACGATACTAATGTTTTGACCCGAAATTGTTATATTTGACACAAGGTTACATTGCCTCTTTGTGAAGAACATTCCCACAGTTTTATCTACATTTAATTGGAGACACGAACGATTTAGCCAATTGGTGATCTGATCCATAGCTATGGTCAGTTTGGCAGCAGCCAGATGTTTTGTTTTGGCATGCACATAAATGACAGTGTCATCCGCATACATTAGTGTATTAATATCAGGGCAAACTGATGGCAGATTATTAATATATAGACTAAACAAAAGCGGGCCAAGTATAGATCCTTGTGGTACGCCTGTGAATAAATTAAGAACTGATGAACGATGGTTATTCACAGAAACATATTGAGTTCTACCAGTTAAATATGACTTGATCCATTTAATTGCAGAAGGAGAGAAATTAAAAGTAGAGAGTTTAGCAAGAAGGACCTGATGGTTGACTGTGTCAAAAGCTTTACGAAGGTCTAAGAACACAGCACCGACAACACCTCCCTTGTCAACCATTGCTCGTACAGTCTCTAAAAAGAAACAGTTCGCTGTTTCTGCAGAGTGATGGGCTCTGAAACCAAACTGCATCGGGTGAAGAGTAAATGGACTATTATTAAGGAAAGAGACAAGCTGCTCTGATACATATTTTTCAACAACCTTGGAGACCACAGGTAGAATACTAATTGGACGGTAGTTAGATATGTTCAGAGGGTCATTTGACTTAAATATGGGAGTTACAATTGCAGTCTTCCAAATAGTTGGAAATATCCCCTCTAATACTGACTGGTTAATAATTTGTGTGATAGGGTAGGCTAGATGTTCATTCAGGGATTTAAGCATTTTAGAATCCATTCCATAAATATCTTTTGCTGTTGAGTTTTTAAGAGAATTAATAATTGCCTGAGTTTTAATTTCAGAAATCGGTTGAATACAAAAAGAAGGCTTAGTTTCATCTATTTTAGCAATATCTACAGTTGTTACAGGACAATTCTGCGCGATTTCATCCACAGAATTGATAAAATATTCATTAAAAGCAACAGCTATTTGTACTGGATCTTGTATTAATTTACTTTTCAGGTTCAACTCTAGCTGGTTTCTAAGCCTGTGGCTAATTCCCATTAAATTCTTAATCTGTTCCCAGATCAACTTTGTGTTACCCTTTCCCTCATTAATAATTGTTATAAAAAAATTGGCTTTTGCTTTTCTGATCACTTTGATTACTTGATTACGTAATGAAGTGAACCTAATCCTATCACTATTTAACTTCGTTTTTAATGATCTTTTTAAAGCAGAGTCTCTTTCTTTCATCAGATTAAATATATCCTTACTGAGCCAAGGAAGAGCATTTTTTTTATTTTTACCTTTTACCTTTCTAGTGAACTCCTTAACTAGACTTTGTAGCTTAATGGCAAACATCTTGCTGACTTCTTCTATGTTGGTCCCAGTAAATATATTTGTCCATTTGGTCTGCTGTACTGCCCTTTGAAAATTATCCATTTCATTCTTTGGAATCCTAAGTTGCTCCACAGGTTTATTAGAATGATGAAAGCGCTTTTTTGTAAGTTTTCTTGTCAGTAGTGTCAGATTATGGTCAGACAGTCCAGTAATAAAATTAAATGTTTTTACAATTCGTTCAGGCTTGTTACTGAATATTAAATCTATCTGTGTCTGAGATGATGTAGTTATTCTAGTAGGTCCTTCCAACAATTGGGTAAAATCCAGACTGTCTGCACTGTAAACCCGAATAAGTAAGCAGAACTTAAAAAAAGTGAGGCAATCAGTTGCCACAATTTTTTTAAGTTCATAAACTCAAACATTTGAGTACATCATCACTTATATTTTTGGAGTTTATTTTAAATATAATTTTAAATTATAATTAACTTAAATTTACTGATTAAGCAAACTCAAACATTTTCAGTTTCTGCTACTCAGAATATTTATTCATCTTTCTCATTGCAATAATTCAAGAGAACTTAATCATTTCAAGCATGAAAACTCAGAATTTTTATGTTTCATGAACATAACATTTATTAGTTTTTTCAATCAATCTTCTGATTACCCATAACTCAAAAACATAGACTTGTTACAACTCAAAATCATTTACCTCCAAACTTAAAATTTTGAGGCAACTGAGAACCAGCACGGTTTCAATCAGAAAAGCTGAATAAGTTATAAAATAGATTGTATGTTAAGTACTTTGACCTCCTGTGAGATTTACTCACACACAGACATCAAGAATCAGCCTATGAATCTCAACCATGGTGACACGCTTCATGCCGCAATGTATTATGGGAGCCATGGATGAGTTTTGCATGATGCACCCAGAATGCATTGCGGCATGAATCATGTCACCATTGTTGAGATTCATAGGCTGATTCTTGATGTATGTGTGTGAGTAAGTCTCACAGGAGTTAGAAGTGCTTATTGTGTGATGTGTTAAACCGGAGAACAAAACTTATGTACACGTTTTAAAAATCGTTTAGCTTATAAGCTACATTAAACTGATGACAATAAAAATACAATAAATAAATAAAATAAATACATTTTGTCTTCCACTAACGCATTTCAGTTTGCCCCAATTAAATTGTTTTAATAGGCTATGGTTGTAATTTATTTGTTATGATGGATTTTACTTATTTGGTTAAGCACTCTGAGATTTTATTGTATTTTAGCATGTGCTATATAAATTAAGTTTATTTTTAAATCATCTCTATTTGAAACAACAGAAATAACAGGACTTCATCATTCTTAGCATGTAATTACTTAATTCTATTAAGTTGTACTTAATTTATGTTTTTAACTTATGCTTACTTATTCACAAAAAAGTTCCATTTAATCAAAAATTATTAGTTGAAATTACTCAAAAGGAAGACCATGTTACACCAACTTGAAATAATTAAGTTAGTAGAACTTTTTCTAAAACTTTGAGTATACACTACTTAATCTATTTAATTCATATGAACATTCGGGTTTACAGTGTGTGATCTGCTTAAGAGATTTCCTACTAGTCTTATTTAGCCAGTTACAGTTTAGATCACCAAGCAGTATTACCTCAGTTTTAAAATCACATGCTTGAAGCTTGTTAAAAGTGACATAGAAATCATTATTAGTGGAGGGAGGACGATATACAACAATGAGCACAAAAGACATTTCAGATGAGAGCACTATATTCAACCCAATACACTCCAAATCATGGTCAAGAGGCCAACATATCTGATGACATTTGATGTGATCTTTTATATAAATCATGACCCCTCCCCCTCTTCCCTCAGATCTGTCCCGTCTAAAGATATTATACCCTGGTACATGTAATGCAGCAGATGGAGAGTTGCTATGTAACCACGATTCTGACAGGCCTAGAAAGTCTAGGTTAGAGTTAGAGAGAAGATGATGTACTTGTTCAGACTTTGGGGTGAGGCTACGAATGTTCATATGCCCTCCAAAGAGACCCCTAGGTTTAAGTTGTTGATCCCAGATCAATCGAGAATGATTGACAGTTTTAAAAAAGTTCAGTTTGCGGTGTTTTTTCAGAGAAGGGTTTATAATGCTTTTGAGTTCACAGTTGGTTGTGCCGTGTAGATTTTCACGCTTACCTTGAGCGCAATGATCAGTTACCATGACATCAGAACGATATGATCCAGTAGGGTCAGAAACGTAGGGCCAGGAAATAGATGTTTGCTCCTTAACGGTGAGAGCTCCGTTGTTGGTTATACACGCGCCAATAGCCGGAAAACCCAGGCCTTCGGTGCTCCCCAAGCCCGGCGTCATAGACCTCTTTGTCCGAGATCTCCGCTCCCCGCCACCGAGAGATCCACCTCCTCCCGGTCGATGTCGAGCGAGCCCCAGCCCCTGAGAAGCAGGGACAATGCTCCCTGGGTCCCTGTAGCTGGCACCACGGGAAGCCGGACCTGGGCACGGGTGCACATCTCCGGACAGCAACAGATAAAGTATGATGATGAGCCCACTGTCACTTTGGCGTTTGCCCCGGATTGCATTACTTTGCTTGTATTGATCACGGCCGGCCGCCGTGTTTACAAACGCTTGCATTAAAATATGCTTTCCATGTCCGAAGTGCTTTATCAACGTCGTTTCTCGGTACACTGTTATATTGTGGGAATGTCGCTTTATGTTTAGAAACGGACCCGAATCTGTCAAGTTTAAAATAACTCCAAAAACTAAAAGCGCCAGGAGAGCTCCTGACGCACCTGTCCCGCCGGTTGTCGCCATCTTTTTCCGATCTAGCTTTGTTTAAAAAAACAAGTTGTTCTATTTGGATTTGTGTTGAAAAACCTTAAATAGCCTAGGAGTTAAGAAGTGAATATTTTATATTGTATTTGTAATGTTTTCAGATTCATTATTTGTGCAAGACGTTCGTATCGCGATTCCTATCATCTCGCACCTACATTCCCACATGAAAAAATAGCCTAGTATATTATAGTATAATACATAAAATTACAGTAAAATTACTCTAGTAAATACTATAGTGTTTTTGAACCATACTATAGTAAAGATACTACAGTAAATTGTAGTATATTATAGTATTTACTACAATTTACTGCAGTAGGCCTATAGGCCTACGGTTCAAAAACACTATAGTATTTAGGCCTACTAGAGTAATTTTATTATAATATTTTCATGGGTTTAACATAAATTAGAAACCGTTTTAAACTACTCGTCATGAGTAATTTAAAACGGTTTCTAATTTATGTTGAACGTAGGTGCGAGATGATAGGAAACGCGATAGGAACGGCTTGCACAAATCTTCTCACACTTTCGGAGAGCGCTGGTGAACGCGCGCAGGGCCTAGGCCACGCATGGCTCAGATAATCCGTTAGTAGCCTACTACGGGAACTCTCTGTCGATACATTAATTAATAACCTCGCCCATTAATTGTATACAGCGGGACGTTATCCCTTACTTCTCAGCGTGAGAAACACAAGGTGTGCGCGCATATGAATGGTGTGTGTGTCACGGTGAACTTGAAAGCCTTAATGCAGTGATAAACAGACTCACCTGAACTAATGCGACTGACAGAGAAACGTCGGTCTTCCCCAGCATGGAAATTTGCGTCTATTAGAGTTTTCAGTTGAGCCAAACTGCTTTTGAGTTCATTGTTTGTGTCAGGTGATAGCAAATGTTCAATTCTTCCGAGATTTCTTTCACAGTTTTCAATAGAACGACGTTCTCTCTCTCCACAAATCCCCTGTGTGAGGGCTCGTTCAATTTCATGCCATTTTCTGGTGGTTTTTTCGATTACAGCCAACGCCATGACTGCTTCTTTCTTCTTCCATTCATAGAAATAAGGAAATTAACCCACTTTCTCTTTGATTAGCGGGAGCTGGGGAAATACGTATTTATGGATATCTAAAATAGAACAACGTCATGCACAATAATTTGCACTAGTCATAATGACGTTTGAGATATCTTTGACTTTCCTTCTGCCTAGGCAAAACGGAATTACAGATATCTGCAATTGTCATTTAAGATGTGTGACGAGTTTAATGTCGGTTTCAATGATGTCATTGCAGATATCTGTAATTCAGTTTTGCCTAGTCAAAATGAATTACTGATATCTCTATCTGTCATTTCGACTAGTCGCAATTACTTTACAGATATCTTGAATGGCAATTACAAATATCCAAAATGTAATTATGACTAGCCAGAAAGACGTTGTTGATATCTACAATGTTAATTCTGGATAGCCAAACCTAGCTTTTAAATGCTAAAATGGCTTGCCATAGTGAGGCGGGGTTTAGGAGCTATACTGGGACCGGCCACCGGGGGGGCGATCGAGGCCCAAAAGCTTCAATTTCTGACTGGAGCACTACAGGCTTGACACGGACCCTTCATCTGTCATCGATCACGTGACTCTGGGAAAATACACACCCGATACGGAGCTTCACTAGCATCGAAGCTTCGTAACATGACACCTAAATGATCAAAATTCCTACAGCACATGAAGGCAGCATTAAGTTCTTGGAGAGGTGCGGTCTCCACTAAAGTAACTTAATATCTCGGAGCGGGACTGAAAATGATGGCAGACTATTTTGTTCTCGCTCTGTTCTTTTTGCTTGTTGATGGTAAGTTGAGCCACGGGCGTAATTTCCTGTGGGGGCAGGGGGCAGTAGTGGGAAGTTCCAAGTAGGGCTCGCTGCAGCCTGCGGTGGATATCCAACTCCGCCCACATCCAAGCGTGACGTCAGAACTCCCGCCCTGCAGCTAATTTCATTGGTTACAGTTACGGGTAGGTTTAGAGATCAGTGTTTGGTGTAGGCAATCAGTACTTAATTCGTTACAGTGACGGTTAGGTTTAGGGAAAAGAGTTTGGTGTAGGCTTTTTTTTTTTTTTTTGAGTTTGGTGTAGGCAATCAGTAGGCTACTTAATTCTTAACAGTGACGGGTAGGTTTAGGGAAAAGAGTTTGGTGTTGGCAATCAGTACTTATTTCGTTACAGTGACGGGTAGGTTAAGGGAAAAGAGTTTGGTGTAGGCAATTTTAATTCGTTACAGTGACGGTTAGGTTTAGGGAAAAAAGTTTGGTGTAGGCAATCAGTACTTAATTCGTTACAGTGATGGGTAGGTTTAGGGATCAGTGTTTGGTGTAGAGGCAGTCTCTACTGTGATTGATATGACCAATAAAATCTTAAAAATCGGCTGCAGGGCGGCATTGGCCTGGCCTCTGACGTCACACTTGGATATGGGCCGGGTTGGACATCCACCGCAGGCTGCAGCGAGCCCCTTCTCGGAAGTTCGGATGATTTTACTGACTCGGATCTTTGAGTCTCGTTCAGCAAAATGAACGAATCTTTTTTCGAGTCATTTAGTTCATTTCAGCAAAATATAATTAAAATGACATGTTAAATAGCCCAACCCATCTAGTACTTATGCAAATGTTGATTACATTTGTAAAACTAAATAAAAAAAACTATAGGGTACTGCAACCAAAGCCAAATGATAAGAAACTGAAACGTTTAATTAATTGATTAGTTATATATACGGGTCAGGCTATTGCAGTCTAACTCTGTTAGTTCACCTCACCTCCTGATCCGAGACATTCTTTCTTTTGCAACTTCATATTTATCGCGTTTATCCGCCTCTCGTGTCTTCAAACTCCTCGAGACGTTAGTTGTCGACTCGTCTGTGTCTGACTCTGATCTGGGGCTGGGGTAGTGATGTATCGTTCATGAACGATTCGTTCATTTTGAACGAATCTGCGTGGCAGGGGGAGCTGCCACAAAAACCTGCCAGGACTGAAGGCATCTGTCACAAAACCCGTCACTGAAAAGGCAGCTCCTCTAAAACCTGCCAGTGCTGGAGGCAGCTCCCAGTCCGGGAGTTGCGTGTGAATGAGGACAACGCTGTTCTTTTTTCACAATATGTAATTCCGCCGTTTTTACACAAACTACAGTACGCGAGAGCCACTACGGTACGCACAATAGGTCAATATTCACTACTAACCAAACGCTTTTCGCCTGCCTCACGATCTCTCACTGTTTTAAAGCTGCCAGATACACAGACTGAAGCACAAAAGCAACAGTGCTTTCATGCTCTTATTTTAGTTATTCGCGACCTTACCATGTATTTTATCCACTCATTTGTCTGTAATGGAGCGCGCGTCCCGTCACCTAAGCGTCGCGTCCGCCACAGCTTAACGTCGCGCCTGCCTCGAGATCAGCAGGTAGTGCAATCATGCCCTTATTTGCCACTTTAATTGATATTTTATTCCGCTATTTTTGTTTGTATAGAACGCGCGTCCCGTCATCTAAGCGTTGCAGCCACCTAGCGTTGCGCCTGCCTCGAGATCTCTCCGTGTTTTACAGCTGCTTAGACCCAGATTGACACAGGAGAGCAACAGGCAGTGCAATCATGCACTTATTTACCACTTTAATTGATATTTTATTTCGTTATTTGTGTTTGTTGCGCCAGCAAGGTAGGCAGGTTTTTTGCGTTTATTTTATTTTATACAATTTGCTCTTTTATTGACAGTGTAAACAGCTCAATAACCCTCTTATTTAAAGGTTTAATGTAGGCCATAGTCCATTGCATTAACAATCAACAATGTCAAAAATGTAATGTCAGTCAAATGTCCCGGTGTGTTGTTTAAACGAGTGTTCTCACCGATATGCTTGTTGTGCTTCGTGCTTTATAGACTGGATATTGTTTCTTCTTATTCAAATATATATACTGAATTTAGACTGTGAAATTGACAGGATTTTAATGATTAATGGAAAATAATAAACTAAGAGAGGACAAATATTTTGAATTTGCCAGTTGCCAGCCAGCTAGGCGCGATGTGACGCGTGATGGAGACAAATGAGTGGATTCAAGTATGGGAAAGGTCGCAAAAAAGTAAAATAAGTGCATGATTGCACTGTATATATATATAAGGGTATATATAAAATGTCTGATATTAAAGGGTTAGTTCACCCAAAAATGAAAATTCTGTCATTAATTACTTACCCTCATGTCGTTCGACACCCGTAAGACCTCCGTTCATCTTCAGAACACAAATGCATTTACATTTACATTACATTTAGTCATTTAGCAGACGCTTTTATCCAAAGCGACTTACAAATGAGAGCAATAGAAGCAACTACAACAGTCAGAGGCTACAGTATGCAAGTGCTGTAACAAGTCTCAGTTAATCTAACACAGAACACACAGGATTTTTTTTTTTTTTTTTTTTTATAAATTAGACAGACAGAAAAATGAATAGAATGTTAAGTGCTATTCTTGATTGGTCAGGTGCTGCTGGAAGAGATGCGTCTTTAGATGTTTTTTGAAAATGGCTACAGACTCGGCTGCTCGAATTGAGATAGGCAGGTCATTCCACCAGGTAGGGGTGGTCCAGGAAAAGGTCCGTGACAGTGATTTCATGCCTCTCTGGTATGGCACCACAAGGCGTCGTTCACTGGTAGAACGCAAACTCCTGGAGGGTGTGTATGTCTGAACAAGCGAGTTAAGGTAAATTGGTGCAGAGCCAGTGGTTGCTTTGAAGGCGAGTACCAGTGCCTTGAATTTGATGCGAGCGGTTATTGGTAGCCAGTGGAGTCTGATGAAGAGAGGCGTGACGTGCGCTCTCTTCGGCTCGTTAAAGATCACCCTCGCCGCTGCATTCTGGATCAGTTGCAAGGGTTTGATGAAGATATATAAAATGAAGATATTTTAGTTGAAATCTGATGGCTCTGAAAGGCCTTCATTGGCACAATGACACGGTTCACTCTCAAGACCCTTAAAAGGTACTAAAGACGTCGTTACAATGTCCATCTCACTACAGTGGTTCTAAAATAATTTTATGAACCGGCGATAATAGTTTTTGTGCGCAAAAAAACCCTAAATAACGACTTACATAGTGATGACGATTTCAAAACAAGGCATCATGAAGCTTCGAAGCGTTATGAATCAGTGAGCCGAATCATGATTCGGATCGCGTGTCAAACCGGCAAACTGCTGAAATTTGGCGATCCAAACTGCTGAATAAGTAATTAATGACAGAATTTTCATTTTTGGGTGAACTAACCCTTTAACTGAGAATTTTATATATATATATATATATATATATATATATATATATAAAAATAACTACGTGCTTGTTAGTAAAAAGGTTGTGAACTAGTGTTCAATATGGTGACAAGTCACGTGGCAAAAGAACAAATGACTCAAAACCGAAAGACTCGTAAGAACTAATCTTTTCTGTTTCCGCTACTGACAGCATAGACTCTATGGGACTGACAGGAAGAACGAAAGACTCAAACCTGAACTCGAGACTCGTATGAACCCATATGTTGCGTAATGCGCATGCACAAAATGAACGAATCACTCTCTGAGACAACCTGGTAGTCCCGAGTCATATTAAAGATTCGTTCAAAATGAACGAATCGTTCATGAACGACACATCACTAACAGGGGGGGATATGTCCCCCCCACTTTTCAAAATCCCGTTCGTGGCAGAATTTATCATTATAAACAACTTAATTATTTCCTCGGTTTTGTATCACCATAGTCCCTAACTGTATGGGATTCAAATCGAAAAAATGTTTCCCCATTTTGTGCCCCCCCCACTTCTCAAACCAAAGTTACACCCTTGATCTGTTGAGCCATTTTGGTTTTGCCATTTCAACCTTTCCCTTTTTCATGGTTGGAAATGAATTTCATTTTATATCAACTCTTTCTCTTAAACTCTTTCTAATTTATTCATTTTAAATAATATTGATGACTATGAAGGTCCGTAATTAGCTGTTTTATTATTGTGCTGTTCTAATCCTATATGGACCAATTTAACAAAACATTTGCATGTTTGCTATATCTATTGTTACTATAACAGTTAAGTAAGGAGGAAGTTGATCCATTAAAGTACCTCACATTGAAAAGACAAGGAACGTTTCAAAACAATGTGGAATGTGTCATCAGAACAAATAATTCAAAATTTTATGCACCTGTGTATTTTATAATACTGCAATGTTACAATAATAATAATAATAATAATATTTTTCTTCAGTATGTAGCTTATGTAGTTAATTGTGCATTTATTATAAACATTTGTAGTTTGGTGATGATAAGGGACACTTGAGCCTTGCCGATGGGGTTATCTACAAAATGAGCAAGACATTAAGGATCACACAGAATAATAAAAACGCATTAAATGTATATTATTAGGCCACAGGAGATTAATTTCAGTCATTGCCGACACTCTACTGTATCCCCGAATGACAACTAAGTAGCACAAGGTAATTCAAATGAATGTTAAATCCTCACAAAAAAAAAAAAGGCCAATCAGATCAAAGAGTCCAAATAAACTGTATTAGCCTAGACTCAACTGTTATTCGCTCATATTTGCTCTGCACATGTTTTAAATGTTTGGCTTGGTGTTTGTAACCTGTGTTTTGTTCAGCACTTTGGTCAGCCTTGTTTGCTGTTTTTAAATGTGCTATATAAATAAAGTAAACTTGAAACTATATGAAAGTCTGCAATCAATCAGGCAAAACAGCTCTGACGATTTATCACACTATGATTTGTTTTGAAACTGAACAGTTGTTTATGATTAAACGCTTACCATTTCGAAATAATCCATTAAACAGGAGTGTGTGCTAATATTTTCTGTTCAGTTGATTTGCGTGTAGTCTCAAGGACACGCCCACAGCACGGTGGAAACTAATCAAGATTCATGATTGATGATTGATGATTTGCCACCCACTCGAACCAAATATTTCAGGAACCGAATATATTGTAACACTGGAGTTGATGAGTGTTTTTTCCCTCCTTAATCTTAGGTGTTAAAACGATTTGTTATTGTATATATGGTTAGAAGCACTAAACATTACATATTGCAGAATTGCTCACTTGATTTCATGTCCTTGCCAAAAACGACAGTAACTGTTCCTTTGTGTCTTCAGGTGTGTTTGGTGATGTGGTGCCAGTGTCAGTGAAGGAGGGAGATTCTGTCACTCTAAACCCTGGGGTTACCAAACAACCACGTGACAAGACGCTGTGGTATTTTGACGACACTCGTATAGCTCTGATCAACGCAGAGGCCAGTATGAGCTGTTTATATGATGGAGAAAGCGGGATATTCAGCGGCAGACTGGAGGTGGACTATGAGAGCGGATCTCTGACCATCACAGACATCAGATCTGAACACACTGGACGTTATGAACTTGAGATTATCAGAACCGAGAGCACAGGAACCAGCCACAGTTTGAACAGAAACCGCACGTGTGACGGCAGAAAAATCATCAGAAAAACCAGCAACCTGGGTGACCTTATAAAGACATTCAGTGTGACCATCAGCGGTGAGTCATTCAATGTCATTTGCCCTTAAAGATGGGGTAAGTGCTTTCTGGTAACCGATGTTGATATTTCAAATCACCAAAACAAATGCGCCCCTACCCCAAAAGGGTCTCGCCCCTATTTTGATAGCTCCGCCCCACACATACGTACGCAACGCAGGCAACGACTATGGCAGAATCTGCTGTGCCAATCTTTAGGCCGAGGGTATGATGTCATCAATAAGTGAAAGCAATGTGTGTTACTATGGTAATCCAGGTCATCCATCACAAACACACAATCACAGTTTTCATGAACAACTCGATAGCACGAGCACGACAGTCCAACTAACGAACATATTACAAATATGACCAGATTAGAGGCTTATAGTGATCACAAAAACACAAACAGTTCTCATGAGCAACTCGATAGACCAACTAACGAACATATTACAATTATGGCAAGATTAGAAGGATATCGATCACGAAGAGAGGAACCAAAGGAAACAAACATATATTAGGAGTTTATTATCCTACTTTTCGGACGCACTTTGGGAGCTTGCGCTTGAAACACAGCAAGGAGGTTTAGACCATAGATGGGTATACTACTGTAATATATTGTGAGTGTGTATATATATATATATATAGTGAGGAAAATAAGAATTTGAACACCCTGATATTTTGCAAGTTCTCCCACTTGGAAATCATGGAGGGGTCTGAAATTGTCATCGTAGGTGCATGTCCACTGTGAGAGACATAATCTAAATAAAAAAAATCCAGATGTATGATTTTTTAACTATTTATTTGTATGATACAGTTGCAAATAAGTATTTGAACACCTGAGAAAATCAATGTTAATATTTGGTACAGCAGCCTTTGTTTGCAATTACAGAGGTCAAACGTTTCCTGTAGTTTTTCAGCAGGTTTGCACTGCAGGAGGGATTTTGGCCCACTCCTCCACACAGATCTTCTCTAGATCAGTCAGGTTTCTGGCCTGTCGCTGAGAAACACAGAGTTTGAGCTCCCTCCAAAGATTCTCTATTGGGTTTAGGTCTGGAGACTGGCTAGGCCACGCCAGAACCTTGATATGCTTCTTACAGAGCCACTCCTTGGTTATCCTGGCTGTGTGCTTCGGGTCATTGTCATGTTGGAAGACCCAGCCTTGACCCATCTTCAATGCTCTAACTGAGGGAAGGAGGTTGTTCCCCAAAATCTCACAATACATGGCCCCGGTCATCCTCTCCTTAATACAGTGCAGTCGCCCTGTCCCATGTGCAGAAAAACACCCCCAAAGCATGATGCTACCACCCCCATGCTTCACAGTAGGGATGGTGTTCTTGGGATGGTACTCTTCATTCTTCTTCCTCCAAACACGTTTAGTGGAATTATGACCAAAAAGTTCTATTTTGGTCTCATCTGACCACATGACTTTCTCCCATGACTCCTCTGGATCATCCAAACGGTCATTGGCAAACTTAAGACGGGCCTGGACATGTGCTGGTTTGAGCAGGAGAACCTTCCGTGGACATTTTAAAGGCAGACTAACGGGTCTTTGAGGGTCAGAATTCTAGCTGATAGACAGGTGTTCAAATACTTATTTGCAGCTGTATCATACAAATAAATAGTTAAAAAATCATATATTGTGATTTCTGGATTTTTTTAAATTTAGATTATGTCTCTCACAGTGGACATGCACCTACGATGACAATTTCAGACCCCTCCATGATTTCCAAGTGGGAGAACTTGCAAAATAGCAGGGTGTTCAAATACTTATTTTCCTAACTGAATATATATATATATTAGTGCTGGGAATTGATTAAACAAATTAACTAATTAAAGGTATAGTTCACCCAAAAATGAAAATGTGATGTTTTTCTGCTTAACCCTAAGGCAACCAAGATGTAGGTGTCTTCGTTTCTTCAGTAGAACACAAATGAAGATTTTTAACTCCAACCGTTGCTGTGTGTCACTCATATAATGCTTGTCAATGGAGTCTAATTCTATTAGAGTAAAAAAAACATGGACAGACAACTTCAAATTAAACCCCGCGGCTCGTGACGACACATTGATGTCTTAAAACACGAAACGATCGGTTTCTGAGAGAAACCGAACGGTATTTATGCAATTAATTCACCTCATATCAGACAAACGCTTTAGCTCTCCAGACTACCATCACTTCCTGTGAGTGAGGTCAAAATTCCGGCCGGGTCATAGATATTTATACGTAGATTCCTCATTCGAGTGATCCACGCAGGCACTAATGAGGATTCTATGTATATATCTATGACCCGGACGCTATTTTGACCTCACTCACAGGAAGTGATGGCAGTGTGGAGAGCTGAAGCGTTCGTCTGATATGAGGTGATATATTTGCATAAATACCGTTCAGTTTCTCTCAGAAACCGATCGTTTCGTGTCTTAAGACATTAATGTGTCGTCACGAGCCGCGGGGTTTAATTTGAAGTTGTCTGTCCATGTTTTTTTTACTCTAATAGAATTAGACTCCATTGACAAGCATTATATGAGTGACACACAGCAACGGTTGGAGTTAAAAATCTTCATTTGTGTTCTACTGAAGAAACAAAGACACCTACATCTTGGATGCCTTAGGGGTAAGCAGAAAAACATCAAATTTTCATTTTTGGGTGAACTATCCCTTTAATTGCACGGTTTGCTGTAATTAATCGTGATTAATCGCAAGTTTTTAATATTTTCATATTGTAATAATTTCAAGATGTTTTCCACGTGTTTTTATCTGCCATCTCTCTCTTTCTGTCGTCGCTTGTCTAATGTCCGTCCTGTGTCGTGTCTTTTGAATAATGACATGTAGTGAGCGCTCTCTTCGCACCATCATTAGTACACACGCCCCTCACTGCTGATTGGCTACAAGTTTGTTTTGGTCCTCGGCCTGAGACACTTTTCCTAAAGCATTTTTGAAAAAACACCCCACCTTTAAAGTATTTTTACAGATAGAATATTATAAATAAGTGATTTTTCTATATGGACAGTTCAAACAGTGACATTGAGACTCTTTTATTCTCTTTCCTTCCATGTGTTCATATATCTAGAGTAGACAAAAAAATAATCAAAGATATTTGCCGCCCACTGGTCCAATTCTCGGCGTCCAATGGCAGGGAGAAGGTGTTTCTGCGTATCGCTGTCTTTCCTTTTACACAATAAAACAGTTCAATTTAAACACATTCTTTTGTATGTATTTACCTTGTTGTTTCATCTGACTCCATTAAATGAAAAGGTGTTAAATGATTTTGTTAACCATTAACTTTAGATTTATACTTTGTCTTTCAATTTAAATCGTTTATCTTATGTTATACTTAGCATTCAAGATTCCAGTAACGGTTTAGAGTTTCGCACCGGCCGGGTTCACGATCTCTGTTACGGACTAGTCAGTCTTGGTCATCAAGGCAGAGGCGACACACTGATATTCTGGACGCCCGTGCAATACGTTGATCATTCCAGAATATTTTTATTCAGTTCCCTTAGATCTGAATTCACTTAATTAATGCAAAACTGTTTCTAATCAGAGGCCATGACCATTATCACAGAATCAAGCGACCAACTTGCTAATTCTAATGATAACTTTCTATAATCATGCCGTGGTTTCCCACGTATACGTTAATTAGAACAATATTGCAATAATCAGGAATTGAGGTTGCCCTATTTAGACTGGTCTAACAATTTACTATTGTTCTAAACGGAAAGACTTATTTAGCCTATCAACCTCTACAGTCCAAGTATACGTACCTAGCGCCAATGTGTTAGTCGGAGCTCTAAAACATCAATCCGGTGTGCTCTTTAAGCTTCACCAAAACCGTGTCTTAGTCCGTGTTAAACTAACCTGAGCAGATATCCGTATTGTTATGGTTATAACATGAAATACTGAGTTAATAACACAAAATACGTTGCAGTAAGTTTAAAGCATAACGATTTATTAACCAGGTAAGAAACATCAATCAAAAGTCAACTCAAAGAGTGAAAAGCATTAATCAATCATATACAGAAACAATAATTCAAGAATCAAGGATTCTAGAAATCTTTACCTGGTCATGAAAAACTACACACAAGCAGTGTGGGAAATCTCAATACAGATTCCCCGATTCTTGTATCACCTTCCCTTAAATACCCAGATAATTCAATAAGACCACAAATGGTGGTGTTTGAGGTTATAATTAGATTTTGGTCCCTCATCCAGGGGGGTCATAAATGGGCAATCAGGTTCTGTGTTTGAATGGGTTCTAGACATCTGCAAAGGAGGGCACTTATTTACATACAGGAGGCACTTGAGTAGATGATCTGTGGGGGGTCACCTTTTGGTGAGACATAGTATTTTTATCAACTTACATAACTTCTTGGAGGTTTGCATTATGATTAGGAGAATGAGACCATTTTACCAGACGCACTGATACGTTTCAAATTATACTAAACATGCATAGTTACACATTGTATACATTTAACGTTGCATAGATTTTGAATGAGTTTTCAGTGTGGGTGAGAGTGAGTTATACAGAGGGTGCTGTGCAGGGTGTGGGTGTGTGGTGTGTGTGTCTCAGTGTGATGCGTCTCGGGTGGGGCTGTTGTGTATTTGGGGAAGTGTTCAAATGGTAATCTTTGGAAAAGTCCTTTGTTTCCGGGAAATCACGGTCTCTCTGTTCAGACTGAACGGCATCTCTCGGCCCAGACCGATCGGCACCACCTTACAGTTTGTCCCTTTTGGCACCGTGAGCCATTCACAAGGTTTCGACGGTGTCATTTCAGTCTTTGCAAGGTGGGTAGCCGTAGTGGGCTGAGGGCTAAGATCGTGTTGGTGGATGTTTTCACAGATTTGATGAGGTGTCTGAAGTAGCAGCATTGGAATACCGTGAAGAGGAAGATGAGTGCGCTTCCAGCAGCACATCCTCGAAGTATCCAGTCCCACCAGGAATATGCACTCTGTGCCGATCTGGTGGATGTGCTAGACAGAATCTGTGCAGTCTTTCGCGCCAAGTTTGTTTCTACTTGCGCTTGGGAGAGGTGATACTCGGTTTGAAGAATAACTTTCTGTACCAAGTCCATCGTTTCGATCAATGCCTTTGTTCCATGTTCATAAAAGGTGTCATCCCACCAGGGGGCGACCTCTGCATCCTGTGGCATTCTTCCAAGGATGTTGATCTGACCCATAGAAAAGTCCTCTGTCACTTCCAAGCAGAAGGAATGATTGGCAGGGCAGGTTAGATCCCCATATTTGAAGGAGTTCATCTCGCTGATGATGCACCACTGTGAATGAGACACTTGAACAGCATTCGAATGACCATGTAATGACTGAACATTTACAAGCTTATCATTGGGAGAGAAAGGTTGTAATGTGTTACATGTACAGACAACATAATTGTGAGTTTCTTGACAACAAGTGCGGCTGGTAAATAAGGTCTCAGTACCCTTCAAAGTCATATAACCAGTGAGGTGGTCCCATTTAATTACCTGATCTTTAACGACCATACCGATGGAGCGAATAGTAGTGGAATTTGGATAGACTTGGTCTGGGTGGATCAAAGGGAAGGTGACAAAGAATCCAATGCAACCGATACATTCTTTTCCAGTATACATCATAATTGTAGATAGCAGTTCTGAATACCTTACATTTTTCATTTTTTCAGAAGAGAGCCATCTATGCAGGTCTAAAATCTCAATTAAATCACTCAAAACATGCCTTGGGGTTTTATGGAGGCGAAGATCTAAAATTTCCTGTCTAGTTGCAGAGCAACGTGTTTTCAGCGAAGTATTGGATTTAAAATCAACAAGAGATTTGAGCTTCTCTTTTTCAGCTGTTCTGTTGATCTTGTGAATGGATTAAAGCTGACCCTCCGACCAGAGAATGAGTAAGTAAACCTTCTTTGCCTTTTAGAATTGTTGAGGGAAAGTTTTATTTGCAACTCACACATATAGACACATTTCTAGAACGGGCCGGTATGCCCACCATAGATCGGAACCGTAGAAATCCGATATTGTGTAAGAATTAGACGTGAAACATGACTTTTCAGGGAAATAACAGCAGCAGTGCAGATGAGGAAATTATGGCAATTTTAGGCGTACAATTACAAGATCTCCTCGTTCGATTAAGCGATAAAGGATTGAACCTGACATGGAGTAACAACGAAATTATATCCTGGTATTCTGCTAAGGGCGCACAACTAAAATCTGAATCAAAATACAAGAAAATCCCAGCTGCAATTGTTTATTTGCTTCGTCGTAACAATCTCAAGACAATGGTCGAGAACGAACGAACGATAGCAAATATCAAAGAAATTGAAAGATTGCGATCTGACGAATTACAAAAGTTAAGATCAAAAGTCGAATCAGTCTCATACGAGCAACTTGAGTGGGCTAGGCAGCGTGAAGAAATGGCGACAAAAATCGATCAGTTACAAAGAAAACTTCAAACCGGCAATAATTACATATCTGCTCTCGAAGATTGTTGTGATAATGTAGGATTTCCAGTGGCCGCAGTAAAACAAGCAGCACTGGATGAAATCTTTGAGCTAACTGCAGTGTTCATGCAAGGGCTTCAGCTATTGATGTCACTTGCGAGCGGGCTAGCAGCCTCTTAGCAAGGAGTTTAATAGTAAAACATCCAGATTGCAATGATCCTGTTTGTATTTTCAAATTTGTAATTGTATAACACATTGTGCGCATTGATTACACATTATGGTTGTTTGTGCTACAAGATACACATAGACTAGTCAAGTTTATTCTTTAAATAAACATGGCTGGCGCTTACGTTGCGACACCCCTCCCCCACCTGGGACAGTCAGATCATCTGTCTTTGTTCCTCGTCCCCAAATATGCACCCCTCATCAACCGTGTGAAGCCATCAGTGAAGACCATCAAGGTGTGGCCTGCGGGGGTTGATTCCACACTCCAGGAAAGGTTTCTACACACAGACTGGAGTGTTTTTGCCTCTCAAGCCACCAGTGGCGCTCACACGGACATTGACTCCTACACCTCCTCTGTATTGGATCATATCAATACCACCATTGACAGTGTTACAACCCAGAAACAGATCACCACATACCCAAATCAGAAGCCATGGATGAACAGGGAAGTGCGACTCCTACTGAAGTCACGCAATACTGCCTTCAGATCAGGAGATGCACAAGCCTACAGCACATCCAGAGCAAACCTGAAGAGGGGCATCAAAAAGGCCAAGCACTGCTACAAGCTAAAGATAGAGGGTCACTTTTCCAACTCTGACCCTCGACGCATGTGGCAGGGCATTCAGGCCATCAGTAACTACAAACCCCCCCACTCCACCCCCGCAGCCACTGATGTCAACTTCCTGAACGAGCTAAATCACTTTTATGCTCGCTTTGAAAGAGACAACAGAGAAACTGCCACCAAGCTCAAACCCTCAGCTGACCCACCAATCACACTCTCCACCACAGATGTCTGCAAGTCACTGAGCCGGATCAGCGCACACAAGGCTGCTGGACCAGACAACATCCCTGGTTGTGTTCTCAGGGCATGTGCGGAGCAGCTCGCTGAGGTTTTTACAGACATTTTCAACCTGTCTCTTGCCCAAGCAGCTGTACCTTCATGCTTTAAAAGCACGTCCATTGTGCCAGTGCCAAAACACTCTAACCCGAGGTGCCCCAATGACTACCGCCCTGTAGCACTCACACCCATCGTCATGAAGTGCTTTGAGCGGCTGGTCCTGGAACACCTAAAAGACTCTCTACCATCCACATTGGACTCACAACAGTTTGCCTACCGCAGCAATAGGAGCACAGAGGATGCCGTTTCCATGGCACTGCACTCTGTGCTCACCCATCTGGACCAAAATAACACTTATGCACGCATGCTGTTTGTTGACTTCAGCTCAGCATTCAACACTGTCATCCCAACCAAGTTAATAGCCAAACTTGGAGACCCGGGCATCAATACCTCAATGTGCAACTGGATTTTGGACTTCCTAACTGACAGACCCCAGAATGTTCGTTCAGGATTCACCTGCTCCACATCCATCACTCTTAACACTGGTGTACCACAGGGCTGTGTGCTAAGCCCGTTTCTCTACTCCCTCTTCACCGCCGACTGCAAGCCTGTGTATGGATCTAATTCTATCGTCAAGTTTGCGGACGACACTACGGTGATTGGTCTCATCAGCAACAACGATGAGACTGCCTATAGGGAGGAGATCCAGCACCTGGCCACATGGTGCACCGAAAATAACCTGCTCCTCAACACCACCAAAACGAAGGAGCTCATCGTGGACTTCAGGAAGGAGTCAAGAGGCACACACGACACCATCCACATCAATGGAATGGCTGTTGAACGTGTCTCCAGTTTCAAGTTCCTGGGGATCCACATCTCGGCGGACATGTCGTGGACGACCAACACCTCCAGCCTGGTCAAGAAGGCTCACCAGCGCCTCTTCTTCCTGAGGAAGAATCAGCTCTCCTCGGCTATCCTGGTGAACTTCTATCGCTGCGCAATAGAAAGCATCCTGACCAACTGTGTGGCAGTGTGGTATGGGAGCTGCTCTGTTGCGGAGCGCAAGGCACTGCAGCGGGTGGTGAAAACTGCCCAGCGCATCACAGGGACTCCACTACCTGCCATCGAGCACATCCAGAGGAAACGCTGTCTGCATTGAGCTCGCAGCATCCTCAAGGACTCCTCGCACCCAGCCCACAGACTGTTTTCTCTCCTGCCCTCCGGCAGGCGTTTCAGGATCCACCGGACCAGGACCAGCAGACTTAAGAACAGTTTTTTCCCCAGAGCTGTCTCCTTACTGAACTCAAACCCCCGTTGATCCACTCCCCTCATATACTGATAACTCTCCAACCTCACATCCACCTTCACTTTGTTATTTGCACTACCGACTGTTTATTACAGTAACAACTGTTTACTTATTCATTTTGCACTACCACACCGTAACTGGATTATGCTCATTTGCACTGCTGACTGTTTTTTTCAGTACCTACTGTTTACATTTGTATTTTGCACCGTACTTCTAACTGTAATATGCAACCACTTTCCACTGCACTTTTAGACTTTTTTCGGATAGCTTCTGTCCATAATTTATTGCACTACCTTAATCCACTGCCATATTCCTCATTTTAGCCTAACATATCATTGTATACCTCTATCTGTAAAATTCTGTTTATAGTAATAGCCATCTGTATATTATATTATATTCATAGTACATATCCACCTGTAAATTCTGTTTATAGTATTAACCATCTGTATATTATTCACTGTACATATTCACCTGTAAATTCTGTTTATAGTAATAACCATCTCTCTATTTATAGATATATTTATATATACTCAGTACATATCCATGTCCTGCACTTATGCAAACGTTGTATATCCTGCACTTGCTGCTATTGCACTTCTGGTTAGACCTAAACTGCATTTCGTTGCCTTGTACTTGTACTTGTGTAATGACAATAAAGTTGAATCTAATCTAATCTAATCTAAAAACACATTATTGCTTTACTGTAAGTGATGAAACACTTAGGATAAAGGCTGTAGATGCTGCGCATTCTAGGCCATGTATCTTGTGTAAATTGGAATAATTTTAATACTGGAATTGTACAGCAATTTCAAGTTGCATGTGTCGATGTTGAATTTGTTTGTCTCCTATAGTGGAAGCTCTGCTATTTCCAATATAGCTGTTGTAAACCATAAACAGGAACATAGAATTGCCATGTGGCTACAGTGTAAATTACAATTGCATTAACCATGAAAATGTCTATCACAACAGGACTCAATAACTCTGACCTTTGCTATTTCTAATTTGAGCAAGTTCTAATACTTTTCATTGGTTCAATTCCCAGTGCCAAAAAGGAGGGGAGTTGTGCTGTTAAATGTGTTAAATGTGGCACAGATAATAGAAAACCAATTCATCCTTCACTCAAAATGACTGTAATGAAGTCTCAGATTGTGAAGGCTCGACTGCCAGAACAGTCCTAAGTGTTAATACACAGAAACAACAGCAGTAATTAACTGTGTTTCTCTCTAAATTTGCAATTCCTTGGAGGACGGACGGCCAAAAGGCCCCCCTCCCCCTGCATCTCAAAACTTGAGATGTGAGAGATGGGTGCGAATATCTTTATATATATTTGATGGGGTCAATCACACCTCACAATATGTCTACATGACCTGCCAGTGAAAAAACTGGAATTAAATTATGCAACACAGATTGATATTGATTAGATTCCATCCATCTCCAAAACATTAACACAGAACACCCCCTACACTCATGACAACATCACCTGGAATAGACCAAATCTATTCAGGCTGAACACTACACATCATAAACGACAAAGATGACATAGAGTCTAAAAGTGTTACTTCACTAAAGATCTATTGTTCATCTTTTCACACTAAAAGATCCAGATAGCTACACACACTCACACACACACACACACGCACGCACGCACGCACGCACACACACACACACACACACACACACACACACTCTGTTACCAGGAATACCCATTATTGTATGACTAATCATATTTAGATCTACATTAATTACATTGGAAGATTCCTGAACAAACACAGTGGTTATTATATATATATATATGTTTTCATAAATGTGATTGATTTGTTGTTATTCTTTTATGATTTATTGATGCGTACCATCTTTTAATGCATCAATTGCACTTTTGACTTTTGCTACATTTCCTTTGAGAAATTCAGACCAAAATGCTTAAATTCCACTACCACCAAAATAGTGGAAAGTTAGATGAACTTTGAGTTTGATTTCCGAGTCTTGGTTATACTGAATATTTTGCTAATACTCCTCATGAAAAGGGGGACTTAAAATCAACAATAATTTTGTTTTGTTATAATGCATTTTATTTCAATGTTCCCAGAAACAATGTACGAGCTTGTGGAATCTTCTTTTATTCTCAAACCTTGACCACTTTATTAAGTATATCGATTTAAGGGCTTATTGCCAGAGACTATTTTAATATGACCACATCAGACTTCTGACCAATGAAAAATGCCATGTATGCTTTTGTTCTTTGTTGTGCTTAATCACAGAATACCTGCAGCAAAAGTTCGCTCCTGTGTCCTGCCTCAAAAAGATTGACTGTTCTTGAGGTGTGAAGTATTCAATGGACGTTTTGCATATCAATGATGAAGTTCTCATGCAGGGCTACAAGGACAACGAAGACTGAAAACTGATCAGCTGCTTTTGCAAAGTCTGGACGAGAAGTCTGAAGAATAACATCTACACACAACAGAAAGCATATCTTTGTGGACAATGCCACCTTTGGACTCAATGGTTGTGGCCAATGGTGCCAAACGGGGAACTGTAAGGTGGAAAATAATCAAAGATATTTGAAATGGAACAAAATCATCTGCTTTGCTGTTGGCAGCCATCGTCGTGATCAGGATATTGAAATTGACTCAACCCCCTCCCCCTTAACGCCATCAGAAGGGCCAGGTGAAGTTAGAAGGACAAAGGAATGAGGTTTTCGCACCTTTGATACAATGGGGGAAGTTTTGTCTGATTGGTTATTTTCAAATGTCTCACGGTTTGGTCTGATTGGTCAGTTTTACAAGAGTCAGATTTGAATTTGGTGACATCAGGGAAGAGTATAAAAGAGGATTTCATCTGTAGCTCGCTCTCTTTGGATTCTCTGGCTTTCTCTGGAGAGAGCTGTTCTTTAGCTCTCTCCCTTTCTCTCTCTCTCTCTCTTTCTCTCTCTCTCTCTCTCTCTCTCTCTCTCTCTCTCTCTCTCTCTCTCTCTCTCTCTCTCTCTCTCACAGGTAACATTCTAGGCAGAGGCCTACAGAGCATAATTAAGGGTTTATGTTTACATATATTTGAAACTATTTTAAGTGTAACCATAACCAGAATTTGTGTTTCCTTTTAGAAGAGATTTATGTCTATGATGTAATTGAAATTTTACATTTACTTTATTGTTAATAAATTGTTACATTTTGATCCTTTCTGAATTAATCTGTAATTATTAACTATCTCCAATGTGGAACGGTATAATTGTAACAAAGGGTTAAAACGGAACGATCAAATGTATGATTAACTATCAAATATAGATGACCAAACCACCGGTTGGGATTCTCTTCTAAATGCGACAACTATGATAAATGGAGTCAGATAAAGAATATTATAATCAAATCCATTCTACCAGCTGAGACACTGAACGTGTGCGGCCTTCACCGCGGTTCGCTACCGATCCTTGGAGCGAATTCATGCGGTTTTACACTCCCTAACAAAAATATATATTATAATTTATTACTCTCACTGGTTATGTTTCTTTAACTTGTGCTCAGTGCAACTGATATTATTAATGAGACACTGCAGGGAGTTTGTTCCCTGTTTTTACAGGTTTCCTGCAGCTGCAATTGACCTATCGGTAAGCCCCGCCCCCCTTAGTTACTGTTGCTAACTCGGACAAACAGAGTTGCTAACTTTCTTACAATGACAGCTGTCAGTGTGAAAACCTTATCCTAAGATGTTTTTGATCACAGAATGTAGCGGACGCTGTCCGAATGATGGCCAAACTTTACTGACGGTTTATGAAGTTTATTACATCGTTTTTCACTCCAAAAAAAATCACAGTAAGAGCTGAACAAACAAAGCATAAGTAGTAAGCATTACGTCTCATTCACAAATCTCTCTCTCCGTTGCATTATCATTACAGGGTTAGTTCACCAAAAAATGATAATTATGTAATTAATTACTCACCCTCATGTCGTTCGACACCCGTAAGACCTCCGTTCATATTCGGAACACAAATGAAGATATTTTAGTTGAAGCTGATGGCTCAGATAGGCATCCATTGGCATTCAGTACATTCACACTCCCAAGACCCATAAAAGGCACTAAAAACGGCGTTACAAAGTCCATCTCACCACAGTGGCTCTACAATAATTTTACGAAGCGACGACAATAGTTTTTGTGCGCAAAAAAAAATCAAAATAACGACTTTATCCAACTTGTTCTTGTCTTCCTTGTATGCCTCCATGACGAATGCGCAAGAATATTACGCAGATCCCACGTTCGGACACATGACCCAGAAGCGATTTGTTTACAAGCAGAGGAAGACGCGCGTATCTAAGGTGTTGAATTCTACATTGATCGTGCTTTAGGTCTCGGCGTAGTGCTCAAAATGGGGCTAAAGTGTGCATTTCATGGATTCCCGAACGCCGGCGCTACGTCATATTCTCGCGCATGCGTCGTGGAGGCAGACACGGAAGACAAGAAGAGGTTGAATACAGTCGTTATTTAGATTTTTTTTGCGCACAAAAACTATTGTCGTCGCTTCGTAAAATTATTGTAGAGTCACTGTGGTGAGATGGACTTTGTAACGACGTTTTAAGTGCCTTTTATGCGTCTTGGGAGTGTAAATGTACTGAATGCCAATGGAGGCCTATCTGAAGCCTTTCTCAGCCATCAGCTTTCAACTAAAATATCTTCATTTGTGTTCCGAAGATGAACGGAGGTCTTACGGGTGTCGAACGACATGAGGGTGAGTAATTAATGACAATTTTCATTTTTGGGTGAACTAACCCTTTAACATACACAGCAAATTATACAAAACACTCATACAACTACTAACAGTAAACAAACATATACAGACCGTATACCTTTTCGGAGGTGCTAATAAACTGTAAACTTTGTATCTGAAAACTACTCCTATAAACTGTGAGTACGAGCTCTCCCTTTCACTACCCGTAGACTATAATACCCATCAAAGGAGTCCTCCTTAGTAAGACAGATAATGTAGACCTTAAACATGTCTCTCACAGAAATATCAAAAATGCATACAAAAACAAATTAGACGATAAATCACAAAGTTTGTGACACAGAAGGGCCACCAATCGTCGTGGAGCATTCAAGTGGGACTTGAATATATAAAAGATTTTAAAACAAATATGGTTGGAGATTAATTTGGGAGCGATGGTTTACAGATCACAATGCAAGCGGGAGAAACCTCATTACGGTCATCACGATCACAGATGACAACATCCAGGATCAACGTTAATGTACCACAGGGTAAAATAAAATTTTTAATATGATATATATAGTATAATAATAGTTTAATATGAGAGAGGCACTAAAATGTAGACCTTCGTTTATGTGTTTTTGACCTACACTGTTAACTTTACATGACATGAGAACAGTTAGTTATTTAGATTTGTACGTTAGCAGGGACTCACTAACTTTAATCGTAAGTATGACAACCATAAAACCCTCTCAGGATCCCTGGAATCAGTTTTACAGTACCCCAGGCACATTGTTTTACCATTTTTGTAGCATAAACACCATCAAACCGATGAGAGCTTCGGATTTTCCAATGTTTCTCTATGGCTCTGAAAACGCTTCGGTTACTAACGTAACCTCGGTTCCCTAAGATGAGGGAACGAGTATTGCGTTTTGCTAAAAACGCTTATGGGGGAATTCCTTTCCTCGAGATATTGAAGCAAATTTTTATCCAAAATACCTTTTACACGCAGTGCAGCTGCACAACTCTCAGCAGGAAGCAGCTGCGTGCTGATTGGCTGTGCCGCTGCACCTATAGCAACCTATAGCGAGACCGTGGGGTGGGACGGACCAATCAGGTCCTTCTAAATTCCCGCCACAAGGGGCAACAGAATTTGCATAGCCAAGGGTATATAAGACCCCGTCTCGCAAGGTTAGTCAGGTTAATCGACTGAAGCGACTCCTGAGCAAGTAAGCAAGCACGGCAAGCAAAACGCAATACTCGTTCCCTCATCTTAGGGAACCGAGGTTACGTTAGTAACCGAAGCGTTCCCTTACGAGAGTACTCTCGTATTGCGTTTTGCTAAAAACGCTTATGGGGGACCAATGCAAAACGCCATGCTTGCTTAACGGCTCTAAAGCCGACGACACCAAACCCAGGCCAACCTAGGTGGGCCCGTAATATGATATCAATAAGTCCCAAATGAGCAGACCTGAGTCGGGCCCTTAATGAGAATGAGCACGATATACGTGCAATAATATAATGTATAGACCAGACATAGTCGGGCCAGGAATAATGAGTGGCCAGATAATTCGAGCCATATAAGGAATGTGCTTATGACTTATACAATATTTAACCCAGGCCGGACTTCTCGAGCCTTAAGGGGTTAAATCTGTTTACACAGCAAGAAGCCCGGCTTGTAAAGCCGGAACCTCTAAATTATAGAATCTGATAAGAGTGGACGGGGAGGCCCAACCTGCCGCCGCACAGATATCATTCAGAGAAATGCCAGTAGACCAAGCCCACGAAGAGGCCATGCCTCTAGTAGAATGGGCTTTAATGCCTAAGGGGCAGCTGAGATCTTTAGACTCATAGGCCAGTGAGATAGCATCCACTATCCAACGTGACAAGGTCTGCTTTGTAACCGCGCACCCTCGGGTGCGTCCGCCAAAGCATACAAAGAGCTGTTCAGTTTGCCTGTAAGCAGCGGAACGCTCTATGTATATTCTCAGCACTCTGACAGGACAGAGCAAATTAGCATCTTCTTCATCTATCGGTGATGAAACTGCTGAGAGTGAAATGACCTGTGCTCTGAACGGAGTTGAAAGCACTTTAGGTACATATCCATGTCTTGGTTTGAGGACGACTTTGGAGTCGTTTGGCCCAAATTCCAGACACGAGGCGCTCACAGAGAGCGCGTGCAGATCACCCACTCGCTTAACTGACGCGATCGCCAGCAGAAAAGCGGTCTTTAGTGACAGGAGCTTTAAGCTCACCGAATGCAGAGGCTCAAATGCAGAGCTCTTCATGGCATCCAGGACCATGGACAGGTCCCATATAGGGACTGAAGGGGGGCGAGGTGGGTGAAGCCTTCTAGCCCCTTTAAGGAAGCGAACAATAAGATCGTTCTTTCCCAGTGACAGTCCGTTCACTTGAATGTGATACGCTGCTATAGCGGCCACATAAACTTTGAGCGTGGAGGGGGAACGACCCGCGTCCAGAAGCTCTTGTAAAAATGTAAGCACTTCTGACACTGCACACTCATGTGGGGTCAGACTTCGCGCTTTACACCAGTCCGAAAAGACTGACCATTTGCCTGAATAGAGCCGCCTGGTCGCGGGGGCTCTAGCTTCAGTAATAGTATTCAACACATTTTCAGAGAGGTTCTCATGTACCCGTTGATGGGCCAGACATGAAGCGCCCATAGATCGGGACGGGGATGCCAGATCTGCCGTTCCGCCTGCATGAGGAGGTCTCTCCTCAGCGGGATCGGCCACGGAGCTGCATCTGACATCTGACTCAGTAGTGAGAACCAAGGTTGATTTCTCCAAAGCGGGGCTATTAAAAGCACAGCGCATCCGCTCTCCCTGATCCTCTCTATGACCTGAGGTAACATTGAGATTGGGGTAAAAGCATAAAGAGGAAGGTTGGGCCATTCGTGGGCCAACGCATCCTTGTGCTTGGAGAAATATATTCGGCATTGAGCATTGTCTTGTGAGGCGAAAAGATCCACTTTTGCCTCTCCAAACCTGCCCCAAATTGACTGAATTGTATGTGGGTGAAGAGACCACTCTGCAGGGGACACTTTGCCCCTGGACAGCATGTCCGGACACAAATTCAGAATGCCTGGCACGTGAGTCGCTCTCAGCGAGCTCAGATTGTGCTCTGCCCATATTAGGACTTCTTCCGCCATTGAGTGCAGATCGATAGATTTCAGACCGCCGTGGCGATTTATATAAGCTACCACCGACCTGCTGTCCGTTCGGACCAGGACATGGTGGTGCTTTATGTAAGGAAGGAAAGCTGTTAGCGATAGCGTGACCGCTTTCATCTCTAGACAGTTTATGTGAAGGCTCTTCTCCGAGTCTGATCAGAGACCGGAGATTGGCCTGCCCTCGTGAAGGGCTCCCCAACCTAGGTTGGATGCATCTGTCGAGATAACTTTCCACTTCGTAACAGTGCCCAAACTCACGCCCGTCTGGTACCAAGGAGCCAGAGCTAACACACAGCTGTGGTCTGTCTTGATTTGCAATCGGCCCGAGAGCCATGCGTGAGCTGGAATGCGGCGATACAGCCAGTGCTGTAGGGGGCTCATGTGTAACAGACCTAGTCTGAGAACTGGCGCCGCCGAGGCCATGAGACCCAGCATCCTCTGAAAGTGTTTGAGAGGAATGCGTGCACCGGACCTGAGGGAAACCGCTTGGTTCCGAACAGAGAGTGCGCGCTGTGACGTCAGTCGCGCGCTCATCTGCAGTGAGTCCAATACTGTTCCCAGAAACTAAACTTTCTGTGGGGGAGACAATGAACTCATTGCCACGTTGATTCTGAGTCCCAAGCATTGTAAATGGTAAAGAAGCCAAGATCTGTGGTTTAATAACTGTATCTCTGACTGAGCTATTATGAGCCAGTCGTCGAGATAGTTGAGAATTCTCATTCCCCGAAGCCTCAGCGGGGTTAGCGCAGCTTCCATGCACTTCGTAAACGTGCGGGGAGCTAGAGATAGACCAAAAGGTAGCACCTTGTATTGGTATACTTTCCCCTCGAAGGCGAATCTCAAGAATGGCCTGTGATGAGGGGCTATTTGTATGTGGAAATAGGCATCCTCTAGATCCACAGTGAAAAACCAATCCCCCGGGCGAATGTGCGCGAAGATTTGAATCGTTCTCAACATTTTGAACGGGCGCTTCATAAGGGCTTTGTTCAGATGTCTGAGATCGAGGATGGGTCTGAGACCACCGTCCTTTTTTGGTACAAGGTAGTAACGACTGTAAAAGCCCGACTCGCTCTGTGAGGGGTGTACTGCTTCCACCGCTCCCTTTATTAACAGTTTTGATATCTCGGTTCGAAGCACGTAACTTTTGTCGCTTCTCACCGTTGTCTCTTCCACGGCGCGAAAGCGCGGTGCTCTGCGAGCAAACTGTAGCGAGTAACCTTGTTCTATTATGTTCAACACCCATCTCGAAATGCCGGGAATGGCCTGCCAGGCCTCGGCCTTCGAAGCCAGGGGCTGAATTAATCTGTGGGGCGAGTCGCTGAGTAACAGGGACTCGGTGGCCCGATAATTTTGCACCAGGTTGGTGCTTATGAGGGAAATGTTTCCCGCCGCCTGAGTGCAGGGGGCCGGGGGACATAGAGTATTGGTGCTTGTGTACAGGCGAGCGCGTTTGAGCACGGGCTCGTTGACTGTGAGAATAATGTTTCCAGCCACCTGAGTGCAGGGGGCTGGGGAACATGGGGGAGTGCTTGAGTGTAGGGGTACATGCTTTAATGCTGGTACACTGCCTACAGAGAAAAAGCTCTTTTTGTGACTCATATGGGTCGCCGTGAAAACGGCGTTTGTGCACAGGCGAGCGCGCTTTCTTGCGGGCTCGTTGGCTGCAAACGTGGTGTTCCCAGCCACCTTGAAGGGAGCTGGGGAACGTTTTAGAAGAGAGCGAGGTGGTACACCGGCCGAAGCGGACGCTATCCACCTTCTCTTTATACTTCTGGCTAGGACTGCTTCGGAGGCTCAGGTTTCGACACATTGCTGGGCGGTCTGCTGCGGCTCGTAGAGCGGGAAGGCTGTCCGGGCTTAGAAGCCGCGCGAGGCTGGTGAGCTGAAGGCGGCGCCTTGGTGGGCTGGGCTGGTCCAGCTTTAGCGTGTGGCTAGCGGAGGAGCTGGAACGCTTAGGCAGGAAATGTCGCATTGCCTGCGAAGCCTTCTGTGCTTCAGTGAAGCGCTCCGTAAACCCATCCACGGCGGGACCAAATAATCCTGAAGGCGACATGGGCGCGTCCAGGAAAGCGGTCTTGTCCACGTCCTTCATTTCAGTCAGGTTGAGCCACAAATGGCGCTCCAATACCGTCAAGCTGGCCATGCATCTGCCAATCGCCTGAGCGTTGGCCTTGGTGGCTCGCAGGGCCAAGTCAGTGGCGCCGCGCAGATCCTTCAGAGCCTAGTTGTCGGGAACAGACTCATCCAGGGCACGGAGGAGTTTGGCCTGGAAGACCTGAAGCACCGCCATCGAGTGTAGCGCTGACGCCGCCTGGCCGGCGGAGGCGAATGCTCGACCGGCGAGGCTGGACGTAGTGCGGCAGGCCTTGGAAGGGTGCACAGCCTTTGACTGCCATCCTCTGGAGCGAGAAGAAAATGGCGCCTTCCACGACTTTGTTAGTTCCTCGTGGACTTCTGGGAAGAAGGGAGCGGGCCTTTGAGAGGTCGGTCGACGGCGGTTCTCGAAAAACCACTCCTCCAGCCGGCTTCTCGTGGGCTCCTCGGGTTGAGACCAGTCAATGCAGAGGTTGTCCACGGCCTTTGTGAGCAGACGCATAAGCTCAGCGTTGACTGAGGTTATGGCACCGCCGGCCGTCCGCGTCGAAGTGGCGTGCTCCGAGGCGGTATCCGACCACCCGCTTCCGGATGCAGCAAGGGAAAGGCTGTCATCCTCTTCCTCCTCTGGTCCGCCGAAGGAAACAGTAGCAGCCGCCATACGAGGGGAGCTGTGCTGTTCCTCGACGAACAATACGGGCGATGGCGAGGCACGCGGGGACATGCCCGGCGTGTGCTCGTCAGAGCGCTCCGGGGGCCTCTGGTCGCGACGTTTTTTCTTCCGTGGCTCGAGAGGCTGAGAGCAGGGGACAGGATTCAGTTCGAAACTGGCGAGCCGAGCCCGAAGGGTCTGCAGCGTCAGTTCGTCGCACTCCGGGCAGCCGCCCTGGTTGAGTGCAGCCTGCGCGTGGTCTCGTCCGAGACATGACACGCAGATGATGTGCCGATCCTCGTCCGCGATAAAACTATGGGATCAGTTTCCCGCCAAATTTATTGCAGTCACGCATAAAAAAATAATAAGCATGAATCAAAATTTTAAAAGCACATGTGAAAATATAACGCACAAAACTGAAAAATCAATGCAAAATTAACCAGAATCACAAACAACGCAGTCAAGGAAATAAAAATAATAAGCGCAAATCAAATATTTAAACAAGTTTAAAATTATATTGCTCAAAACTGAATCATGAATTCAAAATTATCCAAATCGCTCACAAAATCATGTTTTCTGCTCTTATTTTAATTTTTTGCATGTCCGTGCTCTTTTCTCCTTTGCTCTTGTTTCCACATTCTGTGCTTGCGGTTTCAAATGTTGCAGTTCAAGTTTCATGTAAATTAGGGGCGGGTCTTAGCATCACCATTGGTCCACTAGTTTTAGATTGACAGCTCATCCTCAAGCCAATCAATTGAAGAGAGAAGTTGACGTCACTCCAATGCGACTCATGCCGCAGTTCAGCCAGCCGCTGTTGAGCTATATACGAGTATAACGTGTTCTATATCTGCAAGGAAATACATTATTGTATTGTTATAAATATAATCTTAGGACTCTCTCCTTTTGTATGATAGACGTTTTAGGGGGGTTTCCTCACAATTAAAGCAGTAAAATGAACATGATCACGACTGGGTGCTTAAAGCTTGGCTGTGAGCGAAACGCTTTCACTATCCGTGCGTCACTATGCACGGATGGGCTTTTATTTTATCCGCAACCTTATCACAAAATCCGTCGGCCCCAACGTTTTTTGACCAATGTTCAAAGCTGCACCCGCCCGCCATCCGCTGATTGTAGCTAAAGCCTTGTTGGGCGATGCAAGGCGATGCTGACGCCAGCAATCGTAATGCAAGGGACTGGCCTACATTAAACCTTTAACTAAAATAGTTATTGAGCTGTTTACACTGTCATATACAATAAAAGAGCCTGCACAGCGACAGGAAAGGAAAATAACGCAAAAAACCTGCCTACCATAGCCTATAGAGCATTTGACTGAAGGAGCTCATGCACCGTTCACTGGTAAAACGACGTGCGCTCAAATCCCGCTCCAACATGACATTTCTCTGTACTGTAGCCTACTTTACTTGTTTTAATTTAATATGTTTAAATATTATAATGTTATTTTTTTCATTTCATTTAGCCTACGTTGATTATGAAATATTATTATGATATATGTGAGAAAACATGGGGGACAGAAATGATTTCGTTTTGTATAAATTGTTTCTTCATTTTAATCAACGTTTTGTCAACCAATTTCGAGGATTTAATAAATAATAAGCAAATATAGCAGACAATGGCATGGAGGCACCAGCGCAGCACGAACGGCTTAAATTAACAACTAGGAAAAAAAACTTTAGCTGGGGGCAGCCCTATAGCAAAAGTACATTTCTTACTTAAGTTTAGTTTTCATCTCTGTTTTTTTGTGTTTATTTAAAATAAGACAAATCCGATATTATTTTAATCTTATCTGTTATTTAACAGTTGCTATTGTTCTTTAATGCTGATCTAACCAGCAGAAGACACGAGCCAAGATTTAAATCCAGTTGCAGATGGGGTGTGTGTTAACACTGCGTTACAATGAGCCCCTATTAGAAGTATGCCATATATTATATACTTTTATGAATTCTTTTGAGAATGAGAAAAGGGTGAATAATGTCTGAGAGTTAATGTTCAGAAATTATTCATTATTATTGTTTTGAATTATGCTGTATAGCTGTATTTAGCGATGTGTTTATAGTCAAACTCAAAAATGCATATATTTTTAATGATTAAAAAATGCCATTATTTTATTTTAAAAAGTTAATAATTGTATTTTGTTGACAAAATATTTTAGTTTGTCTTGTATATTTTTTTGATCATGTAACATTTTAAGAAGTTATTTGGTCATGTTACATTGTGCCCCACCTATGGGGCATGTTGTCACATTTCACTTCCATTCTTTCGGGGTAAATCAAGAAAAAAGTAAACACTGTATTAATGAAACAAAACCACATAATTGTACTAGACATGTGTGCAATTAATGTGGGGAAAAAATAAATAGCCTACTCTGAACCCCAAGTGGATTTACACAAACTGGGAAAGTCAAAAAGCGTTAGGTTGTGCCCCGCTCTCCCCAACAAATAAATTACTAAATGCTAAAAATAAATACATGTAAATTAACTCAAATTTGCAGCACCTCCACTTCCCGTGCTGCTAGCCTATATTGGCTATGAATAGCCTATATTGTACCCCAGAATATCAGCAGGGAACCGATCGGCGCACAGGGACAAAAATAAATAGACACCATAAATAAAACGCACATCGGCAAACCTGACGTTACCTGAATGTTACTGTACAATTTTATCATTGTAATAAACGCAATTTGGCACATCATTTCAACATCCTGCTATTTATCCTACTACCAATTAATGCCTATTCCAAAAAGAATAAAATAACAAGTCATTCACATTATAGGCTAATTAACTCTACGCACTGTCATGTCAGGGTGACTACTAGGACGAGCCTGAAGAAATTAAACCGTTATTTTGACTGCATGGGAAGAGAGCGCGTCTTCGCCTAACAATCAATAAACCATGGAGCCTTGATATTAAAGAAAAAACAGACTCTATTCGTTCACTGAAATTCGCTGAAAGTCCACCGCACAACTGTGCAACGCATGTTCACATTTTTAATTGTCCATAACAACTCCAAAACTTGCCTGCTTGCCTTGCACGTCTAATTAATGGGCAAAGTTTTCCGACTATATTTTCGTTTTCTGCTGTGGATGTTATTGAATTTGTATAAGTTTAGCTCTTGCGTTCTCTCTTTTAAATGCCTATTCCCTGAGTGACTACAATGACTGGCTGTTTTAAGATATAACTAATATCGAAACAAAACCCAGGCAGTGTACGGGCTCCCTTGCAGGTTTGCTTAGTGGCCTACCAGGCGCTGCAACAATATTTAACAATGTAGGCCTATGTTTTTTTTTTTTATAATCAATTTGAATGGTTGAACCACCCGCCCGAATTTAAAATATTAAAATATCATTTTTCGTCACATCATCCGCCCGATCCGCGGAGTCCGCGGCTGTAGCTAACCACCCACCGCGCATCTCTAAGGCCCACTGTTTGTTCAAGGAAATATATTTGTTTACAATCATGAATATATTAAATATATCAATTTACACAATCAACATTTTAGAGGGGTTAATCATGACCCCAAATAGTTGGTTAGTGCCACTCTCATTCCAAAGAAATATTTTTCACAGCCAGTGGTGCACTGTAAACCCAGATGTTGTCATTAATAAAGATATCAAGTTACAATAACTTGACAATACTTAATATACCAAGTTTTGGCATCCAAACTTAAACAGGTGTGTTTAACTTACTCATTTGGCAGCAGAAATCTGTTTAATTAATAGTTTAAGTTCTATGAGTGCACAACTTTAATTTATTTAAATTATGCACTATCTATCTGTTTAAAATGATTGGTCGTTCTTGAAATTCTGCCTTGACAACCGCGCTGATTGGTCGATTTAAGTTTTTCCGTGCTGCTGAATTTGCTGACACACAGAGTGGCAGAACCATCTTGAGATTGAGTGAAGAAAACTAAAGTTAAATTGGTAAGTAGATATTTATATTTTAAACTATCATATAAGTTTGTCTTATTGGCTTTACACGTTTTATTCGAATGTTATTATTATTTTCCCGTTTTACTCCGACAGCGACACAAGTAACGTACATTGGCTGTAAAGCAGGCGGGAAGAGATTCGTAGTGAAAGACTCGCAACGTTACGCTGGTAGGTAGGTTACTGGTAAAATATACGTGTACATTTTGCTTGGTAGCCTTTAAAATGTTTAATGTTATTTTTTGTAGAGTATTTCTAGTTATAAACGCACTTGAGTTTCTAACTTTCTATACGAACATTTGAATTTCCCGCTGTATGTTTTGTTTTCCTCCCCCAGCGGCACTAGCAGGCAAGACGGATCATGAGGCAGGAGAGGAGGGAGAGAGAGTCGATGATAAAGGCCAATGGATTACACTGGTAAGTTAATGTGTAACACGCCTGTACATTTTGGTTTATTGTCTGTAAAAAACATATTTTATACGGATGGACAAGGTATAAATGCGTTTAAGTTAATATCAAGTTTCTGTGATAACTTCGGAGCAGTCGGCCAACCGGCAAACTAAGCCAATGTTTCACAGACGTTGCTAATTTACAATAAACATACTATTGTGGCTCTAAATTCGAGTTAATTTACTCCCAGGCTCCCTGAAATTTCCCCTTGTGTACGTTGTTTTGTGAAATCTTTTGGTGAAAAATTGGGTTACTATGTGATTTACTGACGTTAACTTTTAAATAATTTGGCCAGTCATGTTGACTTAAAAACTGCAGACCATTTCCCGCCTAAAGAGGGGAACAATGCGAGGCTAAAATTAACGAAATTGTGACACATTTACAGAAATAAGCCTATATTTTTAATTATTAGTTCTGTTGATGTAACGTGTCCCTGGTGCATAACATTAGTTGTTTTTTTAATAGATTTTATTAAATGTATTCAATTGTCTCTATGGATTTTTCTACTTTTTAAAATAAAATAAAAAAGTTAACATTATCAGAGCTGTGTGTATGTCCCTGTGAGCGATTTGTAGACTTTTATATTTATATGATTTTCACTGTAGGGTAACATATTTGGGGCAGTACCCTGGAATGGAAAACCTTTGCACTATATCCTCACCTAAATAGTGTATATTAGTACCTTAGAATAGGAATACACATCCAGGAATGTACAGAAAGTGCTTAATGTATTTTTATAAACCTATAAATATGTTAAAAAGGTATAAAGGTGTTTCTTTGAGGGCACTTTCCCAGTGACAATCTGTTAGGGTTAGTTCACCCAAAAATAAAAATTGTCATTAATTATTATATGGGATTGTTTCACACCCATAAGACCTTTGTTTATCTTCGGAACACAAATTAAGATATTTTTCATGAAATCCAATGGCTCAGTGAGGCCTGCATCTCCAGCAAGACAATTAACACTTGCATTGCCCAGAAAGCTACTAAAGACATGTTTACTGTGACTATGGTGGTTCAACCTGAATATTATAAACAAAGAGAATACTTGTCGTTTATCAAAAATAATAAAATAACAACTTAATTCAACAATATTCGGAGCATGAATTATACTGCCAAATTCACGTGAACCATTGAAATTTAGAAACACTTGCCACGTTATGAAGCCTCGTTTACTAAAATCACTTGACTTTAATGCTCCGAACCACTGAATCGAAACACAATAAAACCCAAAACGCAGTGCCTGGGTACGGTTCGATTAGCTGGCCCCGGCCCACTTGGAAGAGGTGGGCCAGAGCACGGTTTGGTTGGGCTCGAGCAATATTACGATGGCAAACAACTTTATTACTGCTTTGATAATACACTTTTCAATTCATGTACAATTAATTAACACAGTTAATTCAAGTGTATTTGGGTTCTCACCTTATTGAAGAACAGGAATTGTAGTTTGCGAATAAAGCTGCAAAATACCTCCATTAACGTCAGCGGCCTTCATAATTTGTAATAATCCTGATACATGCAAGTGAAAATTGCTACGCGGCATAAATTCTAAATCTATTTGGCAATATTTTAGAGAGAGTGCAAGAACGTTAAAGGGTTAGTTCACCCAAAAAAAAAGATTCTGTCATTAATTAGTTACTACCCTCATGTCATTCGACACCCGTAAGACCTCCGTTCAGTTTAGGAACACAAATTAAGATATTTTAGTTGAAATCTGATGGCTCAGAAAGGCGTCCATTGGCACAATGCACTGTACACTCTCAAGACCCATAAAAGCTACTAAAGATGTTGTTACAAAATCTCACTACAGTGGTTCTACAATAACTTTATGAAGCGATGAGAGAACTTAAATAATGACTTGTATAGTGATGACCGATTTCAAAACACACTGCATCAAGAAGCGTTATGAATCAGTGAGTCGATTCAGCGGTTTGGATCGCCAAAGTCACGTGATTTCAGCAGTTTGACACGTGATCCAAATCATGAATCGACTCCCTGATTCATAACGCTTCGAAGCTTCATGATACCGTTTTGAAATCGGTCATCACTATATAAGTCGTTATTTAGGTTTTTATTACGCACAAACTATTGTTGTCGCTTTATAAAGTTATTGTAGAACCACTGTAGTGAGATGGACTTTGTAACAACGTCTTTAGTACCTTTTATGGGTCTTGAGAGTGTACAGTGCATTGTGCCAATGGAGGCCTTTCTGAGCCATCGGATTTCAACTAAAATATCTTCATTTGTGTCTGAAGATGAAGGTCTGACGGGTGTCCAATGACATGAGGGGACGTCATTAATGACAGAATTTTCCTTTTTGGGTGAACTAACCCTTTAAGTGCAATGTGAGTCCGCGGGCCAATGGGGTGGGGGGACAATCACACTTGTTCTCGGTTCAAGGCAACTGTGCCTAGTGTAAGTACAACCTTTCTCATTCTCAGATCACATTAAATAAAGAAGTTTTTAGCTGAAACTGTTGTCTTGGGTGATATATAACAGGTTCATATAACGCAAGTCAATGGTAACCATCCCTTCGAGAGTCAAAAAAACAACAACATACAATCAAAACGCAATAAATAATCGTGGCTCCTGACAATACATTGGGATGTTTTGAAGCAAAACGATTGGTCTATGCAAGAAACAGAACCGAACTTACAATATTGTTACCTTTAATCCACAGCCTCTGGAAACTGTCTTGAAGGCATTCACAACAGTCTGAAGCACTGTCTTGAAGGGATAGTTCACCCAGATGTTTATCTGCTTACCCCCAGGGCATTCAAGATGTAGGTGATTTTGTTTCTTCAGTAGAACACAAATTAAGATTTTTAACTCAAACCGTTGCCGTCTGTCAGTCGTATAATGCATGTAAATGGTAACAATCTATGAGAGGAAAAAAAACTTGCACTGACAAATCCAAATTAAACCCTGCGTCTCGTGACGACACATTGATGACTTAAGACACGAAACGATTGGTTTGTGCAAGAAACTGAACAGTATTTGTATAATTGCTTGCCTCTAATAAACAACTTTGTCCAACTGCCTTACGCCAGGCATCCGGTGCATGATGTGTGTATGCACTCAGGCGTAGTTTAAAGGATTAGTCCTGATAATTAAAAAATTTCCTGATGATTCACTCACCTGCATGTAATGCCAAGAAGTTAATGTCTTTCTTTCTTCGTTCGAAAAGTAATTGAGGTTTTTGATGAGAATTCCAGGATTATTCTCTATATAGTGGACTTCATGCTCTCTCCAAATGGTTGAAGGTCAAAATTACAGTTTCAGTGCAGCTTCAAAGGGCTTTAAACGATACCAGGCAAGGACTAAGGGTCTTATCAATAAAATAAAATAAAATACAAATGTATATGCTTTATAAACACAAATGATCGCCTTGCATGTGCGTCCACTTTCCGTATTCAAAAAGCTTACGCTCTGTCCTACCATTCCCGATTCTACTTATGAAAAAAATGGAAGTGGCGCCGCGTTTGTTCCGTAAGTTTAATAGGGAAGGCCTATGCCGGATGCCGTGCGCAAGACAGTTGGACATAGTGGTGTATTAGAGGTAAAAAATTATATAAATACTGTTCGGTTTTTCGCACAAACCGATCGTTTTGTGTCTTAAGTCATTCATGGCTTCAATAGGTCAGTGCATGTTTTTGTGACACTTACAGATTGTGTTACCATTGACATGCATTATACGACTGACAGACTGCAACGGTTTGAGTTAAAAATCATCATTTGTGTTCTACTTAAAGCTACACTGTGTGATATTTTCCCCCATCTAGCGGTGAAAAGGTATATGACCATCCAGTAAATATTAGTTTCTGTTCCTTCCAATTCCGATTTCGTTTTAACTCCTACGGTGGCCGATTTAGTCCAAAATTAACATGGCTTCCAGTTCAATCCAGCAATTCCCCTCTTCACATTCGACACGGTGCCATCAAGTGTTAAAACGCGAAAGGCGAAGCTTGAATTTACGGGTATGTCCCTCTTTGGCTAATGTACTTTCAAGATGGAGGGGCAACATGGCGACCCCCATTCGAACCCCTTACCCGTATGTATTTTCAATGGCATATTATAAACTTACGAGAATACTTTATTACTTGAAAGAAGTAAATATACATTAATGAGCACATATATTTTTGAAAGAACTAAGTGTTTTTAGCTAAGAATAAACTAAAAAAGTTACACAGTGTAGCTTTAAGAAACAAATCACCTATATCTTGGATGCCCTGGTGGTAAGCAGATAAACATCAAATGTTCCTTTTTGGGTCAACTATCCCTTTAATGATTATCAAACGTTGGGAATCTATGAAAAGTCAATGTTCCCTATTTGAGATCATGCACATAAACTAGGGCTGTGCAATTAATCGCAATCGCAAAACAATCGCGATTTGAGCACATGCTATTTCTAAATATAAGGCTGCGATTTTATTTATTCATATTTTAATTCAGAATACTACAACGCTCGTGCGCATGTTTAAGATGTTACCCAATCAGAGCTCCCTCAGCGCACCTCAGTTCTCTCACTGCAGCGGACACAGCATGATAAATATGGTGGTGAGTGAATTAGGCTATTAATGAATGATATGCACCATGCGTTCGGAGCTTTTATACGCGCTAAGTTCCTGTACGAACTGAAAAGACAGATTATCAGCACAACATGGCTGAAGCCCGGTTTATTAGTGGCGCGCAAATCAACGTTGCGTCTCTGACAACGCGCGCGCCCTGAAGGCAGACCTCTTTTCACGTGAGGATTGCGCGCGGAGAGCAGTGCTGAAACGCAGTGTCAATGCTGTCCTGTGACTAAAGGAAAGTCACTAAAGTAGCTTAGAAACTCAACTCAACCGTTATAGGCATATATTTGAATACCTTTGAAGTACAACCCACAGCTTCATAATGAATAGACGTCATGAGTAATTCACACACACAATCTCTCTCTCTCTCTTTAATGCATTCAAATAAATGTAATGTAGGCCTACTGTGCTAATTTATCTGTAGCCTATCTGATGTTAAACAAGCAGAAATCTGGCCCATAGACAATAACTGCTGAAAGTCAACCGTTTCCTTCAAGTATTTTAAAATCACAAAGAAATTCACTTTTTGCATTTTTTTGGAAAAATTCCAACTTTAATAGTTGAAAATATTTTAAAAACCTTGAATTGAAAACCTTATGAGGGCAAAAAATGGAAAGCAAAGTAGTAAACGTATTCAAGTTCAATTGCAAGAGAGTATAGCCTAAAAAAAAGAAAACCCCTTCACACACACATGCACCCTCGTCTCTCTCTCGCGCCAGTCAGACCAATCGCAGCAATGCATCACATAAGCTTAAACTTTTATGTAGCCACGCAACAATAATTTCAGCATGCGTTCACTGTATACACCGGGACGTGATGTTGTGACGCGATTTTTCGAACGGATGCTTCACCTAAAATGCACCACAATGCAAGTGATGCAAGCCGCAGTGTTCTATTGAAAATTAATGTATGTATTTCTGCCCAAACTGCAATGAAGCCTCGCGTACACACACACACACACACACACACACACACACACACACACACAAACGTTGCTAGGTTACCATAGCAAATAGGCTCACCCCAGAAATTATATATTATTTGTTAGTAGCCTAATGGTAGATGCTGCAGGTGTAGAAATCTACATAAGATATTTACTTTGATGTCAGGGCTAGATTACAGCATGAAACCTGTTGTGCATATTAATAAACTAAATTGCTTTTCCTCTTCATTTTTGTTATGCATTATTTGTTTTTTGGTTGTAAAAAAAAAAAAGCACAAACAAATTTTTATCTGATTAATCGACCGATTAAGTGCTAGATTAATCGATTACAAAAAGAATCGATAGCTGCAGCCCTACACCTACATCTTGGATGGCCTGAGGATGAGTAAATTAACTGCAATTTTTCATTTTTGGGTGAACTTTCCTTTTAATAGACAAATGTGGACCAAAAGACATAATCATTTGATTACTAAAAATCTTATTATAATTTTTAACCTTTTACAGTTTGTAACTTTAAATATGTAGTGTACTGACCTTTTGTCAATTTTATGTTATAGGTGACCTGAGAGAAGAAAATGTGGAATTGTAAATACTGCATTTTTAATTCTGAAAAAAGAGGAGAAATTCTTAAACACTATCGTCTGAAGCATGGAGGCCATACAAAGATTGTCCCTTTTCCATGCCCACACCAGGACTGTCTTTGCACATTTAAATCCATCAGTAATTTGCAAGTGCATCTTTCTAAAATCCATGCTAAAGAACACAGTGAACATGCGAGTAAAGTACCACCACTTGTATTTAAGTGTCAGCATTGCGAGTTTTCTGAACCTTGCACAGAAACAGATTTTCTAAGACACTTGCGTAGTAGACATTTGAGAGCAAATGAGAACATCCATTGTCCCTACAGAGGTTGCACATTTCAGACTCGTGTTTATGCAACATTCAATTCGCATAAAAGTAAGACGCATAGTGAAAATGACAGGAGGATGCTGAAGCCAGAAATAATTTCTGGTAATAGTGAGGGGAATGACAATGATGAAATCGAACCGGTTTCTTTGGATGAAGTTGAAATTGAGGACAGTGAAGATCAGTTAAATGAGGAATCCTCAGATTTTGTGATTCAATTAGAGCACAATTTGGCTGGTATTTTTTTGAAGATGCAAAGCATTCTTCATATTCCAGCAAGTTCTGTTCAAAATATCATACAAGAATTAACTGAAATTCATAAGCTGTCTTTCCCATTGGTGCTTAAGTCAGTCTCAACTGTCCTGAGTAAACATTATCCAGATGTTGATGATTCCCTTGTTACAGAAGTGGTAAACGCAGTTTCAGAGAGCAATGTATTTTCAAGGTGCTGCGACACAGGCGGGTGTTTGTCGACAATCAAAAAAAGGAACTCATTTGTGTTGAATGAATTTCCAGTGGTTATGCCTGTGGAATACATGCTTCCTGGGGGAGAGAAACCATATGTGTATGTACCAATCCAGCCTGCTTTACAAGCAATGCTCAATAAGACAGACATTTTGGATAAAGCACTTACAGTGCAAGAATGTGTATCAAATGGGTACACTTCTTACCGTGATGGCTACTATTTTAAAGAGAACAGTCTTCTCAACGGCGATGAATTTAAAATAGCTCTTGGACTCTATATTGATGATTTTGAGGTGGCCAATCCATTAGGAACATCCAGAGGCAAACACAAAATGTGTGCAGTGTACTGGGTGTTGGCAAACATAGCTGCGAAGTACAGGTCAACTCTTCACTCCATCCAACTTGCTCTTCTCTGTAATACTAGCACAGTAAAGGTGTATGGCTACAAAACAATTATGCAGCCACTTCTGAGAGACCTTGTCCATCTAGAGCAAACTGGGTTGTACATTGATCAGTTAGGTGCTACTGTGAAAGGCACAGTCTTGTATGTTTCAGCTGACAATCTTGGTGCACATTCTCTTGCAGGTTTTTTTGAGAGTTTTACTGTGGAGAGATTCTGCCGATTTTGCATGGCTTCGAGAAATGAGACGCAGCACACTGAAGTTGGTACAGGAAACTTTGAACCACGGACTGTGGATATGCACAACAGGCACATTGAGGAGGTAAAGCAAGATCCCTCTTTGAGTAAATTGTATGGGGTGAAGGGAAGTTGCCCACTAACTGATGCTTTGCAGCATTTTCATGCAGTAACTGGCTACCCACCGGACATTTTGCATGACCTTTTCGAAGGTGTTGTGCCTGTTGAACTCTGTCTCTGCCTGTCAGATATGATAGAGAAGAAATACTTCTCTCTTGATTCAGTTAACCATGCCATCAAGACTTTTGGCTACACTTTTTCTGACAAAACCAACCAACCACAGCCTATTCCAAAGGGTTTCGCAAGTAAAGGATCAATTGGTGGCAATGGCCACGAGAATTGGACTTTACTTAGGTTGCTACCGCTTATCGTTGGTGATAATGTCCCAGAGGGAGAGAGCTCATGGGAAATTCTGATGCTGCTTAAGGACATAGTTGAATTGGCTGTTGCTTCGAAACATACAGACGAGTCCATTCATGACTTGGGTTGTAAAATAGCAGAACACCGAGAATTGTTGCAGTCGACATTTCCTGATTTCAGACTTAAACCAAAGCACCATTTCATGGAGCATTATCCCCAGCTTATTAAAGCATTTGGCCCACTCTCTGATGTTTGGACATTGCGCTTTGAAGGCAAACATAAATTTTTCAAAAAGGTAATTCGTGAATCTCAAAATTTCAAAAATGTGCCACTAACATTGGCTGTCAAACATCAGAGAATGATGGCATACTATCTTGATTCGAGTTCATTTTTCAGGCCCTCAGTTGAAATGGAGAAAGTTAAAACTGCAATGGTTGCTTCATTTCCTGGCCACGTTCAACAGCAGTTTCATCAAATAGCACCTCAGCTGAATACTGTGCTTGTTGCATCATCTTTGATGGTAGAAGGAATCAAATACAGTGCAGATATGGTGATCTCTGCTGGTTCGTGCTCTGGTCTTCCAGAATTTCAGCAAATATCACAGATTGTAGCGGTCAACTCAGAGATTTTGTTTGTGTGTAAAAAAATGTCAGCATGGTACACTGAGCATCTTCGGTCGTATGAACTTTGCAGCAGCCATTTCTCAACTCTCTGTGTGGTTAAGGTGTCAGAGCTTAATGAGGTTTCTCCCCTTTCGGGTTACATTGTCAAGGGTAGGATGCTGGTGACACCTAAACGTTTTATTTTTTGCTGAGTACGTTGCTGTAATGTTTGATGAGTCCAAGTAATACATTTACTTTTTTTATTATTATTATTTATTTATTTATTTTTACCTCTTTTTCACAGTAGTCAGATTACTTCCAGTTCCAGTGGAGTATTGCAGTTGTCTGAAGACAGTGACCAAACTTCATGGTATTTATGGTCATGCCAACACATTTAAATTTGTTGCAAGATAATTTTATTGACTTTGATTATTGATTAGCATGTTCACATTTGCTGTCCAGATGGGTTCTCATGAGAAGATGCTTTTGAGAGTTATCCTATGTGAAGGGGATATAAGGAAAATCACCCTTGCAAAGAAACCAGGTTCAATTGATGACTTGGTTGCATCACTAAAAGAAAGTTTAAAGGTTGATTTCAATTTTTCTCTTCAGTATGAAGATGAAGACTTTGACAATGCACTTTGCAATTTATCGGACATTTCAGCACTTAAAGACAGGGCAACAGTGAAAATAATTCCTGTACTCGAACTTACACCAGTTGATGTGGTGGAAACGCCTAATGACTCAGCAAGCACAGGAAACACAGAAATTCCCTTTACTCTACCTCAGGAGAGACAGAAGCACTGGCCAAATGACTTTGTTGTTCCTAGCTTTTCAGTTGATGTTGAATATCGTCTGCGGCAGGGCAACTTGAAATACCTCAACGATGGCACTTTCCTCAAACCGTCTAGGGACCTTAAACATCAAATCCTTGAAAAATTGGCTGAAAGCATTTTTGCATTTAAAGCCTATCCAGATGATAAAGATTATGAACAAGTAGCATCCTCCCTTGTAAAACAGCATCCATGTCTGCAGGAAAGTGGTTCACGATCTGGCTGGGGAGGCTGGAAAAACAGCCTAAAATTCAAAATGGGGAATTATAGAACCAAAATGCGAAAGTTGGGTGTTCCTGATGTAACAGCAAATGCAGGAAAGCGTGGTACTAACAACCCAGAAGGAGAGCCATCACGGAAAAACATAAAAAAACCCAAGAAATGTGAACTGAATTTCCTACCCAACTATCCTGAAGGACATGATGATGCCAGCCTTGAGAGTGCTCGTAAAGAACTGGAAGAAGAAATGAAGAAGAGAGCACCCAGTGCTTCTGTATTGTCACAAAAAATGGACTTGACGTTTGCGTTAAGGCGCAAAGAGATGGTGATGTCAGCGCCTACGATCACCGATGTACTTGACCGCTGGCCAGCTCTTTTCCGTGAGGCACAGGTAATTTCCTATTTATTTGTTTTGTTAGTGTCATGTAATAATTTGCTTTAACTCTTTTTATGAGAAGGCTTATGAATACTTAAGTTATTATGAGAAAGCAGCCCTTAAACGAAGTCTCAATGAAGGTGGAGAAGGTGTAAAAAAATACCTTGGAGCTATTCCAGATTTTTCCTTTTTCAGCACAACTGAAAAAGCACATCTGAGCTCTTTAGGTCTGTTCTATACAAAAACAATTATAACATCAGATTCATCCATCAAAGAAGTTACAAAAAAATGTTATAACCTAAAATGAAAATGTTCATTTATTCAAGAGTAGTTCACCCAAAAATGAATATTTGCTCATCCTCAGAATTGTTTTTATTGTGTATATATTACAACATCAAAAAATATGTTTAGTCAATGGTAACCATCCCTTTGGGATTAAAAAAATACAGGCAAAACAAAATTAATTTTTGTGGCTCCTGATGATATATTGGTGTCTTATGAAATGAAATGATTGGTCTATGAAAGAAACTGAACAGTATTTACAACATTATTACCTTTAATCCACAGCCTCTGCAAACAGTACTGATCACGTTCAAAACAGTCTGGTGTGTGATCGTAATAATGTATATAAAACCTGTATATATATAAAAAAGTAAGATTACGTTTGTGTGCATGATATCAAATAGGGAACATTGACTTTTCACAGATTCCCAACGTTTGATATATCATTAACATAGTGCTTTAGACTGTTGTGAATGCGTTTGCAGAGGCTGTGGATTAAAGGTAACAATGTTGTAAATACTAATTGTTTTGCTGTATGTTTTTTTTTTATTCTTAAAGGGATGGTTACCATTGACTTGCATTTATATTGATTACTGAAGACCACAGTTTCATTTAAAAAAATACAAAAACTTTAGTGTCATACTAAATAAATAAAAAAAATCACCTACATCTTGGATGATGTGACCGTAAATCAACAGCAAAATTTTATTTTTGGGTGAACTATCCCTTTGACTATATAATGTGAATTTTCATTTTAGGTCAACACATTTTTGACTGGGATGAATCTAATATTATTTTGAAATGATTTTTCTTTCCAGATCTACATGGAGTTTAACAGGATTGCTGGTAAAAACCTGAAAAAGGAATTTTACGAGACCCTTGATCGACATAGTACATGCCTCTTGGACATTTTCAGAGCCAAAAAGGGAGTTGCTGGTCAGCTCTTGATGAACCTTCTGAAGCAAACAAAGGTTTGTTAAAAATCCAAATATCATAGATATATAAATGTATTACAATAAAGTACATTTATCAAAGGGTTAGTTCACCCAAAAATGAAAATTGTCATTTATTCCTCACCCTCATGCCGTTCCACACCCGTAAGACCTCTGTTCATCTTCGGAACACAAGAAATTAAGATATTTGTGTTGAAATCCGAAGGCTCAGTGAGGCCTGCATAGTCAGCAATGACATTTCCTCTCTCAAGATCCATTAATGTACTAAAACCATATTTAAACCAGTTCATGTGAGTACAGTGGTTCAATATTAATATTATAAAGTGACAAGAATATTTTTGGTGCGACAAAAAATAAAATAAATAATGACATATTAGTGATAACCGATTTCAAAACACTGCTTCATGAAGCTTCGGAGCGTTATGAATCAGTGTTTTGAAATCGACCATCACTATATATGTTGTTATTTATTTTATTTTTTGTCGTACTCAAAATATTCTCGTCACTTTATAATATTAATATTGAATCACTGTACTCACATGAACTGATTTAAATATATATCTTAATTTTTTTGTGTTCCGAAGAACAACGGAGGTCTTGCGGGTTTGGAACTGCATGAGGGTGACGAATAAATTACATTATTTTCATTTTTGTGGGAACTAACCCTTTAAACCTGTATAATCTGCTATACAGACTTCATAGTTGATCTGTTGTGCTCAACTATTTGAATGCTGTTAGGAATATGTATGTATGTATGTATGTATGATTAATAACAAGTGGTTGGATGTAATAAAATTGTTTTATAAATTCCACTCAAGTTGTCAGAGCCAACTGAGGTCCGAACTTTAGTGCTTCAAGGACTACCTCTCGTGTTTGGAGATGACTCCCCTGCTTTCTTTAAGACATGTTTGGTAAGTGTTCCAAGTAGAAAATAATGTTCAAAAGACATTCACACTGTCTCACACATACACCTTCACACTCTCTATCATTCACACTCACTGTATCAATTTTAATCTAAAGGGTTAGTTAACCCAAAAATGAGAATTATGTCATTAATTACTCACCCTCATGTCGTTCCACACCCATAAGACCTTTGTTCATCTTTGGAACACAAAAATATATTTTTAATGAAATCCAAGAGGTTTTCGTCCCTCCAAATCGATCCAACACTACTATCACTTCCTTGTCTATAAAGGCAAGAAAGACATAATTAAACAGATAGTTCACCCAAAAATCTGATACTGTATACATTTCTTTGTACTGCTGAATGCAAAGATATTTAGAAAAAAGTTTGTAACCAGGCCGCTTTGGGCCACCACTGACTTCCATAATAGGAAAAAAAATACTATAGAAGTTAGTGGTGGCCCAAAGCGGCCTGGTTACAAACTTTTTTCTAAATATCTTCCTTTGCAATACAAAGAAATGTATACAGTATTAGATTTTTGGGTGAACAAAGGTGGATATGGAACGACATACGGGTGAGTAATAAATGACAGAATTCTCATTTTGGGGTGAACTAACCCTTAAGTTGAAGTTGCACCATTTGAAATGTACAGTACTGTGCAAAAGTCTTAGGCACGTTAGTATTTTCACCCCCAAAATGGTTTTAAGCCAGTTATTTATAACTTTTATAATAGTGTGTCAGTAGGTTATATCAGTTTACATTTTCAAACATTAATTTTGCCATTAATTGTAGTAATCCATTCCAGTGAGATTTTTGTATGCAGAAGAAGTCTGACAAAAGAGTTATGATCCACACAGAGATCTGATCTCCCCATCATCGAGTCCGTCTGGGATTACATGAAGAAACAGAAAAAACTGAGACTAAATCCAGAAGAACTGTGGCAGTGTCTCCAAGACTCCAAGACCTTCCTGCAAAGCTCCCTGAAAAACTATGAGCAAGTGTCCCAAAACAAAAGCTGTTTTCAACGCAAAGGGTGGTCACACAAACACTGATTTGATTTAGTTAATAGAAGTTAATTGATCAAAAATTAACAGTCTACTTATGACATTATTTTTGAAAGTTTCCTGACTTTACAGCATTTTTACACAAGTGTCTAAGTACTGTAGCTTTGCAGGAAGGTTTCTTCAAGCGTCTTGGAGACACTGCCACAGTTCTTCTGGATTTAGTCTCAGTTTTTTCTGTTTCTTCATGTAATCCCAGACGGACTCGATGATGGTGAGATCAGATCTCCATGTGGATCATAGCTCTGTTGTCAGACTCCTTCTGCATACAAAAATCTCAATGGAATGGATTATTACAAATAATGGCTAAATTAATGTTTGAAAATGTAAACGGATATAACCTACTGACACACTATTATAAAAGTTATAAATAACTGGCTTAAAACCATTTTTGGGGGTGAAAATACTAACATGCCTAAGACTTTTGCACAGTACTGTACATAATCTTGCATGCATGAGAATTAATGTTTTATTAATTAATTAGTTTTATTCATCTACACTAGATGTCCGATGATCGCTGCGTGAATCTTGACATGCCAGTGGGGATTGTAATAGTTGAGGATGGGATGACTCTTCAGCCCCTCAACTCTCTGCATTTGTCTCCCTCCTCATTTGGGATCGTAATTGAGGGAAAAGTGGTGATGGACAATCTACACAACCTTCCTGAATCAATGTGCCTTCTGTTTGGACTAATTTATGCATTACACTTGAATTACCCAAAGTCGCTGAAGTACACATTTGAATTCATTCAACGCATTGTCCTTTCCATGGGGCAGAAAGACCTGCAGCCTAAAATACAATCCTTGGCTAATCAGCTGTTTGGTTAAAAAGGAGAAACAGGATCAGCACATGCATTTTCAAAACTCTTTTTTTTTATGCTGTTAAGATACACCATTGAGGTCTAACTGGCCTTTCTGTTTTGTGCTTTTCCTGTCCGGTAAGAAGCAAGTAAGACTTTAACCACCACAGGATCAACGCCTTTTTTTTGTCTCAAGATTCTGTAAAATGATCACAAACTTCCCTTACAAAACACTGTGGCAGTACCAGATTATTACCATGGTATTGACACATTTCAAGGAACTGGCACATAGTTTACAGTTTTGTTGTTCATGTGTCTTTTAAAAATATGACTTAATGTGAGCTTACTGTTTAAAATGAGCTTACTGTTTTGTTGTTCATGTGTCTTAAAAGTGTGATCTTACTTTTAAAAATAACTTATGTTTTTCTTTTTTTTTAATGTGAACTTCCTATTAAAAATTAAAGCTTACTATAAAAATTGTGAGCTTACGATTTTGTTAGTCTGTTTAAAATGTGAGCTTACTGTTAATAACTAGAAGACTACTGTTTAAAATGTGAGCTTTTACTGTTAAAAATGAGCTTGTGATTTTGTTTGTCTTTTTAAAATGAGCTTTTACTGTTAAAAATGAGTTTTTATTGTTAAAAATTAGCTTATGATTTTGTCTTTTTAAAATGTGAGCTTTTACTGTTAAAAATGAGCTTATGATTTTTTTTTTGTCTTTTGAAAATGAGCTTCCTGTTAAAAATTACTAGCTTATGGTTTTGTTTGTCTTAACAATGACTTAAAAGCTTACTGTTATGAGCAATGCTACCATTAATTATATGTAGTATAAACCTAATAAAGTGGTTTTTGTGAAAAACAATACTTGTTTTAGTGATTTAATGATCAATTCCCCATTACTCAAATGAACTGAGGGAATCCCTTTCCTCAAATCATTTGAGTTTAGTCTGTTTGCCTTTTAAGTTATCTGTACTTAAACATTTAAGTTATCTGTACTTAAACATTTAAGTTATCTTCACTTAAACATTTAAGTTATCTTCACTTAAACGTTTGAGTTACCTGTACTTAAACATTTGAGTTATCTTCACTTAAACATTTAAGTTATCTTCACTTAAACGTTTGAGTTACCTGTACTTAAACATTTAAGTTAATTCAATGAAGAGACCACATTAGGTCAACTCAATTAAACTGAGTTGTCAGTTTCCCCATTACTCAAATGAATTGAGGGAATCACTTTCCTCAATTCATTTGAGTAGTCTCAACTTATTAGGGTTTACAGTGTGGAATGTAACCACATATGAATAATAAACATTATTGCATCTATAAAACACATCAAAACTCGATGAAGCACAACGAGAACACGTATGTTCAAATATTATAATTTTTTTTATTTATTTAATCTATGTTGATTATGAAAGTGAACAGGATAAGATGTGCAATGTGTCAGAAGACATGGGGGACAGAACTGATTTTGACACAACTTTTTTTTGACAAAACAAGTTTTGTTTTGTTGAAAGCCTTTCTTTTCAGTGAATTTCGTTTTAAATAAATTGTATCTTAATTTTAATCAATGTTTTATCAACCATTTGCCTGGATTTAATAAACAATAAGCAAATATAGCAGAGTAAGCCGACAATGACAGGCGCCAGCGCTGTGTGAACAACGACTTAAATGAATGAATAGGCTACTAGAATTTTTATTTTATTTTTATTTTTTAGTTGGGGGCAGTCCTAGCTATTTCAGATAGCCTATATTCGAACCAGCGCATGTCACAAAGGGCTTTCTGGGTTGAGGGTGCTGCGAGCGGAATGAGCTTCAGAAATTAAATAAATCTTCAGAAAGTCGCTCTGGAGGAAAATTACCGCTCTTTCTACGCAAACTGGGCCACAGATGGTAAGCACAATTACATTAACCCAAAACTAAATTAATTAAACTTTTTAAAATTATTAGAATAGACATTAATAGAATAAATTGTCATGCAAGTAGGCTACTTTTCAAATCAGGTACTCTTTTACTTAAGTAGGGTTGTCATTGTGGTACTTCTACTTTTACTAAAGTCAATAAGTCTCTGGTTATTTGTAGCCCATTACTTCCACCACTGGTGATAGCGAACGCATTATAGCTCAACAGGCTGCAGTAAGTGTAAGTCAAGCGTCAGTAAGTGATAATGTTAATTTTACTGCTTTAATTTTTCCTAGTTGTTAATTTAAGCCGTTCGTGCTGCGCTGGTGCCTCCATGCCATTGTCTGCTATATTTGCTTATTATTTATTAAATCCTCGAAATTGGTTGACAAAACGTTGATTAAAATGAAGAAACAATTTATACAAAACGAAATCATTTCTGTCCCCCATGTTTTCTCACATATATCATAATAATATTTCATAATCAACGTAGGCTAAATGAAATGAAAAAAATAACATTATAATATTTAAACATATTAAATTAAAACAAGTAAAGTAGGCTACAGTACAGAGAAATGTCATGTTGGAGCGGGATTTGAGCGCACGTCGTTTTACCAGTGAACGGTGCATGAGCTCCTTCAGTCAAATGCTCTATAGGCTATGGTAGGCAGGTTTTTTGCGTTATTTTCCTTTCCTGTCGCTGTGCAGGCTCTTTTATTGTATATGACAGTGTAAACAGCTCAATAACTATTTTAGTTAAAGGTTTAATGTAGGCCAGTCCCTTGCATTACGATTGCTGGCGTCAGCATCGCCTTGCATCGCCCAACAAGGCTTTAGCTACAATCAGCGGATGGCGGGCGGGTGCAGCTTTGAACATTGGTCAAAAAACGTTGGGGCCGACGGATTTTGTGATAAGGTTGCGGATAAAATAAAAGCCCATCCGTGCATAGTGACGCACGGATAGTGAAAGCGTTTCGCTCACAGCCAAGCTTTAAGCACCCAGTCGTGATCATGTTCATTTTACTGCTTTAATTGTGAGGAAACCCCCCTAAAACGTCTATCATACAAAAGGAGAGAGTCCTAAGATTATATTTATAACAATACAATAATGTATTTCCTTGCAGATATAGAACACGTTATACTCGTATATAGCTCAACAGCGGCTGGCTGAACTGCGGCATGAGTCGCATTGGAGTGATGTCAACTTCTCTCTTCAATTGATTGGCTTGAGGATGAGCTGTCAATCTAAAACTAGTGGACCAATGGTGATGCTAAGACCCGCCCCTAATTTACATGAAACTTGAACTGCAACATTTGAAACCGCAAGCACAGAATGTGGAAACAAGAGCAAAGGAGAAAAGAGCACGGACATGCAAAAAATTAAAATAAGAGCAGAAAACATGATTTTGTGAGCGATTTGGATAATTTTGAATTCATGATTCAGTTTTGAGCAATATAATTTTAAACTTGTTTAAATATTTGATTTGCGCTTATTATTTTTATTTCCATGACTGCGTTGTTTGTGATTCTGGTTAATTTTGCATTGATTTTTCATTTTTGTGCGTTATATTTTCACATGTGCTTTTAAATTTTTGATTCATGCTTATTATTTTTTTATGCGTGACTGCAATAAATTTGGCGGGAAACTGATCCCATATAAAACCTCTGCACGAGGCGCAGGAACGAGACATTTGAAGCAACGTCTCGGCTCTTTTTGAATGTGTTAAACACAGAAGGTATTAAAAAGGATATGTGTGCTGGATGGCGCAGCTGGAAGGCAGACTGAAGGCGGAGAATACGACGTCCTCAGGCTGCAGAGTTCCGCTGGGTGCGTGTCGACGGCAGGCTTCGATCCAGAGCTCAGCGATAGCAGTCGCTGAAGAAGAATTAATCTGACTAACCTTGCGAGACGGGGTCTTATATACCCTTGGCTATGCGAATTCTGTTGCCCCTTGTGGCGGGAATTTAGAAGGACCTGATTGGTCCGTCCCGCCCCACGGTCTCGCTATAGGCGGCACAGCCAATCAGCCAATCAGGAAAAAGCGAATATTTAGTGTGCGAATAGTTCGCGTCAAAACCATTCACACCAGCCGCGACGCGAGTTTGCGACGTTTCAGAACTCCAACATTCCAAAACATTCGCGCCGACAGCTGAGAAACACGGACACGTAATCATTCAGTGGAGACAAGCTTTTAATTTTCTTTAAAAGCCAGAGAAGATGGTTTTGGGTGCACCCAGTCTTAAAGAACAGATTCTGAAGAGGAGTATACTAATCTTGTACAGGAGCTAAAACTTTATCATGGCCGGTTCCGCACTTACTTTCAAATGTCCGTGAGACAATTTGAGGAGCTCCTCCAGACAGAGACGGTAGCAGCGCATCTGACGAGACACACACACACACACACACACACACACACACACACACACACACACACACACACACACACACACACACACACACACTCTAAAGGAACGGCTCGATCCGGAGCTGCTGTGTTTCCAGTTGAGTCACAATGTAAACATTTAACTTAAGTGCCACAGTCGTACTGACGGAAACACATTCACTTTCCATAGTCGCGGACGCAATTAGATTTAAAAAAAAAATTAATTTATTGATTATAATATCTGTAGCCTATAGTGGGCAAACACAGCTGCATCTGTACAGCTGTAAACACAACTACAGCTGTAATCTCGTGAGAAATGCCATACCTGGCAAAGGTTAATGTTGATTGAATGGCTATGACATCAACTGGACATTTCGTCACCTTTGTTTCCTTGTATGTGATTGGTTTAAGCCTTTTCTGTCGCTGCGAGTGTTAAAAAAAATTGACATTGAAACGAAAAAAATAAACATCGTTTTTTCGCTGCAGCACATTCGCGTTCAGTGTGAAAGCACTCATTACACAAACAGCTGATCAAAAAATAAAACCATTGCGCGAATTATTCGCGCGTCAAAATCGCGTCCAGTGTGAAAGGACCTTCCTTTAGGCTGCGTCTCAATCAGTTCAGTAGTCAGGGCACTGATCAGGGATCAGCCCATTGACTCTTGTCCTGATCAGTGCCCTGACTACTTCACCAGGAACTGATTGAGACGTGCAAGGCGAAACTTTTTTTAATGGGAGCACAACGTGCATATTGGAGCCATAGACCGTAAAAAAATATGGACGACGCGACTTCATTGACTTCCGCTGACCAGAGTTGAAGTTTTCGTAGGCCGCACACGGAGCTGACATCTTGGGACCGAGTCTGCGCAGGAGAGAGCAGGAAGTAGAGGCACGATTATCAAAAGCCCGCCCACATTCTCACAGATGCAGAACAATTTATTATGTTGGTGTGAAATAAACAGTTATATAGAAATGAAAGCTAAAGCTCCAATCTCCTCCCAAAAATCCCGAAAAAAGTCAGTTAGTGCCTCAGTGACAACTTCACTCAGAGAAGCCGTCAATCTCAGCTGTCAATCATGACGTCACACCCCCCGTTTTTATAGCATCAAATAACTCACTAAAACCTTTAAACTTATTTAAAAAACGAACACTTGAAATGAAATCATCGTAATAAAAACTGCCTAACATGACAGAAACCATCTTTAGGAAACAATTATTTGAAGTGTAATTGAATTGTTTTGTGTGTCTCGCGTCCATTCAAATACATGGAGAGGTGGGGTTTAGGAGCTATACTAGGACCGGCCACCGGGGGGCGATCGAGGCGCAGAGGCTTCAGTTTTTGACAGGAGTGCTACAGGCTTGATTGGAGCACTTAAAGAGGAAACAACTAACTAACTAGCGGTAAATCTCTTTATTAGAGAATGCAATAATAATAATAATAATTGTAATGATATTAACAATAATAATATAATTACAGTAATGTGATGATTTATTTAGCATAGAATAAAGTTTGATCGAGCTTGGAGTCAGGACTGTTTTTATTATTATAACACTATTAGATATTATAGTCTCATCACTTGCCTGTATTTTGTTCCATATGCATAAAGACTTACAAAATGCGATGTTAGGAAGAATATCATGTCAGTTACTTTTTCATTCTGTTAATTAAAAGGTGAAGGAGAATCTGTCAGCTCAATTGTCATGTAAGAGATTCATACATCATTTTGTCTGCAATGTTATTTGCAGATGAATATTTTACCATTCTTTGTGTCCTGAAGTAAATGTCCTCTTTATCTTTTTCAGTTCTAAGAAAAGCAGTGGGCCTATTATTGTTTTCCAAATGAAGCTCTTAAAGGGATAGTTCACCCAAAAATAAAAATTGTCATCATTTACTCACCCTCAAGTTGTTGCAAACCTGTTTTCTGCTGAACACAAAGGAAGATATTTAGAAGAATGTTTGGAACAAAGCAGATAGAGCAACCATTGACTACCATAGTATTTTTCCCATACTGTGGTAATCTGCTTGGTTAAAAACATTCTTCAAAATATCTTCCTTTGTGTTCAGCAGAACACATACAGGTTTGGAACAACTTGAGGGCGAGTAAATTATTCATTTTCAGAATTTTCATTTTTGGGTGAACTATGCCTTTAATACTGCTGCCAAGAGATGTTTACACTCAAAAATATATATTTTTTTGTCTGTAATGCAGCTAATTTTTTTGTTCATTAAAACATCCATTTCAAAAGTTGAAGTGATTTTCTTTTTTATATATTATAGTTAGAATATGTATAACTCAATGTTTTAACTATTGGGAAAGCTGAATAATCGTTCAAAATGTACTGATTAGTCGTCGATGGCAATAACAATAATCGATGATTAGTCGGTGATGGCAATAACAATAATCGATGATTAGTCGGTGATGGCAATAACAATAATCCATGATTAGTCAAAACAGATTATCAAAATAATCGTATGTTGCAGCCCTAATTGAAATTGAGTCCCGGTCTTACATGAGTATGTTTTCTCCACACTTCCTTTTTGATCTATGTATAATAGATTGCACCACATACATTACAGTTTATATTATAAATGCACATTGTTTTGAAGAGTGACATCTTCCACTATATTCCTCTACTGAGCTCTGTATCGGTCATGTCCAGGTTTATCAGCAGTGATATTATTTACTAGTGTAAATGATCTTTTGAGAATATTTTCTAAGAGCAAGAAAATGAGCTTCACTTTATAGTTCGCTTAAAGGATTCTGCTGTCATTTGTTCAAACATATTAATTTCTTTTGGAAAAATGATTTGGTAAAATCATGTTAACTTTCTCCAGTGTGGTAAAATCCCCATATTATTAAAAGAAGTCTTTCACATCTCCACATTTGGTCTGTAAAGGTGTTTACAGGGAGAATATTCTCTGTCCTATTGACTCACACTAATGTCTGTCTGTCTCCAGCTGTTCCAGGATCAGGTCAGTCTCCAGCGGCTGTAGCAGGAGCAAGTGTTCCTGTCCTGTTCTGCTGGTGTTTGCTGCAGCGGCTGCTGGTGTGATTTACTGTCACACGGGAGCTCTAGAAAGGGCAAGTATCACCGATACTACAGTGAGAGGAAAACATTGTTATCTTGCAAAATTAATGTTTGTGTGTGTGTGTATTTTTCAAAGCAGATGGGGAGAAAAGGAAACAAGAGTTTCTGTAGAAAGACCCAAGATATGAGGTAAGATACAGCACTGTCATTACATCACATTCAGATCTGTGTTGATTTCACCTGTGCTGATAACAGTTTCAAACCAAATTTCATTCACTGATTGTTGGCAGATGTGTTCATGTGTTTCTGACTTCATGTGTTTCTGTAGCTGTAAATGGCACTGTTCGTTTCTCTTTCTTTACCATCTGTGGTTTGTTGTTTTCTTACAGACAGAGTAAGACAGATGTCACGTGATCGGAAAGGATACCAACATGCATCACTGGAAATTTCTCATTTAAAGTAAATTTGCAAGGGAGCGACGGCTCGTGGTGCCACCACAGAGAGGCACGAAATCTCCAGAACATTTGCGTTCACTGTTCCTTGCTGGTGGAACGATCTCCCCACCTCCATCCGGAATGCTGAATCACTGACAACATTCAAAAGACATCTGAAAACTCATCTCTTCTGTGAGCACTTAACGGAAAAAACTAAATTTTCCTCTATTCCCTCCCTATTCTAGCTTATGCTACTCTAAGAAACTTAGTATTTCGAGCACTGTGCGTGACGTGAGAGAGCGAGCTGCACATGAGTGCACAGTGATGCCATGCATTTACCACTTATCTGCTTCCTTTGTTTTATATTTACATACATTTACATGTGTGTATATATATATATGTAGAATACATCTTTAAAGGGGTGGTTGCATGCGATTTCACTTTTTAAACTTTAGTTTGTGTGTAATGTTGCTGCTTGAGCATAAACAGTATCTGCAAAGTTACAGCACTGAAAGTTCAATGCAAACGGAGATATTGTCTTTTAAAGTTATGGCAGTTTATTGCCTACAAAAACGGCCGGTTTGGACTACAACAAGCTTCTTCCCGGGTTGGTGACATCATAAACCCTTGCTATTAACATAAACACTGCCCCCGCGAACAGGCAGTCATTACGTCGCCGTCATTACGAAAGAGAGCGAGCTGTTGCAGAACTACAAACTACATTTGGCCATCTAACCAATCTAAGACCATTGCGTTTTTCGGAGGGATGGGCTTCATAGAAGCAGGAAGCAAACGAGCCGTTCAAAGGACAGTGGAGACAGCGGTGTGGAAAAAAGGTAAAATATAAGAAAAATACGGCGTTAAAAAAAAAGAAGTATTAAGACATGTTATACTGCGCCCCATAAACACAACCAAGCCTAGAAAAAAAACACGGAACCACCCTTTAAACCATTACACACAAGCAATGCTACTTTATTAATAATTAAGCATTTAGTTTAAATTAATATAATATTATTTACAGATAATATGTAATGAGCTGTAGAATACACAGATAAAGCATTAGAAATGGAACCTTACATGTTCGAGTCTCTAGCCTATATATATAATCATATAGATTATATTATTCATCTACATGTTGCGTTCCATCTCCTAGATCTTTAAAGATTGTAACACCTACAAACTGCATTTATAACGTTGACGATTTTTTGTATCCGATATTTGCATTTTATAATCCTGGATTACAAACCTGGGGTCTGTTCTTCGTACATCGCTTAATACATCTGAGATGATTTGACAGATCCCAGATCTTCTAATCCTGATAACTGATGTCTGGCTAATTTGGTTCTTCAAACGAATTTGCGGATTAGATTAAAATATCTGGATTAAGTTTTTCAACATGATTCCCAATTATTAATATTCACCATTTTATAGTATTTGTACACCCTTTACATTTCAATGTTGTAATTAGCAATTCATTTAATTTTTAATTCAATTTGAAGCGTGACAGCATTAATTAAAGTTTCTTAAGCCTCTCCTGCATGAAGAACCCCAGAGGGTTAATGTAATAAGGATTTTATTCATCCATTTTCTGTTTTTCTCTCTGATCTGGTGCCTCGGGTTGAATCGTCTATTGTTTCTTGGGGACTTTAATGTTCATCTCTGCTGCCCTTCAAAACCGTTGATCAAAGAATCTGTAACTCTTTTAGACTCTTTGAACTCCCAGTCTGGCTCACACACACTCAATCTTGTGTCTCGTGGTTTTTCTATCTCAAATCTGGAGGTTTTTGATGCATGTGTGTCCAGTTTTTTTTTAATCTGAGTGCTTTTCCCATTACCTTGCTCTCAGGCTTCATGTCTCCCTCGAGCTTTTCACTCAAACACTGCAAGTGTTTTCTGAATATTATTTTTCACACTATAATAATAATTTACTTAACCTAGCAGAACTGAATGCTTGATTAAAGTATTTTGTGAAGCATCCTCTATATCTCTGGACGCTGATGTTCCGCTTAAGCGTAAAAAGATGACGGTTGCCATGGTAAATGATGTCACCGGCGCTCTCAGACGAGAGTGTCGAAAAGCAGAGCCAAAGTAGAACAAATATAGGCTGCAGGTTTCATTTGACATTTTAAAATCAAGTCTGTTCAACTATCAAACGGTAGTTTATTTTCTCAATGAATCGCTGTCAAAGCTCAACAATCTTTTGCTGCACTTATATTCTTTGGTTTTACTCATTGTGGTGGATGATTAAGGGAGTTTGACACTTTTCTTCCCTCATATTAATAGTCCTGTGAAACAGGAAGTTTTCATGCACTTTCTTTTTTGCTGCAGACCCAAGTTTGTAATGTTGTCATTCATATTGGGGGTGATTTGAAACTTTGAGAAAATTAATTGGAAAATACTTCAAAAACAAAAAACTGCTCTGTCACTGTTGCAAGTTTTGTGTTTGTGTATTTACACTGGCTTGTGTTGTTTTTAAATAAACTGTTTAAATGCTGTTTAACCCTCTGGGGTTCTTCATTTATGGGTCACACTCAGGACCTTCGGGTCAAAAATGACCGGAGGGCGGGATTAAGATAAAAAAAAATTTGAGTAAAATCAATGAAATCTATTTTTGTTCAATAATATTTTTTCTTTTTTTGGTATTTTATGATTAATAATTAATATTTATTCAATAATTATGACCCATTTTTTCCCATTGAATATAATATATATATATATATAATTTTTATTATTATTGTTTTATTAAAGCTGTATTTCATTTTAGAGTCAAGCCTAGGCCTCATGAAAGCAATTTTTTAAATGAGATCGGTGCCATCCGGTGGACACATTGAGCATTTTTATCACGCAAATTGGGGACAGGGACAGGTGGTCGTAAAAAAAAAAAAAAAACGTAGGAAATGAATGGGAAATTTGAACTATGTTGATAATGACGGAACTTGCGACCATAGTTGGCTAACGATGCTTTTGGGAAACGCACCCCAGGGGAGCTGATTGAGACGCACCCTTATTATCCTGTCGCCCCCTCTAGTGGACAGCATTAAGTATTACGGTCCTAAGTGCCCAGATAACGCAAATCAATGGGATTTTTTGGGAAAGTAAGTCTGACCATTTAGAAAAGATATAAGCGAGTCGGAAGGTCTGAGCTGAGTTTGGTGAAGCATTAAAATTCTAGGCGGAGTCAATTTCTCATAATAATAATCATCTTTAAAGGGTTAGTTCACCCAAAAATGAAAATGATGTAATTAATTACTCACCCTCATGTCGTTCGACACCCGTCAGACCTCCGTTCATCTTCGGAACACAAATGAAGATATTTTTGTTGAAAGCTGATGGCTCTGAAAGGCTTCAGATAGGCCTCCATTGGCATTCAGTACATTTACACTCACAAGACGCATAAAAGGCACTTAAAACGTCGTTACAAGTCCATCTCACCACAGTGACTCTACAATAATTTTACGATGCGACGACAATAGTTTTTGTGCGCAAAAAAAAATCTTAATAACACCTTTATCCAACTTGTTCTTGTCTTCCGTGTGTGCCTCCACGACGCATGCGCGAGAATATGACACAGATCTGGCGTTCGGACATATGACCCAGAAGCGATTTGTTTACAAGCAGAGGAAGACGCGCGTATCTAAGCTGTTGAATTCTACTTTGATCGTGCTTTAGGTCTCGGCGTAGTTCTCAAAATGGGGCTAAAGTGTGCATTTCATGGAATCCCGAACGCTGGCGCTAGGAGCTTCAAAAGTCCCATTCACTGCCATTATAAAGCTTGGATGAGTCAGGATATTTATTAATACAACTCCGACTGTGTTCATCAGAAAGAAGAAAGTCATAGATACACCTAGGATGGTTTGATAATTGATTAAAATGAAATTTTTCATTTTAATGTGAACAAATCCTTTAATTTGTTCCAAACCTGTATGAGATTTTTCTTCTGTTGAACTAAACAGAAGATATTTTGAAGAATCTTGGTAACTATTGACGGTAGCCATTGACTTCTATAGTGGGGGATACTATTTGAAGTCAATGACTACCGTCAGTAGTTACCAACATTTTTCAGACAGCAATGAATTACTCTGTTTGTGACAGAAAGTGGTACATCCTGACAAATCTTCCACCTGCCAAATCAGACGATGTGGCCCCTTTTCTTTTTTTCTTTTATCATCAGACCTACAATTAAAAAGACAAGAGATTGTAATAATCTTCAGTTCTCTAAAAGCAATCAAAACATCATTCTTATTCTTACCAAACAATGAAATATGTCTGTTTCTCTTGTGGCATTCTAGTACAGTGCTGAGGTCAGATTTGTTGGTGACGAAGCCAGACACATAGGTTTTTGAAATGTTCAGCACTTTAAAGCAGCACCATGTAGGTTTTGCTCTCGGTGTCCCTCTACAGTTGGGAAACAGTATTGTCCTCTACTACTGTCGTAAACTCTGTCATCCTACATCAGGGGATGCATCGCACGTGCATTTGTTGACATGACAACTATGATCGCCCTGAACACTGCAGGAGGAGTTCACATGTCTATTGAGTTCACATGCAGGTGTTCTGCTTGCGTCGCGTGTGAAATGCCTGTACAGTGGTATATATTTCAGCATGTCATATGAATATAATTTCATGGGTTTTATTTTTTTTAAACGCCAAATGATCGCGATGCTCACGTTTACAAGCCAGCGTCATTATAGTAGCCTAGTCTATTGGTTCCTGTTTTACAGAATCTATATGATACTTCAATTCAATGTTTGAGTGGTAGGTAATAACCATATATCGTCAATATTATAATATCAAGCTACCCTAGATGAATCTGCAAATTTGAAAAATAGATTTGCATTACAGCTTGAGGCAAGACAAATAAACAAATATCACAGACATGTTAGGTATCCTAAAATATGATTTTGTACGTCTTATGTATTTACGGGCTCCCCTCCTCCTCCTTCAGCTCACGCCAACGAGCAAACGCTGGCCCAATGTTGATCCTCGTCCTGCCTTTAATCCGATCACTTTCTCGTTTCCTCTTTTTGCTTTCCTCCAACAAAACCTTTGCTTTCTTCTTTTTCTGTGCTGCTTCAGCCATGACTATAACATCCGGCAAACAAACGATAGTTGGGCTCGCGCGTCCGAATTTAAGGAAGTGGGGGTGGTGATGGAAGTCATAGATATCCATAATAAAGGCTAGATGTCTCGTGTGCGCTGCTGGCCAATGGAGGTCGACGTCCGCACCTGGTGGCCATCTTGTCACAGGCAGCTCGCTCACTCGTAACATTGTTTTCATGGGTGCTTGCACTTTTTAAATAACCATAACTTGCTCAATTTTCTACCGATTTTCAAACTGTTTGGTTTGTTATAAACGTCAGAGATGTAGTTATGACACTGCATACTTACGAAAAATTATTTATAATTTGTTCAAGCATCCATAATTATAGCCACGTTAACGTGTGTAAGAAACCAAACCATTTGTAAATCCATCAAGATTTCAGTGAGATAAGAGTGTTTGTGTTCATGCAGATCATCAGGTATCACAGAGCCCTGCCTGTGACAAGATGGCCGCTCATCTAGCCTTTATTATGCCTTTATTATGGATATCTATTGTGGAAGTGACGTATATGCCGTAAAGCAGTCGAATTTTGTAGTTCTTTTTGTTCTCGGGTTACTACCCGAAACCCGAAGTTTAAAAGTACGATTAAAAACAATACAGACCCCGTCAGGCTATGGCAGACGTGTCATTCAACCTATTGTAAGTCGATGTATCATCACAAGAGTCTTGAAAATATATTATGAAGGTTGAAAAGTAACCTGGTGCTGCTTTAAAACAATCAGGAAGCCGTTCTGTGCCAAAATATTTAGTAAGATAGTCTGTAAGGAGGAAGGACTATATGTGGGGACCAAATTCATCAAAATGAAATAATTAAATAAATAAATAATGAATTCAATAAAACCTCCATAGGACTAGGGAGAACATTGCTGCATAAAAAAAGTATTTATTTAATATTTGATAAATCATTAAAGTCTCGAGTCTTGAGATTACATTTTTGACCTGTTTTATGATAGAATTTATTTTCATAGTGACTGTAATTGCTTAAATTTTGTTAGGAGGTATGCAAAATCAAAAATGGAGTCAGCTATTTCTGACTGTGACGAATCATCACTCTGGCAGGGATCCATATGCGTGCTTTTATTAGAAACAATCGTAGTAGGCCTACTTACAGGCAGGGTCAGACAGGAGCAAACAGGTATAACAGGGGCAGGCAGAATTGTAAACAGTAGAAAGGCAGTAGGACAGGGCAACCAGATAACACTCACAGAACGGTATAACAGGCAGGAGTCAGAGACAGGCAGCAAAGGGTCGATAACGGGTAGCAAACAGGATCAGCAACAGACAGTCAGACTTGGGGATAACGCTCAGAAATGTTCACCACAAGACTTCGCACGGTGCTGAGGGAGAAAGGGGTTCTTATAAGCTGTGTCCCAAAGTGAAGGGTGCTCGGGGCCAGACCAGGCCACGCCTTCGAAGTGCACGAAGTGCATGAAGGGCGAACCGAGGGACAGGGTTGCCAGGTCTGCACAACAATACCCCTCCTTGCTAATCAAAAGTAGCGGAATTACGGCCAAAATGGGCCAGAATATGCCAAAACGCGGGGGGCGCCCAGTACAAATATTGCTAAATTATAGACAACTTACACCTGTGGACTATAGGCTACAAACAAAACAACCCACATCAACAGTAAATGCCTCCCAATTCCAGACTTGGCAACACTGAACCGAGCGTCGTTGAATGGGCTCTAGCAGGTGTGTGACTGACAGCGGACGTTCGTGAGGAGATTTTAAAAACAGAAATGGAGCAGAATTTGTTTATTTATTTTTTGTTTTATTAGATTTTGACATGCTTCAAAGCCTTCGATGATGGGAGACCGGACCATAAGCACGTAAATCTGTAGCGGTTAAATATTTAATCGTTAAGTTGCAACTATATTGTTTATTTATTATGTTAAATGTAACTGTTACCATATATTTTAAACATTTATATATTTACGTCCAAGTCTTTATTTAAGTACTTATTTTTATTCAACTCACATCATCAGATGCAATTGTAGCTACTTTTTATGCCATGCCAGCCGTCGACCGATTCAGCCCCGCAAACCTGCGGATAGTGAAAATATGCTCATCCCAGATGAAGATGATGTCCCGCTGGCACAGGCCTTAGGGTTTCTATTGTGCATATCCCGGTCCAGCTCCACCACACTCAAAAAAATATTTTGGTCTAAATATGTTGATTTCATCTAAGGCTGTGGCTGAAGTCAGTTGTAGTTCTTGTGTTTCTCTTTCCGTCAGTGATTCTGCTCATTATCATCAGGTGTTCATCATTAATTCTCAATCATCACTCAATTATCTCATTAACTTGAACACTGCTTCAATGGTACTTTATCTCAGTAGTGTGCACTAGGCTGTGTTAATTTATCATGGGCATTTTTCTGTGTACCATTACATAAAACTTACCTATTTCATTTACGTTTGACTGACAAATATGAATCACATTAAGTTTATTTGTTTGTTTATGTTAAAACTATGTAGTCCAAATGGATGGAAAATTGTAATGTAATTCAAATACATAAAACTTATATTTAGACCAAAATATTTTTTTGAGTGCAGCGTCTCCCGCTCAGCTCAATGAAAGTGTAGAAATGTGTTGTTTCAGCTGTTAATTTAAATTTCTGTTGTTTCTGATGTTTATTGTAGGCCTATGAATAGTTGTAAAAAGTACTTTAAGTAATGTATAGACCAATTTATTTTCATTTACACATTTTAATTTACATGACAAGAAAATATATGCATGAACACATGAACATATGAATTTGTTTAATGTACAAATTATAACTTGCATTACAAAAATAAACAGAATGTACATAACCACTTCTCTTTTATTTAGCCTACACATTTCAAGTTAACGAAAATGAACAATAGACAGCAATTACTTGGTTTAATATACAAATAACTTGCATAAAAAAATTAATAATAATAATAATAATATAGAGAAATTGTTCTGTGCATCCCGGCCACGACTTTACAATTCAGCCTTTGGAGGAGACTTTCGGTATAATGGACCGTCGTCAGTGAGCGAAATTCATTTATTTATTCATTAATATAAAATGCCGGATCTGCGTCATATTCTCGCGCATGCGTCGTGGAGGCACACACGGAAGACAAGAAGAGGTTGAATAAAGTCGTTATTTTGATTTTTTTTTGCGCACAAAAACTATTGTCGTCGCATCGTAAAATTATTGTAGAGTCACTGTGGTGAGATGGACTTTGTAACGACGTTTTAAGTGCCTTTTATGGGTCTTGTGAGTGTAAATGTACTGAATGCCAATGGAGGCCTATCTGAAGCCTTTCTCAGCCATCAGCTTTCAACAAAAATATCTTCATTTGTGTTCCGAATATGAACGGAGGTCTTACGGGTGTCGAACGACATGAGGGTGAGTAATTAATGACAGAATTTTCATTTTTGGGTGAACTAACCCTTTAATTTAGACATTGATTATTCATGTGATTTCTGTTCAATAGAAAAAGAATCTATTATTAATCTATGTTGTGATTGTATATACACAAAGATTTTTTTGGTGGACGTGGAAAATTTCATTAGAAGGAAATAATGTTGATATATGTATGTATTATTCCAATTAATGTAATAATAATAATAATAACAATTTCACCTTTATTGTACAACTTTTTATTATTTTGGGAAAATTTCATATACACAAGAAGAAATGGTCAGGATCCAAGCCACATTTTAATCATTTTCTTCAGGAGACTAAGGACTATTTTACCAGTTTGGAGAACATTGTGAACAAAAAACCAAGAAAGACTTGTTATATTCTTAATGAATATACTCTTTTTGATTAATTTATCAAAGGTTTGTACACTCTGGCATTTTTTGTTCCTTGTTCTTTTTTTTTAACTTTTTTTAAACTTTTTTTATATATATGTGTTTTAATATGTAATCCTTGTTGTCTATTAATTTTTTTTCTGGCAAAAAAAAGTAAAGAAAAAAAAAGGTGCAGCCTTCACATTGGGACAGCCTTCGTAGTCGCTGTGACGCAATCGCACTTCAAATGCGGCCTTCGAAGTGCGCACGCTTCACTTTGGGACACAGCTATAGAGCCAGGTGATGGGTAACAGGCTCAGCTGGTAATCAGTCCAAGACACGGGTTTATGGGTAATGTAGTGTGTCAGTGTAAGTGAGAGTCAGTACTCGGGAGAGAGAGGGCTCCCTCCGATGGTCAGAGGAGGGAATCACGGGGTTCGTCTCTGTGACACTGACTATCTGTTGACCGTTGTCATCAGCACTCTGAAATCTTGCTAAACTCACACACAGATCAGTTCCTCTTGTTCTTGAGCAAGAAACAGCATAAAATCTGAAACAGAATAAGATTATACAAATCTTTTTAACAAATAAACAAACAAATAAATAACATTAATTATGTGATACATAAATAATAAAAACAAGTAATTTAGAAGGACTAAAATGGTAGCTACAATGCATGGAAACAAACCTGTTTGTTGTTGCTTTGCCACAAAAAGAATTAAAGAAAGACACAGCAGACTACATGTTTTCAGCACTAAGAACAGCGAGTCTTAAAAGCTAGAAGAGAATATATTGTGACACTATATGTGGTCACAGCTAGTGTGCATCGACTGAAGGGTGGTTGTGTCCTGTTGGGGGCGGATCCACACGCACACGATTCATATCACAGTTCTGTCGAGTCAAAACCTTCTGTTGTCAGAAATTCCCGTGTTATAATCTTGGAGCAGCTATTAAAATGTCAAAGAAAATGGTTGACGCTGTCATTTGGTTCTTCTTGTGTTTGTGGCGACCTGTTGGTAAGTTATAAAATGTTTTTATATATTTACTTGCTTCTTCATACAAGATTTGCATTTGCTATTATTATACAGATAAAAGATATTCTTAAGTTAAATCGGCATATTGCTGATTCATGATATTGTTCAAAACCCCACTTTATATAGTTTTTCTTTCTCTAGTGCTCATTTCCCCATTTACTCGTCATTCAACTATTTCATTTCATTAATCACAAAGATCTAATTGTTTTTTGGATTAATTATTGGCTCACATATAATATTAAATCTTAATTTTAAATGGTTACAAACCAGTGATCTTAAGCAAATATATGTATTTAGCCTTAATATGTGACCTGCTCTCTGTTCTTCAGGTGTGTTTGCTGATGAAACAAATGAAATACAGTCAGTGTCAGTGATGGAGGGAGATTCAGTCACTCTAAACCCTGATCTTACTGATATAATGGATGAAGATCTGATTCTGTGGAGGTTTGGAACTAAAAACACTTTAATAGCTCAAATCAGTGTACTGACCGACAGAATCACTGTATATGATGATGTTCTTGATGGGAGATTCAGAGAAAGACTGAAGCTGGATCATCAAACTGGATCTCTGACCATCACAAACATCACAACTGAACATGCTGGAGATTATCAACTACAGACCAGCAGTGTGAGAAAGAGTTTCAGTCTCAATGTCTATGGTGAGTTTAATATCAGTCTCTTTTTCTCCTATTATTGCTATAGCTTTAAAGTAAATGCATCATAAATATTACAACCCCAAATCAAAAAAAGTTGGGACAGTATGGAAAACGCAAATAAAAAAAAAAGAAGTGATTTCTAAATTTACTTTGACTTGTATTTCATTGCACACAATATGAACACAAAATATTTCATGTTTTGTCTGGTCAACTTCATGTCATTTGTAAATATGCATCCTTTCCTGTCATTCAGACCTGCAACACATTTCAAAAAAAGTTGGGAATTTTGTAATGTTGCCATTCCTTTTCACAACACTTAAAAGACGTTTAGGGACTGAAGACACCAAGTGATGAAGTGTTTCAGGTGTAATTTTGTCCCATTCTTCCTGCAAACAAGTCTTAAGGTGGGCAACAGTACGGGGTCTTCGTTGTCGCATTTTGCGCTTCAAAATGCGCCACACATTCTCTATTGGAGACAGGTCGGGACTGCAGGCAGGCCAGTCAAGTACCTGTACCCTCTTCCTCCGCAGCCAGGACTTTGTAATGTGTGCAGAATGTGGTTTTGCATTGTCTTGTTGAAATATGCATGGACGTCCCTGGAAAAGATGTCTTCTTGAAGGCAGCATATATTATACTCCAAAATCTCTATGTACTTTTCAGCATTAATGGTGCCTTCACAGAAGTGCAAGTTACCTTTGCCAAGGGCACTGACACAACCCCATACCATGACAGACCCTGGCTTTTGGACTTGTTGCTGGTATCAGTCTGGATGATCCTTTTCTTCTTTGGTCCGGAGCACACGGTGTCCATTCCTCCCAAAAAATACCTGAAATACTGATTCATCTGACCATAGTACACGCTTCCACTGTGTGATGGTCCATCCCAGATGCCTCCGAGCCCAGAGAAGTCGACAGCGCTTCTGGACACTGTTAACATAGGGCTTCCTTTTGGCACAGAACAGTTTTAACTGGCATTTGTGGATGTAACTACGTATTGTGGTACTTGACAAAGGTTTGCCAAAGTAGTCCTGAGCCCATGTGGTGATATCGCTTATAGATGAATGACGATTCTTGATGCAGTGCCGCCTGAGGGATCGGAGATCACGGTTGTTCAGCTTAGGCTTGCGCCCTTGTCCTTTACGCACTGAAATTCCTCCAGATTCCTTGAATCTTTTAATTATGTTATGCACTTTTGAATGTGAAATATCCAAATCTCTTCCTATCTTTCTTTGAGGAACATTGCTTTTAAACATTTCAATAATTTTCTCACGTATTTGTTGGCAAACTGGCGATCCTCGGCCCATCTTTGCTCCTAAAGGATTAGACCTTTCTTGGATGCTGCTTTTGTACCAAATCATAATTACAATCACCTGTTGACATCACCTGTTTCAAATCACATCATTATTTAACCATTTTACCTCATTACTAGCCCTAAATTGCTCCTGTCCCAACTTTTTTTGAAATGTGTTGCAGGTCTGAATGACAGGAAAGGATGCATATTTACAAATGACATGAAGTTGACCAGACAAAACATGAAATAAGTCAAGTCAAAGTAAATTTAGAAATCACTTCTTTTTTTTTTTTGCGTTTTCCATACTGTCCCAACTTTTTCTGATTTGGGGTTGTAGATTTTTCAATAGTGAAATTGTAAAATCTGATATAAACATTAATCTTGGACTCATTTTATTGAATGTTCTTGTGAATAATTATGATAATGTCAGCATCTTAAACAGCATCATTTTTACAATTCTAAAGTCACAAACACAATGAACGTATGACATCACAAACTGTGGCACGACTTACTCTAATCTCTCTCAGCTCGTCTGCCTGTCCCTGTCATCAGCAGTAACTCTTCACAATGTTCTTCATCATCATCAAATTGTTCACTGGTGTGTTCAGTGTTGAATGTGAGTCATGTGACTCTCTCCTGGTACAAAGGAAACAGTTTATTGTCCAGCATCAGTGTGTCTGATCTCAACATCAGTCTCTCTCTACCTCTGGAGGTGGAATATCAGGATAAAAACACCTACAGCTGTGTGCTCAACAATCCCATCAGCAACCAGACCAGACATCTGGACATCACTCAACTCTGCCACACATGTGCAGGTACGACATATATACTGAGCTGATCTCTGATTTTTAATGTAGATCAGACTGATGTACTCAATTCTTTCTTTATCACTACAAAACTGAACGAACTGTCTTCTCATCCTCCAGTCTCTCTGATTGTGCTGATCTCAGCTGGATCTCTGTTGTTTGTTGCTGCAGTTGTCGGGATCTTCTGCATCTGCAGGAAACACATGAAAATAGACCAAGAAGGCAAGAATTACCTACTGCTTTTACTTTTATCATTATTACAAGCAATAGTTGAAAAATAAACTCTAAATTTTTCCCAACTTAAATATTGAAAGCACTTATTATAATTTAAATCACAATTATTCTCACTATAATTATTCTATAGTAAAAGTGCAGTCCTCAGCATATTTCAGTTCTTGAGCTTTAATGCAATTTTCCACCATACAAACAAGTCGATAACTTTTCTTTTGTTAAATATATCTCTTGATGTATAGCCTGAAAAGCCAGACCCACATCAAGACGTTGGGTCTGGGAACACACCATTGTCAGGGCTCAATCCGAGGGGCGGGATAAACGGTTGTCTTTCAAATTCCCTCTGCACGCAATAGGATGTCGCTACAACCAACCAGAGCAATGAAGAAGGTGAAGTAAAGCTAGTTGATGGATTAAACTTTCGCCGTATCCGGTCGGCAAACCTCCGAACACATCTTCCTTTCTTAAGAATGACTTCAGTGCCGTTCTTTGTTCTTTTCTCAAAGAAAAGCTGAACTCCAAGTCTTCCAGAGTCGCAGCCAAAGCTAATTCAAAAGACCGCTGTTCGCCAGCTTCTTTATTCTCAAGTAGCACGCGGAACCGCCGCAACTCTGCCGTCATTATGTTAAGCCCGCCCACAGACTCTATACACAATGGCCCTCATTTATCAAAAGTGCGTACACCAAATTTCCAGCGTACACCTGGCGTACACCCAAAACCACGGTGACTTTGAGATTTATCAATATGGACGTTGGCGTATGGCACGCTCAAATCCTACGCCAGCTCAGGAGATGGTGTACGCACGTTTTGAGATAGTGAGAAAATGCGCAGAAAAAAAAATCCTAACACCACAAAACGCACTGACAAATATATGCTATATTATGACCCACTGTAAAAAAAACAACAACAACAACTAAAGCCCTATTCGCACGGGATAAGTAGGCTATTATCTGGGGACCTCGTGTTATTTAGAAATTACTCCCCCACATCTGAATTCGCGCATTCGCACGAGATAAGCTGTGATTTTACTCGAATTTACTGACTTATCTCCCGGATATGATGTAAAGACTTGAAAATGTTTTTTCGTTATAGATCTAGTTGTATGAAATTATAAACAGTCGCAGCGGCATCGATATAATTTTGATTGTTTTATAGTAATCAAAATAATTTAGTTCAGTTAGAGAACAGACGCAATTAAAAACGTAACTGAGCAATAATAATATACCACGGAAGATTCAGTTTCAAAGCTAAATGTAAAAGTGCCTATTTAAGCGAGTTTGACATTGTACAGTTCTGTTTTTGTGGTTTTCATTAAGAATAATATTAAACACACCATTCAAGCAATTTACTCCCAAAGGTGCTCATTCTAAAGTGAAAGTAATCCGCGCGTAGTAATTCATAACGGTGCGCATTTTATGCAGCCTAGCTCCATTCTTCGTGAAAGATAAAGATAGAAATGCGCACAGGACACAAAAACCTTGCAAAAATGATATACGATCCGCCTAATCCCAGCGATGCCACAGAGAAATCACAGAGATGCCGATTCGCACGGGACTAATATTATCACAGGACCTCTGTGTTCGGCGAAATATGGTAGGTAATTTGCGGGGGAATTTTAACTTTACATATTACAGACATGGCCGATTCGCACGGATTAAGATCACAGACATTCTCTGCAATTATTACAAATCACCAGAGGTCCCCACATAATAGGCTACTAATCCCGTGCGAATAGGGATATAGTAGCCTAATTATAAACTTCAGAGTTTATTTTTTGTGCAACATTCAATGTTTAATTTGTGTGACTTTACCAAAGCATTTGATTGGTAGGCATATGTATTCCTCCCGTTGCGAGCCTGTGCGCTTTACCTGGCGTTGGTTACTGGTTAGGCCCGGCAGCTGCGCACGGACTGGGACTGAAAATAATTCAGACTGACAAAATAATAAAAATGACATTCTATTTCTTTTAAATAATAATAAAATAAATAATAATAACGACATTCTTCTTCTAAATAACAATAGGCCTAAGCGTCATTAATAATACAAATCATAATAATAAGAAGAAGAATCTTACAAATTGTCATGCAATTATTAAAGTGAATGAATGGTACTCCACATCACATCATCATCACTATTGTACACCCCAATACATGTGACGTGATACGAAATTAAATGCTAATTATTTCAAAACACGTGCTGTAAAATAATGAATTGTGATAGGTAATTTCTCATCCAAACAGCTATTTAAATTGGATTTCCACCGTACACCTTTTTGTGGGCGCCTTTAATCCCAATCTTTAAACTCCCAAATAAAACAATTTAGTTTTTTTTTCCACTTCCCTGGTGATGTTCTCGATCTCCACGTCAGAGAAGTTGCGCTTCTTTGCCGTCTTCAGTGTGTCTATGGCATAAAATGAGGGCGTGGGGGAGGCAGAGACTTGAATATATAGGGGCGTGTTATTCTAATGACGATCGTTTTCAGCCGCGGCATTTATCAAGGGCAGGTTTTGCGTACACCTGGATTTCAGCGGTGCGCACAGCTTCATAAATCAGGCGGTGAGAGGAGTGCAAGCATAATCTTACGCCAACATATACGCCCGTTTCTACGCAAGATTGATAAATGAGGGCCAATGTGATTGGCCTGACCAGAGTTTGGTTTTTCCAGCTCGCAAGCCAACGGAGAGTTGCTTGACGCCCTGGCTGCCAATTAGATTTGCTGCTGCTAGGGTGCGTTTAGATTTCTAGGCTACTTGATTTAAAAATTATCTGCAAATTTGATTACAACATACTCTGTTAGAGACTTGTGAGAGAGGGAATGTGAGAGAAACTCATGAAGTGAAACTGAATTAACTTGTTAAATGCCATTAAAACTATATAATGCACTATTAAAATTATTGAATTATTTTAAACATTAATGCAACCCTGATAACACACATAGTAAAAAAAAAACCTTTACTCAAGATGTTTTGTTGTTGTACTGCATATATTATTGTTGAAACAGATCAGACTCGCGATGAAGAGATCACTTACGCTGATCCGACATTCTACAAACGAAATACAAAGAAATCGGTAAGATCATTTATGACTAATATATGTTGTTTGTCTCTGTATCATTTGAGCCGTAAGGCAGATTTATATGTGTGTGCTTGTATGTGACACATTCAAACATTCAAAACAACTGAGAAATGTTGAAAGATTGAAGGCCTACAGACTTTAAAATAACTAAAACACTTCAGTGAACACTTCAGTTCACTTTAATAGTGAACACTCTATAGTTCAATGGGTTTCTGCCACAAATAAACACTGTTTACAAGAAAACGAAGTCTTTAGAAAATGAAAGTGACAAAATTGCTTTTTCTAAAAAATTAAAAATAAATCTGATTTTTCTGCTGATTTGGCGTCTACATGTGTTGAAGTGTGAGAAAGCAGAAACAGAACCATCCATTAGAAAAAGTGTTTTTTAAAATTAAAGGGTTAGTTCACCCAAAAATGAAAATTCTGTCATTAATTACTTACCCTCATGTCGTTCGACACCCGTAAGACCTCCGTTCGTCTTTGGAACACAAATGAAGATATTTTAGTTGAAATTTGATGGCTCTGAAAGGCCTCCATTGGCACTTTGCACGGTACACTCTCAAGACCCTTAAAAGGTACTAAAGACGTCGTTACAAAGTCCATCTCACTACAGTGGTTCTAAAATAACTTTATGAATCGGCGAGAATAGTTTTTGTGCGCAAAAAAACCCTAAATAACGACCTATATAGTGATGACGATTTCAAAACACGGCCTCATGAAGCTTCGAAGCGTTATGAATCAGTGAGCCGAATCATGATTCGGATCGCGTGTCAAACCGCCAAACTGCTGAAATTTGGCGATTTAAACTGCTGAATCGACTCACTGATTCATAACGCTTCGAAGCTTCATGAGGCCGTGTTTTGAAATCGTCATCACTATATAGGTCGTTATTTAGGGGTTTTTTGCGCACAAAAACTATTCTCGCCGATTCATAAAGTTATTGTAGAACCACTGTAGTGAGATGGACTTTGTAACGACGTCTTTAGTACCTTTTAAGGGTCTTGATAGTGAACCGTGCATTGTGCCAATGGAGGCCTTTCAGAGCCATCAGATTTCAACTAAAATATCTTCATTTGTGTTCCGAAGATGAACGGAGGTCTGACGGGTGTCGAAGGACATGAGGGTAAGTAATTAATGACAGAATTTTCATTTTTGGGTGAACTAACCCTTTAATGTTAAACCAGCTTCATAAGTCTGCATTTACACTGTCCAACATATCTGGGGCCTCATTTATAAATGTTGCGTATGCACAAAAGAAGGCGTACGCCGCTCTCTACGCAATAATTGGTATTTATAAAAAGCAAACTTGACGGGAAAATGTGCGGTCCTTCACGCAAGCTCTGACCCAGGCGTACGCACAAAAACAGGTGAAATGAGAAATGGCGACACCGTCGGCAGATGGAAGAAACACGTGAAAGTGTGTGAAACTGTAGACCGTTGTGTAAAAGAAATGGCAATACTGCCTCTCATAAATAACATGAAGACTTCACAAAGCAAGTCTTACAATGAACAGCCTACATAAACACCCGTTTTATCGATCTGCAGTAAAACAAACAAAATCAAACGAAAATTATATCAGAAATGCAAATGAACACATATTTGCAAAAAGAAGTCATGTTATGATGAAGCAAAATGAAAAGCATGTTATGCAATTCATCCTCATAAATAATATGGTAAACAGAACGAAATAATGTGCAAAACTGATATTCTCGTCAATGTGTCCATCGGGCGGGGTGGATGGACGGATGGATGATCCGTCCGCTGGGGAGAGTTGTTTTCATAGTAAAATTTCTTCATCAGCTATGGAATCATGGTATTCATGCATATGCCTTTAGTTTTATTTTTGATAAAATAACGTATGACGTATGTCTCAACCATTCAGAAAGCTGCAAGACATTACATTTGCACTGAACTATTTTCCATTTCCACGTACATTATAACCGACATCTGTAACTTGTCAGATGCAATTAAATGGATGGAAATAAAATGCCCCATCACAATGCATAATGACGCACAATGGCTGATCTTGCGCTCTTAGAAGATCTGGCAAATGGAAGGAGTCGGAGTGAACGCATCTTCACACAGCAAGAAGACTTGCTGGCAAACAAGGACACACTCAGGCGATGGAGCGCTAGACACTTTTTTGCCTCGACTTTGATGTCCGACCATTTCTTTTTTTATTTTGGCCACGGTCCGAGGTTGTGAGGCTACAGCATTTACGGCGTCTGCAACCTTTTGCCATTCAAGTGTCTTTTTGGCATTAGTAATGCCCACACTGTGCCCTCCAAACCACATTTTTTCTCCTCTTTTCCACCTCGCCAACGATAACTTCTACTTCAAATTGAGTGAAGTTACATTTTTTTTTTTCTCTCTGTGTTTGCCATGATTTCGCAATCGATGAATATTAACTTGTGGGCGTTTCATGGACTATTTATGGTCAACTATGGACATGACATGAAGCCGCAAAAGCTGCGCTACATTTAGAATTGATTGTGATTTATTAAAGGAAAACTGCGTAGGATGTGCGTGCTCACGGTTTTATAAATCTGAATATTTCTGTGCGTACGCACGTCCTATGTTTCATCCGTACGCCACTTCTGACGCAAATCCTACGCAAAGTTTTATAAATGAAGCCCCAGATCAGATTTTCATGTCCATTGTGGCGTTACATATGATACTACAATAAGTATTTGATATCTGGCCATGTATTCAATTCATTCACAGTTGTTTATCATTAATATGCACTGTAATAGAATTTGTGCATCTATTTTCATGTCTAAAAGTAATTTTGAAGCTATGAGATATCAAGGACACATTTTCCAGCAAGAACACTTTTTTTTACTCTACAATACATTAGTAAAATTACAACAGGCCTATGTCTTAATTTCTTAACTTCCAAGAAGTTTTATTTTGGAAGAAAACTGCTGGGAGACCTTTAAGTTTCTATGACAACATGTATACAAATGCTAATGATCGGTGCACAAAATTGTTGGAAATGATCTGAAAATGAAAATAAAGACTAACTGGCGCACATTGCGTTCTCAAATTCACATTAACTCACAGCACATGCAGTGATGTAGTTTATTGTGAACTGAGCCGCTCATGGACACTGTAAACATTGGCGGATACTGATGGGGAGTCAGATTCTTTGTCGAGAACTGGTTCTTTCGGACAGTTTGTTTCAATTAGCTGGTTCAAATATCTGATTCATGTTTGTTTACGTAATCATGCAATAACTTAACGTACACAGATCCGGCATTACATTATGAAGTGAATAACACTGATGATCTCTTCATCACGGCTCCTGTTAGTGTGTGGGATATATTGGGCAGCAAGTGCACATTTTGTCCTCAAAGTTGTTAGAAGCAGGAAAAATGGGCAAGCGTAAGGATTTGAGCGAGTTTGACAGGGGCCAAATTGTGATGGCTAGACGACTGGGTCAGAGCATCTCCAAAACTGCAGCTCTTGTGGGGTGTTCCCGGTCTGCAGTGGTCAGTCTCTATCAAAAGTGCTCCAAGGAAGGAACAGTGGAGAACCGGCGACAGGGTCATGGGCAGCCAAGGCTCATTGATGCACGTGTGGAGTGAAGGCTGGCCCGTGTGGTCCGATCAAACAGACGAGCTACTGGAGCTCAAATTGCTCAAGAAGTTAATGCTGGTTCTGATAGAAAGGTGTCAGAATACACAGAGCATCTCAGTTTGTTGCATATGGGGCGGCATAGCCGCAGACCAGTCAGGATGCCCATGCTGACCCCTGTCCACCGCCGAAAGCACCAACAGTGGCACGTGAGCATCAGAACTGGACCACAGAGCAATGGAAGAAGGTGGCCTGGTCTGATGAATCACATGGATAGTTGGGTGCATGTGTGTGGCTTACCTGGGGAACACATGGCACCAGGTGCACTATGGGAAGAAGGCAAGCCGGTGGAGGCAGTGATGCTTTGGGCAATGTTCTGCTGTGAAACCTTGGGTCCTGCCATCCATGTGGATGTTACTTTGACACGTACCACCTACCTAAGCATTGTTGCAGACCATGTACAGCCTTTCATGATAACGGTATTCCCTGGTGGCTGTGGCTCTTTCAGCAGATAATGTGCCGCCACAAGGCAAAAATGGTTCAGGAATGGTTTGAGAAGCACAACGAATTTGAGGTGTTGACTTGGCCTCCAAATTCTCCAGATCTCAATCCAATCGAGCATCTGTGGGATGTGCTGAGCAAACAAGTCCGATCCATCTCCCCACATATCAACTTACAGGACTTAAAGGATGTGCTGCTAACATCTTGGTGCCAGATACCACAGCACACCTTCAGGGGTCTAGTGGAGTCCAAGCCTCGACGGGTCAGGGCTGTTTTGGCAGCAAAAGGGGGACCAACAAAATATTAGGTCATAATGTTATGCCTGATCGGTGTATATGCAATTATATATCTAAAGCACCCAATAATGATGTGAAACATTTTACATACCTGAAGCATATAAAGTGAATAAACTAGTCTTTGTCAACTTTTTACATAAACCATTAGAAATCATAAAGAAAAAAAATGATTCAAGTCAACTGCTTGGCACACACATGCTCAGATCAGCAGCTCATTCGCCCTGTCCAGAATGACACACTTTATGTGCACTTGCTACAATATATCACATTGAATCTCAATCAATCTTCAAGATAAGATTTTACTAAATTTGTGATTTTTTTACAGAATGTTAAAGAGGAGAATGACGTGGTGTATGCTGGTGTCGCCATTAGAAGATGATCAGACTTCAGTCTATTGTACCAGATCCAGCTGTGATGATCGTCTTCAATAGAAAACTCTTAAACACCCTGCAGTTCCTGGTTGAGTTTTGGGATTGGTGAGAATCAACATGTAGCAACAGAATTTAGAGCTATTTCTGAAAACAATATAAAACTGTAAGGTGTTTATTTTATGGTATGTGTCGAAGATCCTGGAGGTCAACTCTGGCCCACTATAGCAGCTCCGTTTGTGAGCCAAAATGAAACCTGCTGTGGTCTGAATAATTTACTTCTGCACAGAGATGTGGTTTGGTCTGTTGTTTAGACAAGCAGCTTTTGCACAAGCATGAGTCTATAACTGGACATCCGTTGTTGATGTCAGTTTGTCCGTGTTTGTCTTCAGGTGTCATTAGTTTGTGGTTTAAAGGTGTTTTTCCACTCTGTCACATATGATGATCACAATGTGACCTTTGCTTTCCACAGAACAGCTTTACCACAGAATACTGAGCCAGTAAATGCTTATGTTTGACAAAAAAAGATCTCAAACAGTGATATTACTATGAAATGTGAAAAAAAAAGAAGAAAACAAATGCACATACTTTGGGTCAATATGCATTATGATCTTAAATAATAAATACGTTGACCCTGTATCTACAGCAGTGCTCACACCTGATATCACACCCACCATAACTCGTTTCTCAAAGTGATAGTTTTAAGACTGTGACTGTTCTGTGAAAGATGAGTTTGGCTCAAATATGCTCATATTCAGAGAAAACTGCTTGAAAAATAAAATCAACATTTTCAACATGCCATTTTTTTTCAGTTGTTACTGCATTTTGTCTTTGTGAGACAATGGCATGTGACTATTTACTCTTTCAGACCCAAGTCAAACAGAAATAAACAAGTTTACTTTAAGATTCTCCAAAAAAATAATAATAGGGTCCAACGGGGCTAAAGGCAAACTTAAGAAAAATCTGCTTTTCACTAATCCTATAGTGTATGATTGCAGAATAGATATATGGGTTTTTTTAACATAGATGGAGCTACAGATTTTTTTGTGGAAAAAAAGAAAAGAAAAGTGGTTTGTTTGTTTCTTATAAATGTATGCGGTGGCGAGGGGGCTTTTACCCCACAGACACACGGGGCAAAAGACACAGTATTGATACAAATATACTTTAGCTAAAATAATATGTTTTTAGTAATGTCTAAGTTAATACTTGTTCAAAACAATCACTTTAGCAAAGTTTGTATTAGTTTTGGTTTATTTTGATGAATACAATTTTTTTTGTTCAATAAATATACTGTCATCAAAATAAAAAAATAAAAACAAATACAAAAACAAAATTATTAAAAAAATTAAAGATTCTGAAAGCATTGAATGAGATTCCATAATAATTGAATGAAGCTTAACAGTAATTACAATAAACTATATTTTATTTATTTATTTAACCATTTATTTATCTTGATGGTTTTGCACGTTTTGTTGTAAATATCTGAAACTAATGAAGTCATGTCAAAAAACGTGTGAACCAAGGCAGTTGTGGCCTAATGGTTATAGAGTCAGACTTGTAACCCAAAGGTCGCGGCAGAAAAACAGCGCTCATTTCTACCTTCATTACCCACAACTTGAGCAAAGCACCAAACCCCCAATCTCTCCCTGAGTGCAGCAGCAATGGCTGCCCACTGCTCCGGGTGTGTGTTCATGATTAGTGTGTGTTCACTACTCACCGCTGTGTGTGTGCACTTGGATGGGTGAAATGCAGAGCACCAATTCCGAGTATGGGACACTATACTTGGCTACACGTCACTTAATTTCACTTTTTTCAATGGATCAGCCAAAATTCCATATAGTGAAACCTGGTTGCTAAAGAGATAGTTCACCCAAAAATGTTTAAATCTATCATCAATTACTCACCCTCATGCCGTTCCAAACCTTCTTCAAATGAAGTTATTTTTGATTAAATCTGAGAGCTTTCTGTCCCTCCATTGACAGCTACGCAACTACCACATTTTGTTGTAAATTTTAAAAGTAATGTTTTGCTTTACTAGTTACTTGAAAAAGTAATCGGATTACTTAACTTGAGTTACTTTTAATGAGTGACCCCCAACACTGAGAGTCTACACAAGCCCCAGAACGGTAGTAAAGACATCATTAAAGTAATTCCTCTATTATATGAAGCAACGCGAGGGCTTTGTTTGCACAAAAAAGCCAAAAAAAAAAACACCTTTTATCAACACAACACTCATTGTGATGCTCTCGTGAATGTACGTTGGAGAATAATATTTTGTAAATAAAGTGGTACTCTTTTTTTGTGCAAACAAAGCACCTGCTCCGCTTCATATAATTAAGGGTGAATCACTGGAGTCACATGGATTACTTTAATAATGTCTTTTCTACCGTTCTGGGTAGGGATCGACCGATATGGATTTTTTAGTGCCGATGCCGATACCGATTTTTTTTCATCAGCCTTAAGGCCTGTACACACCGGGACGAATATCGCACGCGCTTATCGCCAGCGTTTTTCGTGACGTTTTTCGGCGCGTCTTGAGTGTTCACACCCAAGCGATTTCCACTGGCGATGCGCAGAGTGAACGTGCACATTCAGTAGATGCGCTCCCGGTACACAAGGTGGTGCTGTGGCACTTTATGCCTCTGACACTCGCTTGTCACACAGAAGAAGAGGAGAGACAGTATTTACGTGCTTGACAAAACCACAGATATATTATGTCTATGGCAAAACCATTCACACACTTTTTGCTAACTGGCAAGCAGCATTAGCAGTTCATCTTCTTCTTTGTCTACTTATTACTTCTTCTTCATATCAGTGTGTGCTCGGCAAGACCGATTTTGTGCTTGAGCGCCACCCAGTCGTGTTTTACTGTCACTTCAGGAGCTCCAGGCATGTGAACAAAAGCGCTGATCTCATTGGTCGGCCAGTTTTTAACGCGCCGCGTCAAAATAAAAAAACGAACCAGAGGCGTTTTTTTTTTAATTACACTTTTATGCCTGGTGTTTTGCGCGTCGGTGTGAACACTCACATTGGCGCCCATTGTTTAGTCACGAGGCGTTAAACGTCGGCGATAAACGCGCGCGAAAATCGTCCCGGTGTGAACAGGCCTTTAGCCGATGACCGATACGGGCTGCCGATTTTCTTGAGCCGATATTTGGTGCCGATACTGCTTTTGCTCCCTCAATTTACATCATAAAAATGACACAATGATCCTGATGATAATTTAAAATGTAAAAAAGTAACATTTATTGAACAAAAAAAACTAAAACAATATTTCATAAATAGTAAAAACAGGTGAGGTAGAACAAGAAAAAAAATAGTTAAGTGGTGAAAATAAATTCTGAAAATAAATATTTAAGCATAAATAAAATAATTACACTATTGCACAGTATCAACAAGCAAGCAGCATAATAAAGTGCACACTGACTGTACTATACTTAATTTTAAAACTATTTACAACCTAGTCATTTAATGCTTAGGTGCACTTAACTTAATCTCTTGTAGAGCAACACCAGCGGTAATCCAGGAAAAAATCTCCCAATGCTCCACGTAAAACTTCAGTCTTCTGACCTTTTACCATCAATTCTCAATTGATCTTGATTAATATGCGCGAGGGAGGGAGAGAGAGTTTGAAGATGGTGAGAGTGCGCACGCGCAGCTGGAGGAGCGTCTCTCTCTCTCTGCTCGTTCTCTCAGCAACAGAAGCGCAACAGTCAGTCTCATCACTCACCGATCATAAGCGGGATAAACATTTGCTTTGGGAGCCGCCAAAAAACGCAGTATGTGGCGGCCGGTGTTGATTCTGTGGCGCTCCACCGCGACTTAGTCTATGACTACGTTTACATGGACAGCAGTAATCTAATTATTGACCTTACTCTGAATAAGGCAATAATCTGATTAAGGTATTTACATGAGTTGCTTTTAGAATATTACGTTCATGTTCCCGTTTTACATGTTACGGAACATAGTTTGATTAATGGTACGTCATTACGTCCCCATGCCACGCTACGCTGTCCGGGGTCCAATCATAGCGCGACTTTCGTGGTTTACCTGCGGGTGTCACTGTTGGACAGTGTGACTTTATAAAAACGAGTGATTTTTATACTTTTTTTATGATATTATGATATATATATATATATATATATATATATATATATAGTTTTATTTTTTGTAATATTAAATATTGTCTTTCAGGTTTTTTTAAGAGACACTGCCCATCTTGCCTCCTTCTTGACAGCCTACATTTCGAATAATAGTTTTGATAAATGATGAAAATGTGATGAAAAGGTTTCAAAATCGTGATTGTTTGGATTGTTTTTTTTTTCTGCCATCGAGCCACAAGCGTTCACTGAATGGCATATGGCTCGCAAGCCTAGAGGTTCCCGACCGCTGTTGTAAGCAGACAAATATGAATCTGGGATTACAGATACAAAATGATCGTATTTTACTTTTAAAATGAGCATTATTGCAACACAAAGAAAAAAAATATAGAGGAGGCCGTGTCCGAGTGAGCAGAGTTTTTACGGTCTATGAGCAAGACACGCAGTCACGCACCATAGCAACGTCATGGCAACGACATTTCAGACTGAAAGATACGTAAAAGATAAACGGGAATTTAAGCGCATTGTTTTGTACGTGCGGTTATATTAATTATAATTCAAATTCTGTTTTATTTGTCACAATATTATTGATGATTGTTTAGAGGGGCACTTTATATACTTTTGATACGAGCCCCCGAAGCCCTCCCCTCTGCACTTGCCTGGTGTGTGTGTGTGTGTGTGTGTGTGTGTGTGTGTGTGTGACCTGTCACAAAACGCGGCGGAAACTCCTTCACGACGTTAATAGTTAGATTAAGGTGTGTACATGTCTACAATGCACTTAGATAATGCGACTAAAACAGGCATACTCCACATGTCTTAATTCGATTTTTGTTTAATTCGAGTAAGTTATGGCTTTAACCGGATTAAGGTAATTAGAAATCGCTGTTTACATGGTAGTTTCTTAATCAGAGTATGGTCTTAATCAGATTAATATCGGAGTATTGTTGTCCATGTAAACGTACTGTATGTGTGGGAAACACTGGAGAGAGACACACACACACACACACACACCACATGCGTCTAAACCTCAGCCAGGTGGTCGCTGAATAAACTCCCACAAATACCACGGTACAACGTCGGCATTACTTAATCCTATGACCAGTGTTCGTAACAGCTACCGTATGCATACGAATAGCCTACAACTGAGCTCCCTAAATACAATGGCAAGTAGTTTTATAGAGGCATTCAGCATTTGCGTTTTCCATTTGGACGCACAAACTTGCTTAGCTATAGTTGCAAGCACATATAGAGCAACTTGTTTCCACTTTCAAAGTGTATGGCAATATTTCAACTAAGTCAAACAGTTAAAAGATGCTTTGAAAGTTTAAAACGTATCGTTGTCTTGAAGAGAAGATCTCAGCACTGCTAGTGGGGGGAGGGGCAGTGCATGAACCGCAGTCTCCAGTGCACAGAGCTGCCTGTGTGGATGCCTGTCTGTAAATAAGGCGGTAGAAAAAATATCGGCGAACGCAGCAGCCTTGTATCGGCCGATGCCGATACACGTAAAAAACGCAAATATCGGCCCGATATATCGGTCTAACACTAGTTCTGGGGCTTGAAAGCTGCGCCCTCTACTGTACATGCGTGAACTTCCATTTCCTTCAACCTTATTTAAATTTTGGTGTGAAAGGGAAAAAACTAACGCAAAAGTAATGTAACGCAATACTTTTCTTAAAAAGTAAGTAAAGCAATTATTTATATTTCTAACTCAAAATTGTAATGCATTACTTTTGAAAGTCACTTTCCAACACTGCTGTCAATAGAGAGAAAGAAAGCGCTCAGATTTCCTTAAAAATATCTTCATTTGTGTTCAGAAGATTAACGAACGTCTTATGGGCTTGAAACGACACAAGAGTAATTATTTAATGACAGAATTTAAATTTTGGGGTCAACTAACCCTTTAAAGGGGTGATGAATTGAGAAATCAACTTTCCTTTGAGCCTTTGGTATATAAAAGTTAATCGTGATATAAGAATATCCTATGCGTTTCAGAGCTGAAAACTTCCTTGTTAGTCAAAGAAAAGCTTTTATAGACACCAGGCCCAGAAAACGAGAGATCTCAGAATATGTCGACCACTGACGTCACAGAATGCAGAAGCACCGCCTCAAGCCCGCCCACCGACTCTAAACAATGCGGAATCGATTGTAAATAGGGATGCTCAAACCGGTTAATTTTCCCGGCCGACAACCGCCGCTCATTATCTGATTATTAACCGTTAACTGATAAGATTATAATATTGAATTGGAATTAAATAAATATACAATTGAAGAGTGTCTGTGACCCGTTAAAAATACACTTTTTTCCACGAGTTTATTTTACTGTGCAAACCGCAGCACAGAACAGATCAACAACAACATCAGAACCTGGATTCACATTATCAAATGTTCACGCACCTGCAGCGTTTCTGACAACAGAGAAAAACTGAATAAAATATTTGAAAAAAGCATAAAATAAATAGGCCTACACTAAATATTTTTCACTTAAATAATTAACAAATTAAGATGACAAAACGAAAACACTGAATTCGTTTGAAGCTTTGAAGAACCAAAATATTTTTTTTTCCCGTCAAACTAAGTTTTTTTCATCATATGAAAATAGTAGGCCTACCTCAATCCACACCTTGACTGGTTTTACATTTTTTTAAAGTAGCATGTCTAAGTGGTGCAGGGGCGCGGGAAGTGGTGCTGCAAAGGATTGCAAAAGCAATGCAAATTTTTGTTCATCTTATTCATTTTTGAAATGTAATAATTTATTTGTAATAAACATTTTAAGTGGCCCATTGAAAATTATTATTTATTTGTTGAATTATGTTTTTAAAACGATTCCGTTCATTGCATTCCGCTCAACCCAGAACTCAATTTGTGACATGCTGGATAAAATATAGGTCTATCTGAAATAAATAGTTAGGGCTGCCCCTGACTAAAGTGTTTTTTTTTTTTTTCTAGTTGTTCATTTAAGCCGTTGTTCACGCTGCGCCACTGCCTCCATGTCATTGTCTGTTATAGGCTATACTATTTGCTTATTATTTATTAAATCCAGGCAATTTGGTTGATTAAACATAGATTAAAATTAAAGGGTTAGTTCACCCAAAAATGAAAATTCTGTCATTAATTACTCACCCTCATGTCGTTGGACACCCGTAAGACCTCCGTTCATATTCGGAACACAAATGAAGATATTTTAGTTGAAAGCTGATGCTGAGAAAGGCTTCACACAGGCCTCCATTGGCATTCAGTACATTGACACTTCCAAGATCCATGAAAGGCACTTAAAACGTCGTTACAAAGTCTATCTCACCACAGAGGCTCTACAATAATCATACAATGCGACGACAATAGTTTTTGTGCGCAAAAAAAAATCAAAATAACACCTTTATCCAACTTGTTCTTGTCTTCCGTGTGCGCCTCCACGACGCATGCGCGAGAATATGACGCAGATCCGGCGTTCGGACAGATGACCCAGAAGCGATTTGTTTACGAGCAGAGGAAGACGCGCGTGTCTAAGCTGTTGGATTCTACATTGATCGTGCTTTAGGTCTCGGCGTAGTGCTCAAAATGGGGCTTAAGTGTGTATTTCATCGATTCCCGAACACCGGCGCTACGTCATATTCTCGCGCATGCGTCGTGGATGCGCACACGGAAGACAAGAACAAGTTGGATAAAGGTGTTATTTTGATTTTTTTTTGCGCACAAAAACTATTGTCGTCGCATTGTATGATTATTGTAGAGCCACTGTGGTGAGATAGACTTTGTAACGACGTTTTAAGTGCCTTTCATGGATCTTGGAAGTGTCAATGTACTGAATGCCAATGGAGGCCTGTGTGAAGCCTTTCTCAGCCATCAGCTTTCAACTAAAATATCTTCATTTGTGTTCCGAATATGAACGGAGGTCTTACGGGTGTCCAACGACATGAGGGTGAGTAATTAATGACAGAATTTTCATTTTTGGGTGAACTAACCCTTTAAGATCCAATTTATACAAAACGAAATTCACTTTAAAGAAAGGTTTGTTTTGTTGAAAGCCTATTTAAGTGTTATTGAACTTATTGAAGACCCCTGTCTTCTGACAGTATGCATCTTATGTGTCCTGTTCACTTTTCAATGTAAATTACATAAAAAAATAACATTATAATAATTCAACTGAAACTAATTACGTGTTTTAATGGCTATAAGTAGGCTATAGTAGGCTACAGTACAGAGAAATGTCACGTCGGAGCGGGATTTGAGCGCACGTCATTTTACCGCTGAGCAGTTCATGAGTGAAGCTCTGCTTTGCTGACTTGCTCTGGTAAGGTAAGCAGGTTTTTTGCTTTCATTTTTATTTCCTGTCGCTGTGCAAGCTCGTTTAATGTATATGGCTGTGTAAACCTTTTATTTAAAGGTTTAATGCAGGCCACAGTCCATAACTGATAGTATTAATCTGTCAAAATTCATACTATCGGTTAAAGCTGGGGTAGGTAAGAATGATCTAAAACACTTTTGTCCAAATTTGTTTAAACTTTCTTTATATGTCAATACATAATTAAAATTTAAGTACTCTGAAAAAGAGAGTATAAAAATCGAGTGACTCTAGACTTTTTAATCTGCAATAAACACCGCTCATTATTTTCGTTCGGGCCGAATCAAGTGATTGGCTTGGGCGCCTGTCACTCTCTCTCGCTACCATGGCAACCGCCGCTTTTGCTCCAGGATCTGCCCACATGTGTTGCCAAGTCGGGCTACTTCAAAAACTGTTGCCGTGGGGTGTTTTTCATGTCCGCGGGTTGAAGCGACCCCAATTATGTGATATTTTGCCCCGGGAATTGCGAATTTTAGCAGGCAGCCCTACGAAAAAGACACATATTTTACCCCCCAAACGCGATTTTTACCGGAGAAACACGATTGGGCTTGTTTTGGGCTAGTTTTGAGTAGCAAAGCATGTCTCACTGGCACACGTAGCTGCCTAATATAGCTAACATAACATTACTTAGCATAAAGTTACAATGTTATACACTTAGCGAACCATTAGTAGAGATGATAAATACTCAATATGCCTAGCTCAAGTTGATCGCTGTCGTGTTGAATTTCGCAAAATATAACTTCTAGGGTCTACAGACACTCAATTTTTATACTTTCTTTTTCTGAGTACTTACATTTTAATTATGTATTGATATATAAAGAAAGTTTAAACTAATTTGGAAAAAAAGTTTTTTAACCAAATCCTACCTACCCTACCTTTAACGGTTAAACGGTCAAAATGAGCATCCCTAATTGTAAACAAGATAGAGGTCGAGACTGGATTTGCAGTAATATTGAGAGTAAAACAATGCTGTGCCTTCTATATTGGATCCGACAGGAATGGTGCAACACACTTATGTGAGTAAAACATGTTTTTTATATGTGGTAGTATTTCATTGTTACAGATCGTTTGATATCTATTGATTACACACCTTAGCACGCGGTCACAGGCTGGAGGTGGTGTTATTGGTTCATTCGTGATCAGACTCGGACTTGTAACGCCAGCTCGCAAAGCCCCGGGCTATATGTTTTTCAGCAAGGGGCTATCACCGGCCAGCCGACGCACACACGCGTATGTGTGTACGATTTGCGGTTATATTTACTGATAATGGGGCGAAATGATACAGAAATAACATTCCAATCAATCGCGGGTGGATGAGAGATGAATTATTGTGTTTGTTTGATAAAGATATTTTGCGAGCCCTGTCCGTGGGCTGGGTGATTCATTCCGGTTGCCGTTTGCCACACGCTGTCACTGACAGGGGAGCAGAAGCTCATTAAATATGCAAGTCTTATCCAATCCTAGCCGTGGGCGTTTACTTCCAAGTCTTCAGTGCGGCACGCCCATCAAATCCGAGCGTTTTTCAGAGAGCCAAGGCAGAAAATAGCCTATTACTAATTCATTATGATGTTTCTGAATGTAAAAACCACGCTAACGTCATAAGATGACCTCAGACAACAGTATAAAAAAATTAAAAAGCCAGTTCATGACATCTTTAAGAAAAGGGTCCTTCCAGGAAATCACTTTGAACATATTATCGGTGATCTGAATAAACAGAAGATTGAAACACTTTGATTGATTAAACATGACTAAATGCTTCTCATGTTTGGAAAGATATTTGACGCATTGCTTTTTCAAATTCGCAGTGCTTTAAGATGGATCAGCATCAGTCCCGTTGCTGGCCATCATGGTGCCCTAGGCGTAATTACTTTATGATGCCTGCGGTGGCGGTGTTCGTGCCCCCCTCAGCACTTGGTGCCTTACGCGCTGCGCGTGGTGGGAGCGGCGGCACTGATCAGCATTTACTACTGATCACAGCTGTCCTGCACTGATAATCGAAAAAAATTATTGCAGCCTTTGCGATTTCATAATCACGATAAGCCAAAATGGCTACAGCGAGATTTCATGTTAATTGCGATTAATTATGCATCAATGCATAATGGTGCTTTTGCCCACATAATGATGTAGTTACAACATCAAACTGCAGGAGCCCATGTTAACCAGACATACCTTGACCCTTATTAAAGGGTTAGTTCACCCAAAAATGAAAATTCTGTCATAACTTGAGGGTGAGTAAATTTTTCCAAACCTGTATGAATTTCTTTGTTCTGCTGAACACAAAAAATATTTTAAAGAAAGTTTGTAACCAAGCAGATCTCGGCAGCCATAGTATTTTTTTTCCCTACTATGGTAGCCAATGGTAGTCAAATATCTATGTTATGCTATGTTAAAAGTATGTTCTACAGTATAGTATGGATAGGGGTCGTATGAATTAAATTCGGACATAATACATCCACCATGTTATGACTGTCATGTGGCCTACTCAAATTAGTCATTCATTCACTGGTTCTGATTCTAAACTGCCAACAGCAAATAAAGAAGCAGTCATGAAATCCCAATTCTCACACATTTACACACACACACACACACACACACACACACACACACACGTTCATCCACGTGGGTGATAATGCTGTGAAAGGCCACTAGAGTTATAAAGCAACTGATAGTTCACCCCGAAAAAAAGAAAATTCTGTTATCATTTACTTGCCCTCAAACCTGTATGAAGTTCTTTCTTCACAAAAGAAGATATTTTGAAGAATATGGGTAACCAAACAGTTGATGGGGCCCATTGACTTCTAGTATGGAGAGTAAAAAATACTACTGAGGTCAATGGGATCAACTGTTGACATTCTGGTAGATGAGTCAGAGAAAGAAGCTGACAGAAAAACTTACCTTAAGGGAAATTCATGGGATCAAAGTCCAGAAACAATCTTATTGAGAGATGATGAAGATCTACACCTGCTCTTCATGAACAGCCACCGGAGGAAAACGAACCATTATCCTAAAAATAACTGAGAAAAAACGACTGTATTGAGAAATGAAAAATGTGCAAATATGTGTTTGCTAAGGTTCTGGTGGGTTTAAGTACCTATAGTGTGCTCTGTGTGGTTGTTAAGTGATTGTTTACAAGTCAGAATAGTTCACTCTCTGTGGTAATTCAGGCGCGCGTCACATCGACAACGCGGACATAACGTCAATGTTGTCATATGACGTAACGTGAACATGGCGGTACCCAGGGAGATGTTATAACATTCCCTTTAAAGTGCATCAAAACAGTCGCAGTTTTTACACTACGAGATAACAAAAACCCTTTTGTAAACGTTTGACGCTAAATGTCTCAACTTGTTCACTTATCTGACAGCGCATGTCAGTTGCTAGGAGACTTATGTTGACAGTGAAGCTGCCACTTTTTCGTATATTGTTAAAAGGATAATTAAACAACGTCAACAAATAATTAAAAGGAATGTTTAGCGTCATCCATAGACCAAACAAAACAAGCCCTAAAAATTGATAAAATAACACAATACAGACACTTGATATTTAATTTTGATTACTGATAATCTGAATATTTGCAATGGGTTTGTAAAAGCTTTAGCCTATTTCACATCAAATTGATCAGTTTCAACTTAATGCTTTTTCTCACCATGTGAACATGGTGGCGGCACGTGGGAAAACTATAAACTTTAACTTTTTAACATTTCAGTATAAAGATTACCGCAATCCACTCTGAAATGACCCTCTTTGTTGATAACTGCACCCGCAACATTTGCTATTTTTAGCTTAAATATTATGAATCGGTTATGTCCGAAGTGATGAATTTTCTATCTACCTCATTGTTCTCCCATGACCATCACAAGTCTAAACTTCAGAAATAAGTATTTGACCACTAGGGATAGGTAGGTATAGCGCTATACAAGAGCGCCATCTAGCCTTCTCACCTCGAATTCGTACCTTTCCAAGTTCCACCTATAACGAAAGTAGGATACATGAAAATAAAATAAAGCTTTTAAAATTACAGTTGACAAACAAACTCTTAGATTCAGCTGTTATGAGTGAACAGTTTTTAATATCATGAACATACAAAGATCCATCAAATCATTTTTTGATTTATGACTGTTTTAACACTTTCTGAAAATATTTACAATAATGACCATCACGTGATTTTCCATTGGCAGTCTCCACCAAAATATTAGGTTTCTAGCTGATTCTACTACCATTCACCTGAAGAATAGGCCTACATGAATTCACATACGCAAGATTGATACTTCAGTTACACAAACACATACACACAGTAAAACTAGAGACATGAAATTATTACTGGAGATCGACTGACAATTGATTTATCTGATCATTTTGACTGATTTACACCTTTCGGCTTTGTTCAACAGCTGCCATTTATTTTTTTATGATTTCTATGATTACAGTGATATTGTCAACATGGTAGGCTATACAAGAAAAAAAAACAATGCACAGAGATTTAAATATAGAGCAAAAAAATAAAAACTTTGCAGATAATACTGCAAACAAAGATTCACATTTAAGCTCTCACACACAGGCCAGAAGTGTTTATTTGGACGGTGTGTTTTTAAATCATGTGTCTCCTACTAACACACACTCGTGTTTCTAGAAGTGAGTGTTCAAGTGTCTATCTCTCTCGTTAGAAACACTGTGATCTGACCTAAACATACACAAACCTTCCTTTAAGATATAATGCGTTTCTTTTCATCTATTGTTTTAATGAACAATAAATGCCATTTTAACGTTGCATGTCTGACCCATCAGAAGAACTAGTGAAGTACTCAAATACATGTGACAATCAGGCTAATATTTCCAGCCCTGAATCACACGTTACAAAATACTTTGTAATAAAGTTTCAGAGTTGATCTGTAGATCAGTGTGAGCACACAAACCCATAGCATCATCTAAAGGGGGATTTAGAGGCTCTTACAACTACACCGTGGATTCATTCTGAAGCTGTTGGAAGCTCCTAAATCAAAGGCACTTTGATCTCGTGGATCTCAATTTGATCCGATGCAAATATTCCGTTTTCAGAAGAGCCTAAAGGAAAACAGAAGCAAAACAGACTAAATTAAAATCAAAAGAGAAAAGGAGCAGTGCATGTACATGTAATGACGATTGTTGCACAAATGAACAGTGAAGAATGCATTTAGGAAATTATATAAGGAATGAACACAAAATAAATATATTAATCTAAACCCGACTTATTTTTCATGTATTTTTTACATTACAGCTCCTCTCTCCCCAGTCTGAGCCAACTGTGCCACACCTGAAAAGTGAAGCCAAAGCATCTTGATTGCCCTCAGGTGGCTGGATGGAGTATAGGTCATAAACCCCACCCTCTCCATGAAATGTGATGGGACAACTAGACAATTAAATTACACTTCAAATACATTTCTGTCAGGACCACTATCATCAAAGATGATTGGTTGACTATTAGCATACAGTTTGGATTGGTGGTATGGTTCTGTTCTGGGCAAGAACTCCTTGCACATCCATGCAGTCTAGCATGGATAAGAGCAGGGAGAGCAGCAATAACCCCGCTTACTACAACGGAAGAGAATGAAGGTCGTCGTCCATCTTTTTTTACACTCTATGGCTGAATCCGAAATCGCCCCCTAAACCCTCATTCACTATTCCCTACGTTAGTCCACTAATATAGTTCACTTGAAGGAGTGAATAAAAACGAGTGCGTGAAGTCGGACAGCCGTTGAGTGTACATCGGCTGTACACTCGTTATTGTGTGCAATTTGGGATTGAATGAGTGCACTCAATATCAGAAATCAGGGTACAGCCATTTGTAGTGGTGTCCGAAACTAGTGGACCACTACAAATGGCTGTCCCCTCAAATAATGCCCTATTTGAGGGAATAGGGTGCGATTTCGGATTCAGCCTATGGCAGGGATCCTCAAATCTGGCCCACAAGATCCACTTTCCTGCCGAGTTTCGCTCTAACCCTAATCAAACACACATAAACATGCTAATCAATGTTTTCAGGATCATTAGAAAATCACAGGTAGGTGAGTTTGATCAGGGTTGGAGCTAAACTCTGCAGGGCATTGGCCCTCCAGGGCAAGATTTGAGGAACCCTGGTCTATGGTCTGGGCGAATGCGTTGTTTTGATGAATCTTCTCTTTCGGAAATAAGAAATGTGCTGTGATCGGTTAGCTGGCCCACTGTAAAATCCAACAGTTGTTCTTACTAAGACTTTTTTTTAGTAAACTTTACTTAATGTCCAATAATTTGTTGAATTTACTTAAAACAATTAAGTAATCTGAACTATTTGCATGCTATGCCTTCGTTACTTAGAAAACTCAAGTAAACATTACTTGATTGGTTTGAGTACCATTTTGCCAAAGCAAAATAACGGGTACTCTAGGAGTACACTTCCTCAGATCACAGATAGAATTAAGTTGACAAAACTTAAATGGTTTAAGTAAGAACAACTTAAAACAATGAAGTAATGCTTACTTAATTGAATTAAGGCAACGAGTTTGCACAATTGAATTAAGTAAACTGAACAAATTAGGTTTTACAGGGTAGGATTGGCCCATTGTGCTTATGGGGCGCCGTTTGTAAAGCGACTCACGCTGAAAATAACAGCAACATTTTGACACATTTAGCTTCAAACAATGTTTAAAAAACTGGTATGAATTTTTGGCGGTCACTTTTTTAGCACATTTACAACAATATTTGTCAACTTAGAGATATTTTAAATAGTTAAATCTAAATGTTAAATCTAAATGTTAATTGTTAAATCTAAATGTTAAATCTAAATCTAAATGTTAAATCTAAATCTAAATGTTATATCTAAATGTTAAATCTAAATCTAAATGTTAAATCTAAATCTAAATGTTAAATCTAAATGTTAAATCTAAATCTAAATGCTAAATCTAAATGTTAAATCTAAATGTTAAATCTAAATCTAAATCTAAATGTTAAATCTAAATGCTAAATCTAAATGTTAAATCTAAATGTTACATCTAAATCTAAATGTAAAATCTAAATGTTACATCTAAATGTTAAAACCGGTTATCTGCATTCTGAATTTGCATATTAGTTAAATATTTAGTTTCACCCGAAACATTTAGATTCAACATTTATATTTAGATTTAACATTTAGATTTAGATTTTGTATTTAGATTTTACATTTAGATTTAGATGTAACATTTAGATTTAACATTTAGATTTAGATTCAACATTTAGATTTAGCATTTAGATTTAACATTTAGATTTAACATTTAGATTTAGATTTAACATTTAGATTTAGATTTAACATTTAGATTTAACTATTTAAAATATCTCTAAGTTGATAAATATTGTTGTAAATGTGCTAAAAAAGTGACCGCCAAAAATTCATACCAGTTTTTTAAACATTGTTTGAAGCTAAATGTGTCAAAATGTTGCTGTTATTTTCAGCGTGAGTCGCTTTACAAACGGCGCCCCATATGTGCTTTGACCGTGTGTGTTCGTGGAACATTGACCATTCTGTTCAATGTTCAAACAGAAACATTACAGACTAACTAAAGTTGAAAAAAATTAAAAGCATGGACCCCTTTAAACGATTGACTGTTGATCTAAAAATAAGATCATTATTACACTAAAAGATTTGTGTTACTCACAAGAGACAGTAACCCTGAATCTCTTGAATGAGGTTTTTCCATTTCTGTTGATCTGTAGTTTAAAATCTCCAGAGTCTGTGGTTCTGCTAATCCTGAGGATCAGAGATCCAGTCTTCTTGTCTATCTCCAGTCTGTCTATGAATCTCCCATCAGCACCATCATAATATACTTTGGGCTCTCCGGTCTCTGCTTTGATTTCAGCTATGAGAGAGTTTGTATCTCCAAACATCCACTGAATGTGATCGTCTGTCTGTATTTCAATATCAGAGTCTAGAGTGACAGACTGTCCCTCCATCTTTAAATCTAGCCTCACTCCATCTGTGAAGTCAGAAGAAGAAAACAATAAGAGAAAGCAACAACATCACAGCATATCATTTGCTCCACTGGTGGATCATTAAACAACTAACTTGTTAATTTCATAGTTTCAAAGCTACATTTAATTAATCAAAGGTTAAATGAAAATATTCACTTATTACCTTCAAAATGACTAATAAACAAGATCTATACACAAGAGCATTTAAGGACAAAACCTGTCAAATGTATTGAAATGCAGTAAAAAAAAACACCTTGATATGTGGAAACCATAAACAGAACAACTGACTGTTGAATTATTGAAAAATAATGAATGTCCAAAAAATATCAAAAATAGTCTAAATGGCTGTTAAAAATTATATACACATTTATATAGTTCATCAATCTAAAGCAGAATACTACACGTGCCATTATATAATTCATTGATCACTGATGTACAAAACTCTACTGTTGCACAATAAAGTTCATAGCCTACTTTGTATCAGCAGAAATACTTACACTTTTGTCCTGTTCGTTTACGGTTCCTCAAGCAATAGGAAACCACAACCCCTGCTGAAGTTATGAACAGCAGCAGCAGGATTACAGAAACGCATATTATTGTTATACCACCTGAACGAAGATGCAGTGCTGAAGTTTCTACATATGAATCTGTAATGAATAGAGGCAGACAGTCATTAGTCGTATCTGTAAAAAAACCCATTATAAAACAACAGAAAATCTTAGAGAGTAAATGTGTGTCATGATCCCAGCCTGTGTTCCCCTGTCTTGTGTGAGGACCTTTGTTATTTCCTGTCTTGTGTCAGGACACTAATAAAAGAAATGGGGTATGATGACGTGTAATGGGATAGTACTGGTGTTCTATTTCTTAGGGGAATATTTTCACCCCTACGCCTTGCCACTCTGTTTCGAGGGGCAAGGGGAATGGGTAGGTTTAGGGGAAGGCGAAGGGGTATAAAATAGAATTGGGATTGGGCTCAATTCATGTGTGAAAATGATTCATCATGCTCCCTCTCAACTTAAGAAATAAAAAGCTACACAATCCATCAATTGCGGTTAGAAGAATTGTTGCCAAACGTATAACATGCTAGAAACATAATCCCTGCTAATGATCCTCTGACTCTTAAGCATTTTCCTATTTAAATCCAAACAGAAACTTTGGGCAGTAAAGTTTAACATTGAGTAAAAGCTTGTTTTTCATACATGCCACAAGAAAAAACTAAAATATTAAACTGTATTGTAAAACTGTTCAAGGGAAAATGCTCTGAATGACTAAATGACACTCACCAGTGACAGTAACACTGAAGATCCTTCTGATGCTGAATCTGTCGCTGATGATCAGTAGTTTATAAACTCCAGAGTCTGTGTTTGTGGTGTCTGTGACGGTCAGAGATCCAGTCTGATGATCCAGCTTCAGTCTGTCTCTGAATCTCTCTTCACACGGATCATCTGTACAGATCTGACTCTGATCTCCAGTGATTTCAGCGATGAGAAAGTCATTAAAATACCACCTCTTCACATAATTTTGGTGTTTTAATACACTAGGATCTAAAGTGACAGATTCTCCCTCCATCACTTCCACTTCATCTCGTTCAGCAGCAGAAACACCTGAAACACAAAACAACAGATGCTGGAGGTTTTGGTGGAAACTCTACAATAAGAAATAACTGTGAAAAATGATTGTTCATATTAATTTCCTGGATTTTGACTAAATTAACTGTAAAATTGTGAAAAATAAAGGTGAATTGTTTTTTTAAAGTTTATCTGTCTTCGTTCAAATAGATTTTGTAGACAATTTATATACTTGCCTAATATACACACAATTACTACATGATTTACTGCATTATAATACTCTCTTAAAAAAAATGGTGCTATATGGCACTAAAAGTGGTTCTTGGCTCATAATCATAGGGGAGCCTTTTTAAGTGCTGTATAGCACCAAATCTTGGTGCTTCAGTGGTGCTTCAGCAGTTCTTCACCGGTTCTTTGGCTAAGGTGCTATATAGCACCGCTACCATATACAGAACATGTTAAGATATGGTGCTATATAGCACCAAGAATGGTTCCCCTATGATTACAACCAAGAACCACATTTTAGAGTGTATTATGTGGCACTTTTTGAATAATCAACACTATTTTCTTGCGATCCTGTGAATTTTTCAACATTTTGTGCTTGCTTATTTACTTTAAATCCTTTGCATTTTGGATTCCTACAGACGATTAAAAATATATTATAATCAGATTTTATGATGAGAAACTTTCATCTTGAACAGAACAAAATGGCAAAAACTACTGTCTCAACAAATAAAAGACAACATTTTAAAATAATTCTATTCTGTTTAATGATGCAGATGAATAGAAAAAACAACTCTGAATGTCACTGTAAACGCAATGATGTGAGTTAATCACACATAACCTGCTTTTAAACATCCGCTAAAGGACTCACCATGAACAGCAACGATGAATATCTTTTCACTGATGCTAATGTTTCTGATGATCTCTAGATGATAAAGTCCAGCATCTGTGGTGCTGATATTCCTGATGGTCAGAGATCCAGTCTGATTGTCCAGCTTCAGTCTGTCTCTGAATCTCTCATTACCTTCATTACACTGAACATCTGTACAGATCTTACCGAGATCTCCAGTGATTTGAGCTATTCGAATGTCATTATAATACCATCTAATCTTTTCTTGTTGGTTTGTTGTAACACCAGTGTTTAGAGTGACTGAAACTCCCTCCATCACTGACACTGACACTCTGTCAACATCAGACACACCTGGAGAATTAACAAATAGTTAATCATAAATCATGTCTGGGATAGTGGAACATAATTACACAACAGGAAAGGGATTTCTACAAATCAAAGATTGTAGGTACAATCCAGAGGTGGACAAAGTACACAACTCCATTACTTGAGTAAAAGTAAAAGTACTATTGGTTAAATATTACTCCATTACAAGTGAAAGTTGTAAAGATAGATTTTTACTTAAGTAAAAGTACAGAAGTACTTGCTTTTAAAAGTACTTAAGTATCAAAAGTAAAAGTAAACGCATTATTTTATTATTGCTGCATTGTTGTATGAATGAGCGCTGTTCCATCATGGTGGTTTAAGCCGGTCAGTCATGCTCCATCTGACATGCTAGCATACCTTGAACTCATTTAAATACTTGTTTAAAAGTTACAAAGCTCTTATCAAAGTCAAAATCATACTAGAAAAGAAAGGTTTCTACATTGTGTTTATTTGACAGGATTATGTAAAAAACATTTCTGAAAGGACTTCAGTTAACATTATTAGCCCAACTACGTTTTTGCATGCTAACTAACACCATTGTCGAACGTTACCCATGCGTTAGCGCTCCATCCACAAGGCTAAGGCAACATGGCGGGTAAATCTATAAAAATCATTTGACCAACCATATTTCATTCAAGGTTTAATTTTGACAGCAAATTTGGATTTAGTTTTAGTCATAGTCTTTTGACTATAACATTTTAGGCATCTGAATTGTTTAAGTTTTAGTCTAGTTTTAATTAACTATAATAAGATTTTAGCAGATTCAATAGACTCAAATTCAGTACTTGTGGTCTGGCGTCTGAGAGGCAACTTTCTGTGTGCACTTTCGTGTCGTCGCACGTTTTCAGACTTATCCACGTCTGCTCTTCTGAATTTTAACTTTTAAGTATGACCATGGTTGCGCGCACTGCATCTGGGAACTGTCGCCTTCTATTTTGCCATCAATTGATTAGTGTTCAAAAAATACTTGGAAATTGTGAACTTCATGTGATCCTACAAGAGCGATTACTGATAGGCTGTTTGCAAAAAAAACTAAAACGAATCATCCACTGACTTTCAAAGCGGCTACGACTTTCTACTTCGAGGGCCTTGATAGAAATGTTGTGGAGTAAAAAGTACGATATTTGTCTTTCAAATGTAGTGAAGTAAAAGTCATAAGTTTCCAGAAAAAATACTACTCAAGGAAAGTACAGATACTCAAAAAGTGTACTTAAGTACAGTACTCAAGTAACTCAAGTACTTTACTGTCCACCTCTGGTACAATCTTTATGACTGCCAATCTGCCAATACAACATGATTTCACCATCCAGCTAGGTTAATCTCTGATCACTCCTTCAGGGTCGGTCAGAAATCTCTGTGTAATCTTTGATGTAATCAAAGACCACATTTCAAAGACAGCTCGGTCATGCAGGTTTGCGCTCCACAACATCAGGAAGATCAGACCATTCCTAACAGAGCACTCAACACAGCTTCTCGTCCAGGCCCTGGTCGTTTCTAGGCTTGACTACTGCAACGCGCTTCTGGCTGGACTTCCATGGTGTGCGATCAAAATGCTTCAAATAACCCAGAACGCAGCGGCACGTCTTGTCTTCAACGAGCCCAAAAGAGCCCACGTCACACCACTCCTCATCTCTCGGCACTGGCTACTACTCGCTGCTCGCATCAAGTTCAAGGCGCTTACGCTTGCTTACAGATCCACCACGAGCTCCGCTACTGCATACTTTGACTCGCTCCTATGAGTCTACACCCCCACCAGAAGCCTTCGCTCAGGTAAGGAGCAACGGCTTGTGGTACCATCAAAGAGAGGCAGAAAATCCCTCTCAAGAACATTTACATTCACCGTTCCCTGCTGGCGAACGATCTTCCCACCTCCATCCGAATTGCAGATTCACTGACAACATTCAAAAAAACAGCTGAAAACTCACCTCTTCCGTGAGCACTTAACCTCATCTTAAAAAAAACAAAACAAAAATATCTTCCTCTATAGCGTATGATGCTCTGTGTAATGTCCAAAACTTAGTACTTCAGGCACTTTTTATGATAAGTCACTTTGGATAAAAGCGTAAATGTAAAATGTAAATGTACACATTTTTTTTAAATAGCACATGCACTGCATATAACAACGCACATCCTGATTCATATATTGCATTTTTTGAATTCATAAAACCAATTATATTGCATATTTCATATCCCCCTAATTAATATACCCCTTCAGAAAACAAAACTATTTATTGCCATTTCCAGCACATTAGGACTCAAATGTCAAGTTTTTAATATACAATCCAATAAAGTGGCTAGATTTTACACGTCTTAAGATACTGGCACTGATAAGTAGTATTTCCTGAATTGATGGGTGGGGTTTTGTAGTATGTATTCAAGGAATTTTTGGATTACTGTCAGGTTAAGTGCTGGCGATAACAGATGTTGCATGATGTTTACTCAGTCTGTCAATGCAACTGGCAATTGCTGCTCTACCGGTTTGAATGAGCGCTGTGAGCGAGGTGTCAGAGGCAAGTATGTGCTCCCCCCTTTCCCATTGAATTGGTGCTGTGTTACTGAACTTCCTTACGTCTTACAATGTTTATGCCATTACAAGCATCCTTTGGTGCAACAGTAAATAATACAATTCATAGCCATCAATGCACACATATTATTTTTGTAAGTTATATTTATTTCGATGGCCTGGGAAAATGAAGTGGCTAGATTTCACGTCAATTACGCAGGAATGAGAAAGTAGTTCCTAGCCATATAGGTGTAGAAAATTGCAACTCTTCATTTTCAGTTGGTCTTAGCACACAATGTAACTGTAGAAGAGTCAAGTTTTAAATAGGAAAAATATTGAAAGTGTCTTTGGTCATTTTTTGAATGAGATGCTAATGGACTGACCAGAATCAATGATGTATGCTAAGCTATGCTAAAAGTGCTACCGCCAGATACAAAGATCGGCTGAATGGATTCAAAAAGGTAAAACTCAACTATTTAACTCTAGGGGACTTGTAAAATGAGACTATTTTTTTAAAAAAAGCAGAGTGTTCCTTTAAGGCATCTACAATGCAATTTCCCATAATTCTAGGGATTTCTTTTTACTTGTTAGCACTGGTTTGGCCAGATCTTTGGGCACATATTAGCTGACTAAAGCAGTTAAGAAATTCAGAAAAGATATAATTTCACTTCATAATAAACAAATTTGACTTGTTAATGTGTAGGGGAGCACTGGTGACCTATCTCTATGTTTTTAATATGCTATTTGCTGCATAAAAAAGTATTTATTTAATATTTGATAAATGATTAAAGACTAGAGTCTTGAGATTACATTTTTGACCCGTTTTATTATAGAATTGTTTTGATAGTGAGAGTAATTTCTTACATTTTGTTAGGAGGTATGCAAAATCAAAAATGGAGTCAGCTATTTCTGACTACGTTTACCGTTTTCTGTTGTCAGCACTCTGAAATCTTGCTACACTCACATACACGGATCAGTTCCTCTTGTTCTTGAACAAGAAACAGCATAACATCTGAAACAGAATAAGATTATAAATAACATTAATTATGTGATACATGATACAAAAATGTGATACATAAGTAATAAAAACACTAACACTGATAAATGGTAGCTACAATGCATGGAAACAAACCTGTTTGTTGTTGCTTTGCCACAAAAAGAATTAAAGAAAGACACAGACAACATGTTTTCAGCACTAAGAACAGCGAGTCTTAAAAGCTAAGAGAATATATTGTGCCACTGGTCACAGCTAGTGTGCATCGACTGAAGGGTGGTTGTGTCCTGTTGGGGGCGGATCCACACACACACTAGATTCATATCACAGTTCTGTCGAGTCAAAACCTTCTGTTGTCAGAAATTCTCGTGTTATAATCTTGGAGCAGCTATTAAAATGTCAAAGAAAATGGTTGACGCTGTCATTTTGTTCTTCTTGTGTTTGTGGCGACCTGTTGGTAAGTTATAAAATGTTTTTATTGATTTACTTGCTTCTTCATACAAGATTTGCATTTGCTATTATTATACAGATAAAATGTATTCTTAAGTTAAATCGGCATATTGCTGATTCATGATATTGTTCAAAACCTCACTTTATATAGTTTTTCTTTCTCTAGTGCTCATTTCCCCATTTACTCGTCATTCAACCATTTAATTTCATTAATCCCAAAGATCTAATAATTTTTTGGATTAATTATTGTCTCACACATAATATTAAATCTTAATTTTAAATGGTTACAAACCAGTGATCTTAAGCAAATAAATGTATTTAGCCTTAATATGTGACCAGCTCTCTGTTCTTCAGGTGTGTTTGCTGATGAAATACAGTCAGTGTCAGTGATGGAGGGAGATTCAGTCACTCTAAACTCTAATCTTACTGAAATGATGGATGATGATCTGATTCTGTGGAGGTTTGGGACTAAAAACACTTTAATAGCTGAGATCAATGTAATGGCCGACAGCATGACTGTATATGATGATGTTCTTGATGGGAGATTCAGAGACAGACTGAAGCTGGATCATCAAACTGGATCTCTGACCATCACAAACACCACAACTGGACATGCTGGAGATTATCAACTACAGACCAGCAATGTGAGAAAGAGTTTCAATCTCACTGTCTACTGTGAGTTTAATAACAGTCTCTTTTTCTTCTGTTATTGCTATAGCTTTAAAGTAGTTGCATCATAAATATTAGATTTTTCAATCGTGAAATTGTAAATCTGATATAAACATTAATCTTGGACTCATTTTATTGAATGTTCTTGTGATTAATTATGATGATGTCAGCATCTTAAACGGCATAATTTTTTCAATTATAAAGTCGCAAACACAATGACCATATGACATCATAAACTGTGGCACGACTTACTCTAATCTCTCTCAGCTCGTCTGCCTGTTCCTGTCATCAGCAGAGACTGTTCATCTTCATCATCATCAAATTGTTCACTGGTGTGTTCAGTGTTGAATGTGGGTCATGTGACTCTCTCCTGGTACAAAGGAAGCAGTTTATTGTCCAGCATCAGTGTGTCTGATCTCAACATCAGTCTCTCTCTACCTCTGGAGGTGGAATATCAGGATAAAAACACCTACAGCTGTGTGCTCAACAATCCCATCAGCAACCAGACTCAACATCTGGAAATCACTCAACTCTGCCACACATGTGCAGGTACGACAGTGATTATTTACTGAGCTGATCTCAGATTTTTATTGTAGAAGATCAGACTGATACTACATAACTGAACGAACTGTCTTCTCATCCTCCAGTCTCTCTGATTGTGCTGATCTCAGCTGGATCTCTGTTCTTTGTTGCTGCAGTTGTCGGGATCTTCTGCATCTGCAGGAAACACATAAAAATAGACCAAGAAGGCAAGAATTACCTACTGCTTTTACTTTTATCATTTTTACAAGCAATAGTTGAAAAATAAACTCTACATTTTCCCAACTTAAATATTGATAGTACTCATTATAATTTAAATCGCAATTATTCTCACACTTTTTATAGATAAAGTCCTCTCGTTCCTTTTTATGAAAAGAAAATAATGTGTATGTATTGTGAGCATTTTCTGTAGATTACATTCATCATTATAGATTAGTCACATTCACAATACATGTCCATGTCTATATGACACTGAACAGAGCTCTTTATTCAAGCTCTTACTCATACAAAAAACAAACAAAAAACAGATTTCTTAATTTCTCAAAATTAATTTAAAACACACTGGAAACTCACAGAAAGCAAATCTGCATCAACTCAATGATAAAACAACTTTCGCAACACTTTATGAATCTGTGTAAAAGTGCAGTCCTCAGCATATTTCAGTTCTTGAGCTTTAATGCAATTTTCCACCATACAAAAAAAGTAGATAACTTTTAAACATTTCTCTTGATTTATAGCCTGACAAACCAGACCCACATCAAACAGTCGGGTCTGGGAACTCACCATTGTCAGGGCTCAATCCGAGGGGCGGGATGAACGGTTGTCTTTCAAATTCCCTCTGCACGCAATGATAGCGCTACAACCAACCAGAGCAATGAAGAAGGTGAAGCGGAGCTAGTTGATGGATTAAGCTTTCGCCGTATCCGGTCGGCAAACCTCCGAACACATCTTCCTTTCTTAAGAATGACTTCAGTGCCGTTCTTTGTTCTTTTCTCAAAGAAAAGCTGAACTCCAAGTCTTCCAGAGTCGCGGCCAAAGCCGATTCGAAAGACCGCTGTTCGCCAGCTTCTTTATTCTCAAGTAGCACGCGGAACCGCCGCAACTCTGCCGTCATTATGTTAAGCACCGCCCACCGACTCTATACACGATGTGATTGGCCCAAGGGGGTAATCCAGCACCCGGAAAGCGTACCTTCCATAGGGGCAGCCATTGCTAACCAAGTCATCATCTGCTGTTAGCATCCCATTGACTCCCATTCATTTTGGCGTCACTTTGACAGCGAAAAACTTTGCATCTGAGGCGTTTAAAGACTCCATTTGTCCATTATTTATTTATTACTCCCTGTCGCATAGTAGAGAAATTACTGTATAGACAGGAGGAGAAGCTCGCAGGCAATCTTTTACTGTCTATGAGGCAATCGGGAGGATGTGGAGTCATAAAGTCCAATAAAGTCAAGGGAGAGGCATGGGGAGAAGCCCATAGAGAGCCAAAAGCAACGGGACAAAATATTTCAACAACGCGATTCAGAATTCACTTTGCACAACTACTAAAAGACTTGCCACTGTCAGACTGGTTGCTCACGTCACATCTATGTCGTCAAGCTGCGCAGTACATCAGCCATCAGGAAGTGAGTGCTTCTACGTGACTTCATTTTTCCCCGTCGAAGCCTATGGGGTCGCTGTGTCCATTTATTTTACTGTCTATGGATTGGCCTGACCAGAGTTTGGTTTTTCCAGCTCGCAAGCCAATGGAGAGTTGCTAGACTACCCTGGCTGCCAATTAGATTTGCTGCCGCTTGGGTGCGTCTAGATTTCTAGGCTACTTGATTTATAAATTATCTGTACATTTGATTACAACATAGGCTACTCTGTTAGAGACTTGTGAGAGAGGGCATGTGAGAGAGAGAAACTCATGAAGTGAAACTGAAGTAATTTGTTAATGCCATTAAAACCATATAATGCACTATTAATAAAATTATTGAATTATTTTAAACATTAATGCAACCCTGATAACACAAAACAAATAGTAAAAAAACTATTTACTATTTTTTTTTTTAAAGTAAAAAAAAACCTTTACTCAAGATGTTTTGTTGTTGTAATGCATACATTATTGTTGAAACAGATCAGGCTCGTGATGAAGAGATCACTTACGCTGATCCAACATTCTACAAACGAAAGGCACAGAAATCGGTAAGATCATTTATGACTAATGTATGTTGTTTGTCTCTGTATCAGTTGAGCCATGAGCCAGATTTATTTGTGTGTGTTTGTATGTGACAGATCATGGAAAAAAAAGGTTATTTGTACTGAGTACATTCAAAGCAACTGAGAAATGTTGAAAGATTGAAGGCCTACAAAATAACTAAAACACTTAAGTGAAGGAACATTCTATAGTTCAATGGGTTTCTGAAGTCTTTAGGAAATGAAAGTGACAAAAATGCTTTTCTAAAAAAAAAAAAAAAAAATCAGATTTTTCTGCTGATTTGGCGTCTACATTGAAGTGTGAGAAAGCAGAAAAAGAACCATCCATTAGAAAATGTGCTTTTTAAAATTTATGTTAAACCAGCTTCCTAAGTCTGCATTTACACTGTCCAACATATCTGATCAGATTTTCATGTCCATTATGGCATTACATGTGATACTACAATAAGTATTTGATATCTGGCCATATTCAATTCATTCACAGTTGTTTATCATTAATATGCACTGTAATATAATTTGTGCATCTATTTTCATGTCTAAAAGTAATTTTGAAGCTATGAGATATCAAGGACACATTTTCCAGCAAGAACACTTTTTTTTTTTACTCTACAATACGATGCGTTCCCAAATGCACGTTAACTCACAACACATGCAGTGATGTCGTTTATTGTGAACTGAGCCGCTCATGGACGCTGTAAAAATTGGCGGATAGTGATGGGGAGTCAGATTCTTTGCTGAGAACTGGTTCTTTCGGATAGTTTGTTTCAATTAGCAGGTCCAAATATCTGATTCATGTTTGTTTACGTTATCATGCAATAATTTAACGTACACATATCCGGCATTACATTATGAAGTGAATAACACTGATTATCTCTTCATCACGGCACTGGTTATTGGGTGGGATATATTGGGCAGCAAGTGAACATTTTGTCCTCAAAGTTGATGTGTTCGAAGCAGGAAAAATGGGCAAGCGTAAGGATTTGAGCGAGTTTGACAAGGGCCAGAATGTGATGGCTAGACGACTGGGTCAGAGCATCTCCAAAACTGCAGCTCTTGTGGGGTGTTCCCGGTCTGCAGTGGTCAGTCTCTATCAAAAGTGCTCCAAGGAAGGAACAGTGGAGAACCGGCGACAGGGTCATGGACGGGCAAGGCTCATTGATGCACGTGTGGAGTGAAGGCTGGCCCGTGTGGTCCGATCAAACAGACGAGCTACTGGAGCTCAAATTGCTCAAGAAGTTAATGCTGGTTCTGATAGAAAGGTGTCAGAATACACAGAGCATCTCAGTTTGTTGTGTATGGGGCGGCATAGCCGCAGACCAGTCAGGATGCCCATGCTGACCCCTGTCCACCGCTGAAAGTGCCAACTGTGGGCAAGTGAGCATCAGAACTGGACCACAGAGCAATGGACGAAGGTGGCCTGGGGCCTCATTTATAAAACTTTGCGTAGGATTTGCGTCAGAAGTGGCGTACGGATGAAACATAGGACGTGCGTACGCACAGAAATATTCGGATTTATAAAACCGTGCGCATGCACATCCTACGCAGTTTTCCCTTAATAAATCACAATCAATTCTAAATGTAGCGCAGCTTTTGCGGCTTCATGTCACGCCCATAGTTGCCCATAAATTATTTTTTTAAATGTAAGTACAATGTAAAAACATGTATGTACACAATAAGTGCATTGTATCAAATTAGTAATTAAAATGTTAGTACATAGTAGTTAAGGCCACCTAATATAAAGTGGGTCCATTATTTTAAACTGTGGATTTTTAGTCAATTATTTTGGTATGTTCAACTCAAAACATCAAATAAATGATATTTAGAAATGTTATTAAGTTAATAAAGTTAATTATTACTGTGATATTTACTAAGCCACCAGATAATTTTTTAGAGTGTGGTCTGCGACAATGCTTAGGTAGGTTCAACGTGTCAAACTAACATCCACATGGATGGCAGGACCCGGGGTTTCCCAGCAGAACATTGGCAGAACACCTGGTGCAATGTGTTCCCCAGGTGCACTATGGGAAGAAGGCAAGCCGGTGGAGGCAGTGATGCTTTGGGCAATGTTCTGCTGGGAAACCTTGGGTCCTGCCATCCATGTGGATGTTACTTTGACACGTACTACCTACCTAAGCATTGGCTGTGGCTCTTTCAGCAGATAATGCGCCTGCCACAAAGCAAAAATGGTTCAGGAATGGTTTGAGGAGTTTGAGGTGTTGACTTGGCCTTCAAATTCACCAGATCTCAATCCAATCGAGCATCTGTGGGATGTGCTGAACAAACAAGTCCGATCCATGGAGGCCCCGCCTCACAATTTACAGGACGTAAAGGATCTGCTGCTAACATGCTGCTAACAAAATAAAATAAAACATATTGGTGCCAGATACCACAGCACACCTTCAGGGGTCTAGTGGAGTCCATGCCTCGACGGGTCAGGGCTGCTTTGGCAGTAAATGGGGGACCAACACAATATTAGGTCATAATGTTATTCCTGATCGGTGTATATGCAATTATATTACTAAAGCACCCTATAATGACAAGAAACGTTAACATAAACCATTAGAAATCATAAAGAAAAATAAATACATTTCCATTCACCTCTTATTCAAGTCAACTGCTTGGCTCACACATGCTCAGATCAGCAGCTCATTCGCCCAGTCCCAAATGACACACTTTATGTGCACTTGCTACAATATATCACATTGAATCTCAATCAATCTTCAAGATAAGATTTTAATAAATTTGTGATGTTTTTTTACAGAATGTTAAAGAGGAGGATGACGTGGTGTATGCTGGTGTCGCCATTAGAAGATGATCAGACTTCAGTCTATTGTACCAGATCCAGCTGTGATGATCGTCTTCAATAGAAAACTCTTATAACACCCTGCAGTTCCTGGTTGAGTTTTGGGATTGGTGAGAATCAACATGTAGCAACAGAATTTAGAGCTATTTCTGAAAACAATATAAAACTGTAAGGTGTTTATTTTATCGTATGTGTCGAGGATCCTGGAGGTCAACTCTGGCCCACTATAGCAGCTCAGTTTGTGAGCCAAAATGAAACCTGCTGTGGTCTGAATAATTTACTTCTGCACAGAGATGTGGTTTGGTCTGTTGTTTAGACAAACAGCTTCTGCGTGAGCACGAGTCTATAACTGGACACCTGTGGTTGATGCCAGTTTGAGCGGGTTTGGCTTGATGTGTCATTAGCGTGTGGTTTAAGGGTGTTTTTTCCATGCCTGCGCATACAATGTTCACAGCTTGACTTCTGCTTTACACAGAACAGCTTTACCACAAAATACTGAGCCAGTAAATGCTGATGTTTGACTAAAAAGATCTCAAACAGTGATATTACGTTGAAATATGAAAAGATCACATACTTTGGGTGAATATGCATTATGATCTTGAATAATAAATGCTTTCACCCTGTAGCTACAGCCGTTTCAGTGGATTCATAGCATTAGCAGAAGTTATTTAGAAGATATCACACCTTTTTTATATAAAGATCACATCATTTTTTGTCTGTCAATTTTGGTGAGTCATTGAAGTGGCATAACATTTGTACTATAATGTAAAGTATATTTTTCAGGCGCATTTCTGGAGTTCAGGAGTTTTCTCAAAGTGATAGTTTTAAGACTGTGACTGTTGAAAACTTTAAGACTGTGAAAGATGAGTTTGGCTCAAATATGCTCATATTCAGAGAAAACTGTGTAAATAAAATAATTTCATCAAGCAAATTTCAATTAAAAATTGCCATTTTCAACAACCTGAATTACTGTTACTGCAATTTGTCTTTGCTTGTAGCGTGACATTTGAGTCATAATGCCATGTGACTATTTACTCTTTCAGTTCATTTTAAGTTTCTCCAAAAAAAAAAATCTTTAATAATTGGGTCCAACAGGGCTAAAGGCACACCTTAAGAAAAATATGCTTTTCACTACTGCTATAGTGTATGATTGCAGAATAAATATAGTCTATATGTTTTTATTGAACATGCAACAGATATTGTGTGGATAAAAAATAAAAAGTGGTTTGTTTGTTTAAAAATCTTATAAATGTATGGGGTGGCGAGTGGGGGCTTTTACCCCACACATGGGGCAAAAGACACAGTATTGATACAAATAACTGATACAATAATTTAAAGTTTTTAATAATGTATAGGCTAATACTTGTTCAAAAAATTAACTTTAGCCATGTTTGTATTAGTTTCAGTTAAAATAAATATTTATTTAATAAAAAATATTTTAGAAAATGAAAGATTCTGAAAGCATTGAATGATATTTTATTATATGATTAATATCTTTTTAAACATTACGAATGGTTTTGTTGTAAATATGTTGATTATCTCTAAGGGGAAAATCCACCGTAATATATGATATTTACCATCTGAAACTAATAAGGTCATGTCAACAAATGTGTGAACCAAGGCAGTTGTGGCCTAATGGTTATAGAGTCAGACGCAGGAAGGTAGCAGCAGAAAATGGTGCAGGAGTGAATGAACAGCGCTCATTTCTACTCTCATTACCCACAACTTGAGCAAAGCACCTAACCCACAATCTCTCCCTGAGTGCAGCAGCAATGGCTGCCCATGTTCACGTTGTGTATGTGTTCACTACTCACTGTTGTGTGTGTGTGTTCACTACTCACTGTTGTGTGTGTGTGTTCACTACTCACTGTTGTGTGTGTGCACTTGGATAGGTGAAATCATGTCGTTCCAAACCCTCTTCAAATGAAGATAATTTTTATGAAATCTGAGACCTGATGCTCTCTTGAATGTAAGTTGGAGAATAATATTTAGTGAATAAGTGGTAAATTATAATCTTTTTTCTCCAGTAAACAAAGCACCCGCGCCGGTACATAGATTTGTAGTTGAACCACTGGATTTAATTACATAATTACAAATTTTGGGTGAACTATCCCTTTAAGAAAAGGGATGAGGTGCGTTTTTTTGCCATCTAGTAGTCCAGGCAAAGTAACTCATTTTGGAGCCAAAAAAAGAACTAATTGTAAAATATTTTTTTTCAGCATAGATCATTTCTATGAGGTGTCCAGAACAACATACTAAAAGTCCTGAGAAATCCTAGTTGAGGAAATATGTTAAATTCTCATCAATCCGAGATGTGTGCAAGTAAGGCCAGACAACAATACATCCCAATGGGGATATTTTTTCCTTTACTCCTATCAAAATAAGACTTTATACAATGAAAGTATCCATGAAAAGTAAAAATGTTTGTATTACAAGTTTCTTTGAAAATGAATTTGAATATACAAGTGAGAAATATACATATCGAATATGCCCAAAATACACCCTAATGGGCTTATTTTTTCCTTTACTCCTACCACAGTGAACGTATACATGAAAAGTAAACTTTTTGTTTTACAAGTTTCTTGGAAAAAAATATTTAAAATATGCAAATGAGCGCAACACTATGCCTAATTGACTTATGGCCAGAAGCAATAAAGTACAAAGAACGGGCCCAATATCTAACACATTCATGTCCATTCAGTAAGTTAACCTATGCATAATCACGATAAATTTGAAGTCATTTGCCACAAAAGACTTATATTGACCTTAGGAATTGATTGCATAATCTTTCCTCCTAATTACATTCCCCCACAGATAACATCAGAAGAAAGTCAGAATAGCCATCTTAGTCATTAGTAACGTGGTGAGATTATATTTTGGGCTGGTAGATTTACAAATGATTGGTATTGTTGGTAAGATTACGAGATTGCAGGCAGAAGTCATTCTTACCAACTAAATGATTCACTCTCACACAGAAGACAGATGCAAAACCAGATAGACACACTTTCCAGACATTTCAGCTCTTTAAAATAATTTTGCCAGACACCAAAACTGCTTCTAGTCCTAAACGATTCTTACCCAAATTCAAGTGACATTGCAGCTGCTGCAAGCTATGTTCCAGAGTCACTACAATGAGGAATATGTTTGCTGGTAAAAACATTGATAAAAAGGTTGCATCAATCGGACAGTCCATCATGCAAGCAATAAGACCATGGATGATGATTGCAGTAGGATGATTGGATGAAGATTGGGCCTACTATGCAGTTCTGCCTACTATGCAAATTTGGACATATTCAATAAGTGTGGAGCTCATGTGCATATTCAAATTTGCACATTTAAAAAGAAACTTGTAATACAAAAAAAGTTACTTTTCATGTATACTTTTACTATGTAAAGTTTTATATGTAAAGTAACCATTGACTACCATAGTATTTTTCCCCCTACTATGGTAGTCAATGGTTGCTCGCTCTGCTTTGTTACAAACATTTTTCAAAATATCTTCTTTTGTGTTCAGCAGAACAAAGAAACTTCCTTCAGGTTTCGAACAACTTGAGGGTGAGTTAATGATGACAGAATTTTCCTTTTTGGGTGAACTATCCCTTTAAGGCAGTTGCATGCTCAAAAGTTGTTGCTTTTTCTGGAAATCTGTTTGCTTTGACCTCATCTGGAGTTAATGCGTTAATGTGTTGCTGCATGGAATATTTATATATAGGCCTACTTAATATTAAAATGGAATATTCAGACAGTATATACTCATTGTATCTCTGTGCTTTGAAGATTTCGTTTTTTAAAACTACTAATTATTTCTGTGGTAGAAAACATTGTGGCACCAAGATCGGCTACTATGGGGGCCCTTGGGATTGTCATAGCCCCAGGGCCCTACATGTTCTTAATCCGGGCCTGTGAGTAGGCACTACATTTGAATTTAAACTACTTTGCGACCATTAAAAAAGTATGTTCTACAGTATAGTATGGATAGGGGTCGTATGAATTCAATTCGAACATACTACATCCGCCATGTTATGACTGTTGTGGCCTACTCAAATAAGTAATTCATTCACTGGTTCTGATTCTAAACTACCAACAGCAAATAACAAAACAGTCAAGCAATCCCAATTCTCACACACTTACACCACGTGGGTGATAATGCTGTGAAAGGCCACTGGAGTTATAAAGCAACTTAAAGGGTTAGTTCACCCCGAAAAAGGAAATTCTGTCATCATTTACTTGCCCTCAAACCTGTATGAAGTTCTTTCTTCACAAAAGAAGACATTTTGAAGAATATGGGTAACCAAACAGTTGATGGGCCCCATTGACTTCTAGTATGGAGAGTAAAAAATACTACTGAGGTCAATGGGATCAACTGTTGACATCTTAGATGAGTCAGAGAAAGAAGCTGACAGAAAAACTTACCTGAACTTCATGGGGTCAAAACCCAGAAACAAACTTGTTGAGAGATGATGAAGATCTACACCTGCTCTTCATGAACAGCCACCGGTGGAAAACGAACCATTATCAGGGAACAAAACACTGCGGATGGAGTCTATTATTAATTCTAAAAATAATTTAAATTTTTTTTGACTGTATTTGAGAAATCAACATAATGTGCAAATATTTGTTAGCTAAGGTGTTCTGTTGGCTTTTAGTACCTATAGTGTGCTCTGTGTGGTTAAGTAATTGTTTACAAGTCAGAATCGTACCCTAGAGCATAGTGTGTGTGGTCTCAGGCGCGCGTCACAGATTGACAACGCGGACATAACGTCAATGTTGTCGACGTCACGCGAACATGGCGGCACCCGGGGAGATGTTATAAAAAAACATTCCCTTTAAAATACATCAAAACAGTCGCGGTTTTTACACTACAAGATAATAAAACCATTTTGTAAACGTTTGACGCTAAATGTCTCTAATTGTTCACTTGCAACACTATGCTAGCACTATATAGCAGCGTTAGGAGACATAACAAATCTGCCACTTTTTCGTATACAATATTCCACATCAAATTTATCAGTTTCCACTTAATGCTTTTTCTCACCACGTGAACATGGTGGCGGCACCTAGGGGAAATTATAAACTTTAACTTTTAAGCAATATCAAACGACACTACATGACATTTTAGTAAAGATTTCCGCAATCCACTCTAAAATGACCCTCTTTGTTGATAACTGTGCACCCGCAACATTTGCTATTTTTAGCTTAACTGCTACGATTCGGTTACTATGTAAGAAGTGATGTATTTTTCTATCTACATTGTTTTCCCAGCAAGCTGTAGCCATAATGTGCGCTTTCAAAACTGCTTCGTGAAGCTTCGAAACCTTTGAATTTTTTTTGTTTCGAATCATGTTTCGAAATGAAGTGTCAATAGGTTTTACCTGATCTCAGATCAATTGTATAGGCTACATTATTATAATTAAAAGTAGGCTAGTTAATATGGACCGGCTAGTCTCTTACTGGCATAGCGGAGTCATCCATAGACCAAACAAAAAAGCCCTGAAAATTGATAAAATAACACATAGTAATTACAGACACTTTAATTTTGATTATTAGTTAATTGCGTCTGATAGATACTTTCAATAAAACATTTGCAATGGGTTTGTAAAAGCTGTTTTATGCATGTTTGGTCGGTGTTTCTGTTGCATTTGTTCTGGCTAGACTAGCTGGAGCCACTGTCGTTTCGAATGCTTCAAAACAGTGCCATTGAGTGCCAAATAGCCCAATTGATTCGAAGCTTTGAAAATCTTAATTTCTCCCATGATCCATCCCAAGTCTAAACAACAGAAATGAGTTTTTGACCACTAGGGATAGGTATAGCGTATACAAGAGCGCCATCTAGCGTTCTCACCTGGAATTCGTACCTTTCCAAGAGTAGCTCCACCTTTTATATCGAAAGTAAATACATGAAAATAAATGAAATAGAAAGCTTTTAAAAACAGTTGACAAACAAATTCTTAAAAGTGAACGTAACAGTTTTTAATATCATATGAACATACAAAGATCCATCAAATAATTTTTTGATTTATGACTGTTTTAGCTCTAACACTTTCTGAAAATGTTTACAATAATGACCATCACGTGATGTTCCATTGGCCGTCTCCACCAAAGTATTTGGATTCTAGGTGATTCTACTACCATTCACCTGAAGAATATGAATTCACATGCAAAAAGAAAGACAGGATTGATACTTCAGTTACACAAACACACACAGTAAAACTAGAGACTTGAATTATAACTGGAGATCGACTGACAATTGATTTAACTGATAATTGTGACTGATTTACACCTTTCGGCTTTGTTCAAAAGCTGCCATTTAATTTTTTGTATGTTTTTCTATGATTACAGTGATATCGTCAACATGGTATATGGTATATATAAGAAGAAAAAAAAACAATGCACAGAGATTTAAATATGGAACAAAAAAATTAAATAAAAGCTCAAACTTGAAGATAATACTGCAAAAAAAGATTCACATCAAAGCTCTCACACACAGGCCAGAAGTGTTGAATTGGATGGCCAAATGTGTTTTTAAATCATGTGTCTCCTACTAACACACACTCGTGTTTCTAGAAGTGAGTGTTCAAGTGTCTATATCTCTAGAAACACTGTGATCTGACCTAAACATAGGCTACACAAAACTTCCTTTAATATATATATATTAAAGGCCTATATATAGGCTAATGCGTTTCTTTTCATCTATTGTTTTAATGAACAATAAATGCCATTTTAACGTTGCATGTCTGACCCATCAGAAGAACTAGTGAAGTACTCAAATACATGTGACATTCAGGCTAATATTTCCAGCCCTAAATCACACGGTGCAAAATACTTTGTAATAAAGTTTCAGAGTTGATCTGTAGATCAGTGTGAGCACACAAACCCATAGCATCATCTAAAGGGGGATTTAGAGGCTCTTACAACTACACATATACAGTGGATTCATTCTTCATTCACAATTTTAATCTAAAATAGTGATTCACATTAATGCATTTTCACACTTTTCTCTAAAGTGACTATATGGTGTGCGTTGAGTCCATCTGGTGGCCAAAACCTAAAATAATCATCAATATTTCACTTACTTTGCATCCATTTTATATTTCTTTGCCAATTACATTTTCTTAATTTAAGTTTTGTTGCTTTGCACATTTTCACTTTGCGTTATTTCAAGGCACAACTCTGCAAATGCGTTAGAAACACAAATGTAGAAATATTATTCATGCCAATAAAACACCATCAAATTTAAGCTGAGGACTGAGTAGCACCAACCCAACTGATATTCATCTACAAATCAAATATAGCCAGTCTTTTTAATTGAAGAGATGTTTAACAATAAAATATACATTCAGACGGAATGATTCTACGTTTGTCTGTATCGACTGATGGTTATTATGATGACGATGTTTGGAATTTTTACCTTACATAATAGCAACATGAATTATAATTATTAAATTAAACACACTAAACACAATTCAATTAATAAAAAACACCAGCAACAACATGGCAAATCTGAAAGGGACAAGAGTCTTTTTTATTATAGACATAACATTAGTTTTACAATTCAATTAATAAAAAACACCAGCAACAACATGGCAAATCTGAAAGGGACAAGAGTCTTTTTTATTATAGACATAACATTAGTTTTACTATGAAGTATTTGTCCCATTCATTTTCTCCATAAAGATTCACAATCTCTAGCAGCAGCTGCCTCCAACAATCACAATATTACAAACTTTGATTTGAAGAAAAAGAAAAGAGAAAAAACAAGACATGGGTAAAAGGACATAAATGAGGTAATGAACCCATGATTCTCTGGTTGATTTTTCTTCAGGAATATGGATAGTGCAGTTCTTCATGTGGGATTGGTCAATTAACACATTGTGTTACTGATAGATCTGTGGTAGATTCATACAGAATCATTCAAAATGTCAAGTTACTCAATGGAGAAAATGAATGGGATTTTACATTCTAACATATTACACATTTTACAAGCTTGAAAGATGTCACTTATTATACGTGATAAAGTGCGTGTGATGCTCATCTGATGTGGATAAAACATGCTAAATGATTATATGTAAATGTGGAGTGAGTGTTACACAGTTATTGAATAATCTTAGTTGTTAAGTGTTATAATACCACCGCAAACACAACGGAAAATCACATTTCACCACATCATCATTGACATTACAAACATTTAAATGAAGAAAATATCACAACAATACATAAATGATAGATTCAACAGTTTTAAAAAGAAAAAGCTTTTTTTAAATGTCCATTAATATATTTTCTGAATAAAAACATCACATGTTGTTTACAAATGGACATTTTATTAAAATATGTTTTACATTAAAAATCCTAAACCGCTTTCTCTTCCCCTTTCAATAAAGAGTCTTGAATGTCCAATTCGACATCTTGTACAACTTAGTCATATCTATATTTAACTCCTTGAGTTCCACTCCATTTGCCATTTACTGTAAATGTACAGATTCAATAAGGTTTTAAATCACACATTCTGTGTATGTTCTTCCTGTAACAAGAGAGAGAGAAATGGACAGTGCTGTTTAGAGTTACAGAAACCCACAGTACATAATGATTAAACAATCAGACACGATCATCACATCTGTCTGTAGGTGATACTTGCCATTTTTTGATCTCCTGTGATGATAGTAAATCACACCAGCAACTGCAGCTGACACCAGCAGAACAAAAACAACTATTCCTGCTACAGCTCCTGCAGACAGACCTGAACCTGGAACAGATGAAGACAGACAGACATTAGTGTGAGAGAATCTGACTGTGTGCTTCCCATTAGATACATCCTCTCTATGGACATTTTTCTCTCAATGGACAATATATATGTCCAAATTGGAGATGTGAAAGGCTAATTCCTCTATTATTCCAATGTGAAATGTGTGTTTATGAAATTTGGGTAAATTACCCAAAAACAATTTCCAAAGGAGAATTAGAGATTAACTTCCCGTGTATATAACTAAACTGTCTGTGCTTCAAATCCACACCTAACCTACGAGGTTAACCTCCAGAAGAGAGACGCCTCTTCGCTGTCGCCCTTGTGACATCTGTCATCATGAATTTTAAATGTGTTTGAAAAGCCGCCATGTTTCTGTTTGCCTTTCCACTACCATGTTTCCATGGCTTGTTGATAAGGCAAAAGCGTTATTCATTACTTTTACATCTTTATTATAATTAGTAAACTTAGGATAAAGTTTGACAAACAATATTCATAGATTTTTTGAAATGTAATATTTTGTGTTTGAATGAAATTCATGTGTTTGAATATAAAGTCAAGCTCCCTTAAGAACAGTGCATAAATAAACGGGACCACATGTTATGCAATCTGTTAATAAATTCAAAAATAGGAAGGGAGAAAACATACTCAAGTCAAACTGCCGCTTGTCCATTTGAGGTTCTGCTTTGGTTTCGTCTTGATCAGACAGAGAAGCTGGAAAACACCAACCATTGAAAATAAAGAAATCCGAAAGAACACAAGAATGGATCAATGTAAATGTAGGATCACAGGATTTCAGTAACATCATACATTTAATTATCTGCAAAATATTTCTCCAGAAAATCATCAGAAATGCATTATGGTAGAAAAATAATGGATTCATTTTCTAATATTAATGCTAATAAAAAATACCTCAGGGTAAATAACATTGACTCACCAGTGAGGCTCACACTGAATATTTTTATGGTGTCATCATGAGTGCTGCTGATTTTTTGGGTAATTTTTGTGCTGTCACACTTGCGGTTTCTGTTCAAGCTTTGCCTTTTGCCTGAACTCTCGCTTCTGATGATCTCAAGTTCATAACGTCCAGTGTGTTCAGATCTGATGTCTGTGATGGTCAGAGATCCGCTCTCATAGTCCACCTTCAGTCTGTCTCTGAATCTCCCGCCTTCTCCATCATATAAACAGCTCGTATTGGGATGTCCGTTGATCAGAGCTATACGAGTGCTGTTAAAATACCACAGTATCTTGTCATGTTGTTGTTTGGTTACACCAGTGTTTAGAGTGACGGATTCTCCCTCCATCCCTGGCACTTCATCTGCCACAGAACCAAACACACCTGAAAACACAAATAAAGTTAAGTGTGTGTATACAGCTTTCACACACATAAGGATAGATCCTGAAATCAGCTATATTGTGGCAACCAGCTAACCGTTCCCATGAGGAAAACAGATCAATAAACATAATAAATAATGTTTAATCAATATCTAAATGCTAAGATTGGAGGTAGGGTTAGGTCTATGGGATATGAAATATCATTAGCTTTGAATACAAACAGCAAAATAGTCTCCAAGAAGACACACAATCAAGCCTGTGCGCCTGCTGTTTAGCTAGGACAATGTTGGAGAAATGACCGAACATTATCTCAAGAGTGACTTATTAAAAAGAGAGACATGTAAGTGTATACGCACGATCATGTGGTTTGCCTAGAACTATGGTCGGTAACATGATTTCGCGTCAGCTGTCTTTTCATCCTTCCTGTCACTGTCATGCGTGTATTATTGAGGAATCATAAAAATAAGAGGAACTCGAGATTGCGGATAGCTGTGTCTTTATTCCACATGGGACTTCCATCCATCCATGCTTCCATCATACAAATTACAACTCTTCCTCAGTAAATGCACCCAACTTTATGTATCCATTTCTGCCACCTATAGTGGATCAAATAATATCCCACTCATTACAATGCGCGCATCAATATTGCCTTATTTTCTTTAAAATTTGTATTCTTCGTTGTTGTAAGGGTGGGTTTAGGGTAGGGTAGGTTATTCTTAAAATATAGCCTAGCCTACTAAATTATTTTAAACAGCTAACAATAGCCTACAATACAAGATGCGATGTTAGATAAAGGAACAATTATAAATGAAACTACAAAAGACGTTATTAATTACAAAATCAAAAACGTCTTACCGTCGACAAGCAAAAGCAGAATGAGCAAAAAACAGCGTTCCGTCATTTTATCAGTGTTGATTCAATCTCTTCCTGTATCACGCACACAAAAACCCGCCGTCAGTTATTTCACTTTAGCAAAGTCGATTCGAATATCAATTTAGGATAAATTAAAAACACGACTTATTTTTCCAGGCTATATCGTTACGTCTTAGCCAGGACAAAAAATAAAGCCGATAAAACGAAAGCAAAAGCGTAGGCAAATGTAAAAATCCCCAAAAGGAGGTGGGGATTTTTTTTAACAGCAGCATGACTTTAAGTGAAAGATAGGCTATATCAGTTGCATAAACATAGCTTAAGAGCTTGTATGACCAGTAGGCTAGCAGACGTCAAGGCTAATCAGTTTTACTTATGGTATCAAATTAGAAGACCATTCTACGTAGCCTACTGTGTGAAATGTATGAAACAATTGGATGATAACTTGTAAGTCTAGTCTTTATGATTTCGACATTGTCACATAGCTCTATGTCTAAATTGCTTATTTACTAATTGTGTCCGAGTTTATTTAACATGATCCGAATATCAAAGGTTATAATAAAGGTGATTAGACACATTTCCACAGACCTACAAGCTCACAGTGTGTTTTTTTCCGTAGCGGAAACTTCACTGAGTTACTGAAAGAATGCGACTGCATTCAAAGTGAAACTGCTGTTGTCTTTATCTATAGGCCTAGTATTTACAGAACTGTACTAACATCGACTTTTACATACGGCAGGTTGTGACGCATTGCCACATACAGAGACGAGCGAAATGTTTGAATTTGCATGGTGAGTTTTTTTTTCACCACTTACCCAGAGCCTTATAGAGAGAGAGAGTTGCGTCAACGGAAGTTCAAAACGCTTGATAGTCACGTGATTCATGTAGACCTCGAATAGTTCCAGGAAGTGCTTTGACGGGCAATTCAAATTGATAGTCACAGTGACAGAACTGCGCTTTTTGGTAATTAATAGTATGGACAATTACAGGCCTATAGCACTGGCCAGTGTTTTGTCCAAGGTCATTGAGAGGACATTACTGAATAAATTGGAACAGTTTGTCCTGACCTTTGACAACCAGTTTGGTTTTAAACCGAAACATGGCACAGATATGTGTATTTTTGCTCTAAAGGAGATTTTAGAATTATATAACAGGCGTAACTCCACAATTTTCATGTGTTTTATTGATGCTTCTAAAGCCTTTGATCGTGTAAATCATGAGAAATTATTTTATAAGTTACACAACAGAGGAGTTCCCAAATTTCTGGTAAGAATTCTGGCTTTCTGGTATGCTCATCAGTCAATGTATGTAAAATGGGGTAACTTTGTGTCTGCACCATTCAATGTATGTAACGGAGTTAGACAAGGAAGTATTTTGTCTCCCTTTCTTTTTAATGTTTATATGGATGATCTATCAAAGTTGCTAAACGAATGTGGAACTGGGTGTATGGTTGGTAATATGATTATCAACCATTTGATGTACGCAGATGATTTGGTCATTTTTAGTCCATATAGTGCTGGTCTTCAACAGTTATTGAAGATCTGCTCTAAATATGGTACAGACTTTGACATTAAATATAATGCAAAAAAGAGTAACATTATGATTATCAGGAGCAGGGAGGACAGGAACTTGTTATTTCCTGAATTCTCCCTGTCTGGTAGTGTTCTTAAAGTATGTGATGAGGCTAAGTACTTAGGACATTACATAACTGATGACCTGTCTGATGATAGGGACATTTTTAGACAGTGTCGTATGTTGTATGCACAAGCTAATATGTTGATCCGCAAATTTAGTATGTGCTCAGGATCTGTGAAGACTACACTTTTTAGAACATTTTGTACCCCTATGTATACTGCCCATTTGTGGCGCTGTTACAAAAAGAGCAGCATGCAGAAACTGAATGTAGCATATAATGATGGAATGCGGCTGCTGCTTAAGGTGCCACGTTGGAGCAGTGCGAGTCAGATGTTTGTTAGTGCTGGTGTACCCACCTGCTCTGCAGTGTTGCGGAATATCATGTACAGATGTATGTGTAGGCTAACTGACTCTGCAAACAGTATAATTTTAACACTGACGAACCCAACACTAAGTTCAGTCAGATTTTTCTCCAGATTGTGGAACCACTGGCGTTTTAGTTTATATGCAAATATGTGATATGTATTGTTTGTTTGTTTTTGTGTTTGTATTGGTATATTTCATGTATGTGTTTTTTGGACCATGTGTGTCCTGAATAAAAGCTTTGATGATGATGATGAATAGTCAATAAATGCATTGATTTTCAATAATTTTATTACACTTCGACATGTGTATGTAGCATGAGTATGTAGTTACAGCGATGTTGTTTTTAAAATATATATTTTTTTAATGATGAATAATCTACACAAGCAGGCTTTAATGTACAAGTTATTTTGATTAAAATGTGTTGATCATTTAAAATCTTACTGATTAAACGTCTTCCCTTTTAAAAGAGCATCACAAACGGTCTGTTCTGCTGTAACTCTATGGCGCGGCTGCTACTATCTATCTATTACAGTCTATGGAGTTGTCGCAACTCTCTCTCTATATGGCTCTGCACTTACCCAGCAAACAATTTGACGTTGTGACAAAATAGTGATAGGATTTAGGCATTTAACCATTTTGAATAAAATAATTAATGTGATGCATTACTTCCATCATTCATTCTTCTTGCTAAAACGAAATGTGAGAAACTAACTATCAGCAGGCATAGCCTATAGCTTAGTTTGCCTAATGCCTACCAAAAACGCCTAGGCTGCTTGTCTGCAAGCTATCTGTCTGATTATTTAGGCTAAACGTGGTAAACTCATCCTGGATTTATGAAGATTTTAATCATTTTATAAAACTTGATGATGATGATCGTCCGTTTGTTATACACCTTTCGTAATATAAGATAAGTAGTCTCAGGGCCGGATTAACAATTTCCTGTGCCCTGGGCAACAAGACTCAAGGGCCCCCCTGCCCCTGCCCCAAAGCAACAATCGCAAAGTCGCTATCACCGGGAGCATAGAGCCTATACTTCTATACTAACAAATCAGGCTTCTGCAATGCTCAGTGGCGATGTATGTAATAGCCTCAGCATAAAGTGCATTCAAGAGACAGAACACTAATGATGCACTAATGTTTAACATAACTTTTTACAATGAATCTTTCACAGAACTTGGTGGCTGCTACAGAGTAATTATAAAATGTTTCAATATAGCCAATCAATTATATTTTGACTGCAACAGTGAAATAAAGCAGACCGCTAGTGAAGCCTTAACTTAAAACCAGAGATTTTTTATTTCTAAAATGCTACAATGTGAAATTGTGGCTATTTTTTGGAATATGTTTCACAATGTTGACTAATTTCAATTCATTTTCTCTTTTAAATTTTCTTTTGGCGCTCCTGTTTAAATTTCAGACAGTGTTGACTGATTGGGTCGACGATTTCAAGCCCAAAAGCTCACTAAAACCCACTCAATTCAAGAAAAAGACGCCCAAAATTTGAACTGCCAAAATAATGTTATATAATTTTATTGCCATGTCAATCAAGGCTGATTAGCACCATTGTATCTCCTTAAAACCAAATAATGTCAAAATAAAATTAAAATAAAAAACATTTCTCAGGAAAATGGATCAAAACAGGGCATTCAAAAACAGTCATGCATGACTAAAATGTCCAAGTGGAAACTGTCAAAATCACGAAATTAACCGATGATTTTAACCCATGGAAAAACACATGCATCATTTAAGTGCAAAAAGTGCCCAATATAATCGGAATAAACAATGTAATTAGCAGGCATTACGCACACTTTACTGCACACACCACAGCCAAAATGTGCCATTCACTGATACTGTACAATAAAAAATTAACAACAATAATGCGTTTACCTTTGTGTTTAACTTGATAGAACTACAGTAACATTATGTCTTTCGTGAAGTACAATATTTATAGAACATAACGCAGAACTTAACACAGTCCAAATGGATTAATCGTTGATTCAAACCTCTTTCAGCAGCTGTTGGGACGAGTAGAGCGCAGTCTAGACGCTTTAAAAGGTGCAGATGTCCTGATCAGGCCAGTGTGCACACCATGATGGACAGGAGTCATATACTATTTCAATTCAATCATTCAACCGTGCTCTTTGAGTTAGTTATATGTAAGAGTCTTTGAGTCACAGGTGTAATCCACGTTTTGAGAGTTGGGTCACTCTCCCACTCATTACTGTAGATAACTTACATATTTATGCCACTTTGGCATAGCGATCATTTGATATCCAGCTACAATTTCGCGCTGAAAACCTGTCATGAATGAGCGCGAGTCGCGACTCCCTGCTGATCGCTAATTGGCTGAAAGTGCGTGCTCGTCGGCGACGTCAACACCAACGCCAGCTGACTCTACGTCATAGAGAAGGGGGATGTGGGCCGGTGTGTGTCATGATGCACACTTGAGTTTATTATTAACCAATTAGACTATAAAATGTAGATGTTTGAAAACAACCAAACTGACCCCAAACCAGGCCAAATTTTGTCCACCCGCCTCAACAGCTGATTTCAGAGCTTCAAGTCACGTGATTCGGCTTGACAGCTCGTCTTCTCGCTGCGCAGCAGCGCAAGAAGCTACAGACACTTTTAGTTTTTGACGTGATGTAACATAATATTTTGATCGAACGGGTTGCAAAAATCTGCATATTATTAGGAAAGTGATGATTGCGTTTATAACGTGATCTAACATAATATTTGACAGTGCCCAGGGCCCCTTAGATGTCCTGTGCCCCTGGGCAAGTGACCAGTTGCCCTAATGGTTAATCCGGCCCTGAGTAGTCTCACCCGACAACCGCGTCAATCTCCTTCTAGTGCCGGTCGCGTGCAGCGCTGCAGCCACGGAAACAGAGTTTGCCCTTCCCCCCTACTGACTTTCACTTTCGGACGGGGGCTCGAATATGGAAGTGAATGAGGCTTTGCAAATTTTTTTTAAATTTTTTTTTTTTATCTAGGCCTACGTCAAATTCTGCATCCATTGTACGATTTTTTAATATTTTTTTTCCACCTCAGAAGGGCGACGTGAATCGAGAAGGGCATATGGGCAGTTGCCCGGGCAACCTGAGCAACCCCCCTGTGCACATCCCTGTTAGTACTATGGTGTTCCTAATAATCCTTTAGGTGAGTGTATATCAAAACTACTGTTTTGATTAATACATTTTAAGAATTATATCAACTTATTTAGAAATTAAATAAGCTGTTCCTGAAAATATAATTATTGATATAACAAATACAACAATGCATTGTGTTTCCAAACTTTTAAATAATGGACAGCAATTATGTGATGGACATGTTTCATACATTATTCATTTTATACACATGAAACCTGCATCTCGATCAGCTCCCTAGTTCAGAAGTCAATGGGCTGACTGATTCCCTGATCAGTGCCCTGACTACTGACCAGGAGAGCTGACTGAGACGCAGCCTTATTATCCTGTCGCCCCCTCTAGTGGACAGCATTAAGTATTACGGTCCTCAGTGCCCAGATAACGCAAATCAATGGGATTTTTGGGGAAAGTAAGTCTGCCCATTTAGAAAAAAATATAAGCGAGTCGGAAGGTCTGAGCTGAGTTTGGTGAAGCATTAAAGTTCTAGGCGGAGTCAATTTCTCATAATAATAATCATCTTTAAATATATGCTCGCTTTCTTAAACCAACATAATAAAGAAAAAGAAAAAGAAAAAATTCGACCAATTCAGTATGTAAAAGAAAAAACCTATAGTTATATAAATATAGGCTAGGCTATATAAATATTTTTCAGTATTAATGTATGTTTACTGATTCTAGCTGCTCTCTTTTCGGTCTCTTTCTTCTCATGTGAGCGGAGTAGACTACACATGCTTACATTCATAAATATAGGCCTAAACTTTATTTCTATTCAATTTTCAAAACTATAAACACGTGTCACACACGCCTACCTGCCTTTAAATAAATAAAAAACGAGTGTGGTAACGGTTACGGACATATTATCATGGTGCAGTTCAACTGATTTTTATTTCCACTTTTTATCCAAACAGACGGAAATATTTGCACTGTATTTATCAATGGGAAATAGGCTACATCATCATGCTAAAATAATCTGTCATATACTGTGGCTCACATTAATGGGGTTGCTTGCGAGTCGCAACATATTTCTGCTTCAAATATTGTGCGTAGTTGACGGTGAGTAGTGACATTATTTTATTAAAGTACATTTGTCAGTGCCGCACTCGCACTGGCTCTTATTCTGCCTGACAGACAGAAAAGCTTGTACTGAAGGCGGAGCGATTTGACCAATCAGATGAAAGGGGCGTTTCAGTGCCGCCCTCGTGTGCAAATGAAATATCGAACCCATAAACCGTTTTGTAAACCACAAACGAAAAATGAAATATCGAGCCAAAATCTAATTTTTCGTTTTTTTAAAAAAACTAAAAAACGAATAACAAGCCGATTCCAAACAGGAAATGAAATGATCAAAACGTACACGGACCAATAGCAAACAGTGCGGAACTTTATTTATTTATTTTTTTTATTTTTTTATTGGATTTAAAAAAAAATGCAAAACAATTCAGTATGTTCTCAAGACGTTTAACAAACAATGTTTATCAGCACAAGGACGCAATAACTACATACAATAAATACAATTTAAAAAAAGACAAAAAAATATTAAATTAATTGGCTGCACCGATGTCAACAAATGACGTCATGCGCGCGCACGCGGAGGACAAACTGATTCGGGCAGGCAGTCGAATTTCGGCACAACAACTGACATCACTACAGTCTGGAGGAAGTTAGTGAATAGTCCACATCCTCTTCTCTTCACTTCTTTACTGCAGACACTCAAAGGTTTTCAGACGAGTGAAACTATTTCTGAACTGCTGAAGAAAATGCTTCACATCTTTGTTTTTTGCTGTTTGTGCTGTTGCCGTCTGGTTGGTAAGTTATAGACATGTTTTTTACTGTTGCATGTTATTTGTGTGGAGCTCTAATGAACTTCAGTTCCATCATTAACATTATTGACTGAGAAACTGTTTCTGTTTGTTCTTCAGGTGTGTTTGGTGATACAGACGCAGTGAAGTCAGTGTCAGTGACAGTGATGGAGGGAGATTCAGTCTCTCTAGACACTCATGTTACTGAAATACAGGACATTAATAAGATAACGTGGAAGTTTGGAACTGATGGGTCGCCCATAGCTAAAATCAGCAGCAGGTTCAGTAAGATCTTTATACTTGATGATGCTCTTAATGGGAGATTCAGAGACAGACTGAAGGTGGACCGTCAGACAGGATCTCTGACCATCACAAACACCAGAAACACAGACTCTGGGGTTTATGAAGTCGACATCAGCAGAATAAGCAGCAGCCCGACCACACACAGATTCGCTGTTACTGTCTATGGTGAGTACAGAATCACTGTATTATATATTACTATATTAGACTTAGCATATTTATTGTCATAATTATTAAATAATTGATTTAAAAAAAAACATTTGTTTAACATTTCTCTATGATACTGTAATTCCTTTTAAAATATGAATCCATATAAAACTGACCATAAGAAAAGCCTCCAACTTTTGTAATGTCATGATACATAAATAGTCCCTGTCACACCTGTCATAATATTTCAGAACTCATAAAGCTCAATCCAAATGAATATGTCATGCAAGCAATGGTCAGATGCAAATATGATGAACCATCTCCACACAAAAGCTTATATATCTGCACACTGAGGCATCTCCTACAATATTTCTGCTTGGTTCTGTTCGCTTTCACAAGGCAACACTATGGACCTAAATGTGTTCAGACGAGTCACGTGCGAGTGAACCGTCCTCTCATTGGTCAGCGTGCAGCTGTCTGTGTTCCAGGATTCGGCTCATATCGGTCATCCGTCAGGATGGACAGACAACAGATCCTGGACTAATTGTGGCTTTCTTTGTAGCTGTTGTTATATTACTGTAGCATTGTGAACAAGAATCAAGGGTTCGTTATTCTTATGTATTTTGGAGAGTTGTTCTGATATCTTCATCTGACCAAATTATGCATTTCATTTTGTCCTTTTGTCTCCAGTTTAACCCAAGATTTATTTTGAGAAGCATTAGCAAAACAAACACTACTGCTTTTCACACAACATATGCAATTGCCCATCATAGCATTTTGAATATTTGATTATTAAAATGAAAAATCATTTCAATTTAGCATCATTTTCCTCTCTGATATTTGTCCATATGTGCAAACAATAATCTTTTATAGATTTAGAGGGATGAAGATCATTGTTATACGAGATACTCACTGACTGATAAACACTTTCTGATCTATTCATTTTTTTTCCAGCTCATCTGCCTGTTCCTGTCATCAGCAGAAATTCTTCACAATGTTCTTCATCATCATGTTCACTGGTGTGTTCAGTGGTGGATGTGAGTCATGTGACTCTCTCCTGGTACAAAGGAAGCAGTTTAGTGTCCAGCATCAGTGTGTCTGATCTCAGCATCAGTCTCTCTCTACCTCTGGAGGTGGAATATCAGGATAAAAACACCTACAGCTGTGTGCTCAACGATCCCTTCAGCCACCAGACCAGACATCCCAACATCACTCAACACTGTCACACATGTGCAGGTAAGACAGCACGGCTGATATATGTGTTTATTCACTGAGCTGATCTCTGCTGATGCTGCTGGATCTAAGTTCCCCTAGCCTGTCTATGGTCCCCAAGTGGCTAGAAATGTTGATAGTTGTAAACCGAGTTCTGGGTGTCCTGCTCTGCCTTTGAGAAAATGAGAGCTCAGACGAGCTGATCTGGAATCTTCCCTGTATGCCGTCATACGGGGAACGGTCACCTCCCCTTCCTCTGCTTTGCCCGCCCAGAGAATTTGGAGAAAATGGATTCAGTTTATTTTAGTCGCGACGTCAGCACAGGCTTTACAAACCATATGGATTCGACAGCACCGCCACAAACAGTGAGTAACAGTGTTCATTAATGCCTGATCTGTGATCAGTGATTTCTGATGTGTAGCTAATCATTCAAGTTCACTCAGACTTTCTTTCTAAATCATTTAATACTGTCAGTCCCGCCGCTGGCCATCTTGATGCCCTGAGCGTAATGCATCAGTGAATCAAGCCAGGGACTAAACGATCAACTTCACATCAGTTCTGTTAGGAGCATGAAACAAATCTGTTATATAAATTGTGATTAGACGCTAGATTAGCGATCAAAGAACACTCTCTAGATAATGTACGGAGCTGTCAATCACACGTCACGAGTGTATCTGCACACTTGTCCAAACTGCCGTTATAATGAATGACGCTGTTATGCTGCACAAAGCTCTTACTGTGTTCATGTCGATGTCGTATTTGCTGTTAGTTGTGTGAAAGCATTTTGTGAGAGAAAACGCGGTGTAATGACGAGATCACTGCATTCACGCGATCAACAGACTGTCTGTGTACTCAATGCTCATCACTGCAGCTTTTCATGTGATGGGAAAAGATCTAAAAATAATGCTATAATCAACACTTTGACGATTCGTTCATCTCGACGGCTGTGATGGTAAAAAAAACGTAGTAAAAGTATTCGAGAGGGTTCCACGTTACAAAGTAGGGCTGCTCGATTATGGAAAAAATCATAATCACGATTATTTTGGTCAAAATTGAAATCACGATTATGTAACACGATTATTTCACATGACTTTGGGAATGTGTTGCATTTATTAAAAAGACACCTTTCAACAATTCAATTGAAATTGTAACATTTGTTGTACTTTTTGAACTATTAAAATAAATAATATAACATATATTCAAATCAAAGTATAAAAGTATTCAAGTAAAAATAATAACCACAAATAAATAAGATCAACAATATGGTTCGGCTAGATATGCTTTTCAGGTTTTTCAGGTACGTCTAACATTAGTTTTCAGGTACAGAATGTATCAAATGTAAAATAACATTGCATATTTGATGCATAAATTAAAGATTAATCCTATTAAACTTACAAAAGCTATTCAATCAAGAGCAGTGAGTGATGTCCTTGTCTTTTGTTGTTTGACTAAACAGACAGCAGTAAAGGCTACTGCCCCTTTAAGACCTCATGCTCGGATATGCGTCGTCTTTCTCGACTGTATAAAGTTTACTTAAGGCATATACAGACTATGTCTGCTAGGATACTCATCAAGATGGACGTTGACATACCTTTTGTGTGAGTTTGTCCGTTCAAGACTTGAAAGTGAACTCAATATTGGCGCGCTGTGAGACATGTGCGCGCTCTCGGATGAGTGCACAGAGACACATTTTCTCACAGTGCGCGCAACTTCTCATTCGCGTCTTCTGGCACTAAACCCGGGTGATAACGGCGAAAATGACTGGTCATATTCAAACATACGGCAGCACTCGCATGCATTGAACAAAGTTTACAAAGAGAGAATTATTTGAAAAATATGAAGGAAAAAAAGGACGTTTACACGGCACTCCTGCTCTCGTCAGTTTTTGTTTCTTTATTAGATTGTCATAGGTCACTCTGTGTTTAATTTTCAAGTGGTTAAACAAATTCGTGATGTTCCCTTGTGTAACAGTAATGATTCAATCAGTCATGTGGCAGGATAGACCAAAGTCTGAACACCTCACAGCCCTCGTGACTTGTCTAATCAAATCATGCTTAAACAAAGGGCCTGTGTGTTACGCTGATTAGATCCAAACCACATCATGTAGCCGCAAGAGCGTTGAAGGCGTCGGCCTTCCCCTCTATAAAAACTGGAACCGACCATCAGCTCTTTGCATTCTCGCCACCACAAGGAACGGACCTCTTGGCATTTCGCCATGGAAGGGAAGACCAGCCCTGGTCTTCCCAACCCTGAGAGAAGGCCTCCACGGAGAGAGAAACCGGCAGACTTCTGGAGCGACTTTCCTAAACTTCAAAGAAACTCACCTGGGACTCACAAATCCTTAGCGAACTTCCCCGACGATTCGAACTCAGACACTTACACGAGAAGCCGTAGTAATGCAAGTATTCTATTTCACAATCAAACTGCTTGAAAAAGGTTGTCGGAATTATGAATTTATATGAATTTCTTGTGGGCTCTTACGAAAAGACTGAAGCTGTCTCTCTCTCTCTGTCTGTCTCTCTCTCTCTGTCTGTCTCTCTCTCTCTCTCTCTCTCTCTCGTTAATTCTTCTTCCCTTTTTATTATTCGTTAAGTTTCATGTTTCCTTGTTTGTACCATACTGTTTTTCTCCTACATATATATGCATATTTCCCCGTATGAATCGTAGCTTTGTAAACTGTAGTTGTTTTATTAAAACCCAATAATTGCATTACATTGAATCCGTATTGTTTTGCTCACAAATCTCGAAGTCACTGAAGCGTAAGATCTAAGCTACCCATTTAAGCTTGATTTTCTTGTATTACTCCTTCAGTGATACAAATGGTACAAACATAAGAGATATTATTTGTCCTGATCAAACAGATCAATGTTTCTTAAGGTTTGTAAGATTGATAATTGATGAAGAAATCAATTTGGATAAAGGTTACTTTTAAATGATTAAAGGTTCCGTTATACGTCAATTTTGTCTGTACAACAAGCAAATAATATTCATAGACTCATGAATATTTAGACCATTTGAGTTAATTATTCCCCAAAACTCATTGTTGCTACAGTGGTGGAGAATTATTGTGGCAGTTTCAAACTTTGTTTTTGTGAGCAATATTAATATTCATATTCATGTGTATTTTTGGGTATTAATATTATGCACACGCGTTTTCGTTCGTTTGTTCGAACTGTGAGACAAATCGCTCAAAGCGAACTCACTTACTGACTAGGCACAATGCCGAGCTCAGCTTAAGCATATTAACAGATGCTAATTTAGCAATATTAGATGTCCTGCAGAGATAAAGAAATCTCTGTACAGTCCGTACATGCGTAATATTGTTTTATCCCGCTTGACTTGAACGAAGAAATCTTCTTTCAAGCGGAAGATTGAATTAGAGCGAGTTTCCTCTTTTCAATAATAGGCCTAATATAATATTAAATCGTTAAGATAAACGATAACTCCTGGTTTAACATTGGATTAGCTACCCAAATCGGAGACCTAAAACATTTGACTCATAAATGCTGACTGACCGTCAGCCAGTTTGATAAATGTCTATTGGAGTTCTTTTAAATGTGACGTAAGCAGATGTTTATTCCTGTATCCACATTTTATTGTGCAGCGAATGAATCCTGCCAATTTGTTTGTGCCAATATAGCACGGAAAGATCCGACGTGGTCTAAAAAAGTAATTGTGATTTGTGTTAATCCTGTGTGCGGCCATTATTTGATTTTTGGTCTTCAAGTCTCATGAGCAGGTGCAACTCTGCGTGCTAGACACCAGAGGGCGCGACCTAACAGCTCTCGAATTACACTTCACCAAAACTTTATCCCGAGCGGGCGCAACAGCGCCATCTGGTGAGCGTTCCTCCTAACTAACTCTAGTCTGGGTGGACTCGACTGCGCCATCTCATGGGCATTTTCGGATAGTTCTACTCTCCGCTATAAATTTTGTTTTAACAAACTTAATTTCCTTCCTAAGAAGAGCATGTGAATTGTTTATTGATTACTTATAGAAAGGTTTTCATTTATGCAATTTTACTAGCATTAGGCAGCAACCAGGTCTCCGTTCTCGCTGATTAAACACACTTATTTGAATTTGAGTTTAAAAGGAAAAATGAATTTCCTCTAGCTTAAATTGAAATTAGGTTCTTAAAGTTACTGACAGTCCACTTGGAAGGAAGGACGCCACCGTGTGGCCATACCCTGCTAAGTCAGCTTACAGCTCTCTCTCTCTCTTTTCCCACTTCCTTTTCACCTGCAACCATAAATCACTTGATCCGGTAAACAAGCGAGTCTTAATTCACTTTTGATTTCACCTGTTTACCCTCTTTGTGTATTTATTGTAGGGCTCACAAGCATCGGTGGTGAATTGAGAATCGTCTCAACGTGGTCTCCACGAGCAAGGTTGTCCAACCGACGTGACCGGCATCGGCTGTGTGTGAATCTCGGTTTCTTTTACCTCTGTCCGCCGTTGCGGCCCGCAGTGGCGACATCAGCAATTTGACACTCCAAAGCCAGTCAACCAGTTCAGCTGACACACACAAGGCAATGTCTGGCACCTGTATCTAAACCATGGCTTAATAGGGAGCCACTCTTGAAAAAGAGGGTTCTAGGGAACGTGCCAACTTTGCTGTGCTGGCTGGCGGTTGACGGGGGGGTGCTGTCAGGTTGTGTTTAAAGTCTAAACTGTTTGAGTGGGCGTAATGCGATACAGAGTAACAAAGGACCGAGGACACGGCAGTTGGGTGTTTGGGAACGCCCGGAAGGCTAACTGTGCCGCTGGTTTTCCACCTGAGCGACCTCAACTCGCCCCGGATAAACTAAATGTGATAAAACCCACATTATAAGCCGAATATTAGATACTCCCCCGAGTATAGCCTAAACGTTTGGCCCACCTTTCCTCTCTAAGCCGCACCCTCTTCCTAGGTTTCCTAACCCGATAGCCACACATGCTGTAGGCCCCAGAAACTCTCACGAAAGGTAGCAGGCTTAGCCCCTTTAGTGTTTCTCTAACACTCCCAGCGTTCGCGCTTATTTTCCTTTTTATTGCAGACCAATTCATTTTTGTGTTTGTTTCTTTCCTACCTTCACTGTCTGGACTGTTGTAATCTTGTTTCTCTCAGTTCATCAAGAGACCCCAAGGAAAGCTAAGTAATAGAGTGACAACCAAGCAGCCGGCGTCACCAGGTGACCCACAGGGCTACCACCTGTCAAAGTCTCTATTTCAGGCCGACCCAAAAATTGGCCCGCCTAATTGCCTAACTGTCAAACTGTTTACATCAGTTAGCCAAAATTCTTGTCGACGGCATAGTCCGTACAAGAGCTCGTTAACCTTAGAACAAACTTGCATTGGCCTCTGTGTGTGTGTGCTGTGTTTCTCTCGCCCACAGTGAACCAGTATGCCCCGTTCATCCAGTCCCGCTGTCCCTTGGGATCGCCTAGCGGTATGGCTGGAAGCGATGACGAGCACCGTTCTGTCTGAGGACGCCAGTGAACTGCAACAGCTGAGCCAGGAGGAACTGGACACAGAGCTAGACAAGCTGACGGCACACGACCCGACGCAGAGTTACTCTCACAAAGAACTGGCCAAGATCCTCGGGAGCCTCGCCCACAACCTTGTCGCCCAGGCACGGCTAAGAGAAAAGAGCCACACCGACCTGGAACAGGAAGCGGCAACATTAAAGCTCCAAGCCGAGGAGGCCCGGAGAAACCAGGACCTCACCCAGCGTCATCTAGACCAGCTACTTCTAGAGACCAAGAAAAAGGGTGAAACGGACACAGAACGAGAGAAAGAAGTAAAAATACTTCAAAAGGCCCTGAAAGATCTGCGTCTGGACACAGACCGCAGAGAGCAGTCAGAGAAAGACACCAGGGAAGAACTCAACGAACAGCTCCGGCGAGGCGAAGCTCTCCTAGAGAGAGCCAACACTGCACTCAAAGACAGAGATGCTAAAGCCAAAGCCTCCGAAAACCACTTGCAGGCTGCCCGAGCCGAGATCAATGAGCTGGTCCAGCAAAGACATGAGCTCAAAGATGAACTTGACCTTGTTCACAGAGAACTGAAACATTCATATAAACTGCAAAGTGACCGGGAAGGGGGAACGCACCACACAAAGTTTCCCCCGACCAGATGGTCCGCACCTTTTAGCCAAGAACCAAGAGTTAGAAAGGGGGGTGACAACCCACTGCTAAGACTGTCACCTGCTAGCCTCCACGAAACCCCGCCAGCAGCGGAGAAAGGGAAGCACTTCCAGGAAGTCAGGGCCAGCAGCCACGTAGCTCATAAAGACCTTGACAAGCTGGCCAGAAATATCCCTACGTTCAGCCCAGACCCTGCAGGAGGAAACGACGTTGACGCCTACTTGCAAGACATAGACTTTCACCTGCAGACTGTCGCTAACGCGAACACTTGGGACAGATTGTTCCTACTCAGAATCACTTCTAACCGGGACGTACGCAGCTTTCTAGACCGTCAACCAGAGACTGTCAAAGCAGACTACTGGCAGCTACGACGAGTTTTAATTCACGAACACTCTGATCCAGAATCAGACCAGGGACTAATTGCTGCTGTGGACCTCAGGCAAGGTCGACTTGAAACCCCACTGACTTTACAGCCACCTGTTTCCATCAGTCATGGCAACCTCATGTCAGGACAGACCATCCCGGAACAGGGAACGGTGATACCAGCATACACCAAAGGGGTCGCTGTTCGGCTCAACATGCAATGTGGCCAAACCTTAAATCACACGCAGGGTTTCTTCAAACCCTCACCTGAATGTGTGGAACTCGGACTCACACTTGAAGCCACACCCCTCACTGAAGTGTCATCTCGTGTAGTCTACATCCTCTTCAACAACTGCACAGCAACTGACATCAACATTCCCAAGGCCTACCGGCTGGGATGGCTAGTGAGCCATGACTTTCATGATTTTGAACTTGAACTACCCATCATTGGGCCCATTCCACCTGCACTGATACCCGAAGGGAGTACAGATAACACGCTGTTCACTGCACCCTTCAAATTCATTGCCATCACGTCTGTCATGCCGATGACCAAAGACCAGGTGTGCCGAACGGAGCTGACTGAGGACAGTCACCTCGCAGTATACACAGTCTCCCACCAGCCTGTCGGTGAGACTGATGAACCTGCTACACCTCTCAAGACCAACCTGATCTATGTAGACGACGTTCTCATGAAGAGCACAACGGTGGCCGACCACCTGAAAGAAAGAGACTATGTTTTGAACCAACTATCCGCAGCCGGTGCCAAGATCGCCCTTCACAAAGGACAGTGGTGCCGGGCCAAGGTCAACTACGTGGGCCTGCTAATCGGATCCCAAGGCATTGAACCTCAGTCAAACTGTATTCATGCCATTCAAAACATCAAGCCTCCTACTAACACCTCTGAGCTGCGCAGTTTTCTAGGGGTGCGCAATTACTCCCGACAGTTAATTGAAAACTACTCAGACATGGCCAGACCTCTAACAGCCCTGCTGAAGAAAGACTGCCCTTTTGTCTGGTCGGATGCACAAGAACCCCAACAACAACTGACCTGTCAAAGACACTTTGAACCGAATGTGTGCCAGGGCATGCCCACGGCCTACGTCGAGGGGTGCTCCTACAACCACGACGGCATCCTCAAGGCAGATGCAGGAGTGCTGTGGGTGAATGATCAGCCGTGCCCACCACAACACTTCAAGTTGGGTCCTCAGTCATCGCAATATGCAGAGATAGCAGCTATTCTCATAGCCCTACAGATTGCATCAGCACATGACATCAGAGAACTGCTCATCCGCTCAGACTCTAACTATGCCAGACTCAGTTTCGTGTGCCACCTTCCAAGCTGGAAACAGAATGGTTTCAAGACCGCTAACAACAAGCCAGTCAAACACCAACACCTGTTCCAGGAATGTGACAACATCACAAGAACACATGACCTGACAGTGTACTGGAAGAAGGTAAAAGCACACTCGAAGCTACCAGGTCTCGACAAAGACTTAAATGACCAAACCGACGCCCTCGCCAAGTCGGGCGCACTACACGGCGACATGTGGGTACCCCCAAACCCCACATCCAGCCCCAAAGTTGCAGTGCTAACCCGCAGCAAGCGACCGGCCCCGGCTACAATGCCCGCCTCGCAGCCGCTATCGCTAACTCCGCAGATGTCCAACAACGACATTGCGGATATGCAAGCCTCTGACACTGCGCTATGTATCTCCATGATCATCAGCAATACCCTAACCCTAGGCATAGCCTTTCTCCTGTACAGGAAGTTCAACGAGATGAGAACCCGCTTCAGCCAAACTTACGACAGCTGTGTCTGGAGGTCTCCGATGGAAACCCTGGAGGGAGGGTAACACGCCAGAAGCAGATGCGAACCTCATCGAGCTGGCTCCTCAGCCACAACGAACACCTGCTATCCAGCCGTCCCGATTCACCTGCCATCCGACCATTGTGATGGGGGTTGTCCGATAATGACCATAGGTCATCATCTGACAAAAAGGGGGACTGTAACAGTAATGATTCAATCAGTCATGTGGCAGGATAGACCAAAGTCTGAACACCTCACAGCCCTCGTGACTTGTCTAATCAAATCATGCTTAAACAAAGGGCCTGTGTGTTACGCTGATTAGATCCAAACCACATCATGTAGCCGCAAGAGCGTTGAAGGCGTCGGCCTTCCCCTCTATAAAAACTGGAACCGACCATCAGCTCTTTGCATTCTCGCCACCACAAGGAACGGACCTCTTGGCATTTCGCCATGGAAGGGAAGACCAGCCCTGGTCTTCCCAACCCTGAGAGAAGGCCTCCACGGAGAGAGAAACCGGCAGACTTCTGGAGCGACTTTCCTAAACTTCAAAGAAACTCACCTGGGACTCACAAATCCTTAGCGAACTTCCCCGACGATTCGAACTCAGACACTTACACGAGAAGCCGTAGTAATGCAAGTATTCTATTTCACAATCAAACTGCTTGAAAAAGGTTGTCGGAATTATGAATTTATATGAATTTCTTGTGGGCTCTTACGAAAAGACTGAAGCTGTCTCTCTCTCTCTGTCTGTCTCTCTCTCTCTGTCTGTCTCTCTCTCTCTCTCTCTCTCTCTCTCTCTCTCGTTAATTCTTCTTCCCTTTTTATTATTCGTTAAGTTTCATGTTTCCTTGTTTGTACCATACTGTTTTTCTCCTACATATATATGCATATTTCCCCGTATGAATCGTAGCTTTGTAAACTGTAGTTGTTTTATTAAAACCCAATAATTGCATTACATTGAATCCGTATTGTTTTGCTCACAAATCTCGAAGTCACTGAAGCGTAAGATCTAAGCTACCCATTTAAGCTTGATTTTCTTGTATTACTCCTTCAGTGATACAAATGGTACAAACATAAGAGATATTATTTGTCCTGATCAAACAGATCAATGTTTCTTAAGGTTTGTAAGATTGATAATTGATGAAGAAATCAATTTGGATAAAGGTTACTTTTAAATGATTAAAGGTTCCGTTATACGTCAATTTTGTCTGTACAACAAGCAAATAATATTCATAGACTCATGAATATTTAGACCATTTGAGTTAATTATTCCCCAAAACTCATTGTTGCTACACTTGCGTTGCAGCCACTACCATGTAGCAAATCTTGCACGTAGCATGTTTCTGCTCGTCGTCTGATTCCTCGAAGCCAAACTGTTCCCAGACAACGGAATTGGTTTTGCCTTTTTTGCTCACCAAACGCTGCTGTAACTGCCCTCCTTCTGCCAGCTTTACTCGCGCCGAGTTTTTAAATTCCAGCGGATGATATGCACACGAGTCACGAGACTCACGACCTGAGAGAGTTTGTGGCTTCGGGAGGGGCGGATGTGCGCGTGCGCGTTTCATTCAGAACGCAAGACAAAATAAGAGTGTTCTTGCAAAACTGAACATGGCAAAATAATAGTTTTTTCTCGATTGTACTATTTTGGTGATCGTTGGGAGCCAAAATCGAAATTCAATTAATTGCACAGCCCTATTACAAAGTTCGTAGAATAAGGAGGAAGACGACAGGGTTTTCAGACGCTTTTCTCTAAAGTGACTATATGGTGTATGTTGGGTGTATTTTATTTAATTTGCATCCATTTTATATTTCTTTGCCAGTTACAGTTTCTGAATTTGTTTTTTTGGTTTGCACATTTTCCCTCTGCTATGTTTTAATTATACACTGTAAAATGATATGATGAGAGAGTTATGACAATGTATGTTTTTACATTGTTTTAAAGGGGTCATGAACTGACTTTTTTATTTTTTTGTTGTCTGAGGTCAACTTATGACGTTTGCATGGTTTTTACATTCAGAAACATCATAATGAATACGTAATAGGCTATTTTCGACCCTGGTTTTGAGGCTCTCTCCTGGAACGCTCAGTTTTGAAGGGCGTGCCGCGCTGAAGACTTGGAAGTGAATGCCCACTGCTATGATTGGATAAGCTTTGCATATTAAATGAGCTTCGGCTTCCCCATGAGTAAACGTGAGGCAATGTTTTGAAAGAGTGTAGAGAAACGGCAACCGGAATGATTCGTCCCACAGCGAGGACTCGCAAAATGTCTTTATCAAAACAAATACAATGATTTATCTCTCATCCACCCGCAATTAATATGAATGTTATTTTTTATTACTTGGCCCGCCCGATCTGTGGATATACACGCACGCCAACGTTGCAGACAGCATGATCAAAACTTCTGTGATTGTATTTTTCCTTCAAATATCAAGTCAAGAGAGTTAACAACGCACTTCAAGAAAGAAATGTTATTTCACTATTTATGATGACATGTATTGGTAGCCCGTCTGGACTCCCACTGTTGTATTTACTTGTGTAACTCCGAACACTGACTAAATTATCAAATGTGCAATGTACAAGATGTGTGAATTCAGATAACTGTTTCCATCTTTATTCATTTCTATCTTTCTACCTTCTCAAAACTACTCCAAACCATAACCCTAACCCAAAAGAAGCAAAATGTAACTTTAGTATGTGTGATTGAGAAACTGTGTCTGTTTGTTCTTCAGGTGTGTTTGGTGATGAACTGAAGTCCGTGTCAGTGATGGAGGGAGAATCTGTCACTCTACAGTCTGGTGTTACTGAACTACAGACAGATGATGAGATAATGTGGAGGTTTGGAACTAACGGACCTCTTATAGCTAAAACCAATGGAGTGACCAATATGTTCCCTGATAATCTTGATGGGAGATTCAGAGACAGACTTAAGCTGGACAAGAAGACTGGATCTCTGACCATCACAAACATCAGAGCTGAACACAGTGGAGTTTATGAAGTTGAGATCAGCACCAGCAGATCAGAGACTAAACACAGATTCACTGTTACTGTCACTGGTGAGTAGAGAACTACAGCTCACTCTATTATATATTATAGATTTGGCATATTTTTGATACTGACCATGAGACAAGCCGCTAACTTTTGTAGTGTTTTGAATAATTAGTCCCTGTCACACCTGTCATAATATTTCAGAACTCATAAAGCTCAATCCAAATGAATATGTCATTCAAGCAATGGCCAGATGCAAATATGATGAACCATCTCCACACAAAAGCTTTATATATTTGCAAACTGAGTGATTGGCTCTTTTACTTTAGAAGGCGGGGCTTATTCCACAATTCTGCGCATTGTAACTTCTCCCATTCATAGTAATACGAGTGCACTGTCTTTGTTTATCTGAAGTCTTTGGTTCCGCCCTCCATTAACGCCGTCTCTGGTGACGCTTTGCAGACTCTGCACTGGCTGTCTCGGGTTCATGTGTTTTGGAGGAGGTGTGGTTTTGGAGACGCTCTGAAGGGAGGGCGGGATCTTATACTTTCAAAGCTAGCTTGCTATTGCTAGCCTCTTTGAAACTGCACACCCTAACACTGACACTCTGTTAGTGCGGCTCATTTGAATAAGTGTGATATCTGCCTTCTGAACCCTGGTGTGCACCAAACAAGTGGACCGAGACCATTGAACAGATTATATATATGAATTTCGTCTCAAAATAGGCAATACGTCATAAAAGCTTACCAATTAGATTGTGAACTTATCCCTATGCCTTTAGGTTTGGTATCTTTTGGTTCGGTGATAAAAATGCCAATCTGAATGCTAATCGGACCAGGACTTAATGTTAGGTTTTTTTGGTCCGGACCAAGCGAACCAAGCAAACCAAACTACAAGTGGGAACGCACCCCAAGTTGCTGTAACTATTTGCTGTCTTCTATCACTGGGATGAATGAACCAATCAGAGGCCTCTGGAGGTGTGTTGGAGCTTTAGTCCCTCCTACTTTGATTTGCCCTGCCCACTTGGAGCTGTTTCTGACCTTCATTTATAGGTACATGACAAAGCAAAGCTGATGTCATCAGGTGGCAGGCACGTGCAGAGGGGGGGGCTTTGGGTGCTCGAGCCCCTGCCCTTTTTCAAAATGAATCAAAAGTGCCCCTCTCAGACAAATATCAATGATAATATCGTGGTCAATAAAACTAAATAAATGTGATTATTATAACATGAAAATGCATACAATAGTAACGGACGGCTCAAAAGTCGGACAATTTCTGTTGAGGCGTTGCCGTAACGCGTTGCTATGGGTCGCGTGCGTTTTGATTGACAGCTGATTTTCCACTGTTCGGAAACGGCTCTCGAGCCAAATATGGTCCTTTCAGAGAGTGTGTGGCCTTACGGGAAAAAAGTAAACCAATTTTTTTTTTTCATCCATAATCAGAGCTAATGTGTTGATTTAATTACAAAGCTATATATTAGCTATATATTTTAAAGTATTACACAATTCACCAATGCCCGTTTTTCATGTATAGGCTTTACACCAACCAATCGTGATCTGGCAAAGCAAGTTCAAATTCCATTGGGCGACGAGAAGCGGTAATTTTCTGTTCTTATTCATAAATCGGTTGAAAATTACATGGACAGACAAACTAACGTTTGTGGAACAATTTCCTGCGGTTTGGCTCATTTTATAAATTGCATCACTGACAAAATGGATTTTAACAGACAACAAACAAATCCCTGCACAAAACCACAGCATCAAAAGTCGCATTAATGGTAAGTAGTGTTAATTTCACTTGTATTTATGTAGCCTATATTGATACATAATTTACTATTTCATGAAACTATCAAAGTTAACAAAACCCAAGTGCCACCGGCACCTACAGGCCTATTAGGCTATGTGAAGTGTAGACTGGCGAAATGGTTACGTGAAAGGACTTTATTATACAATTTTTTAATATTATGCAGCATTATGAAATAAGTCTCTTATGTTCATCAAGCCTGCATTTATTTGATAAAAAACTGCAATATTGCGAAATATATTAAAATAATGGTCAAAATCAGCATCATTACTCCACTCTTCAGTGTCACATGATCATTCAGAAATCATTCTAATATGAGGATTTAATGTCAATGGTGGAAACTGTGATACTCTTTTCAAGATTCTTTGATTAATAAAAAGTTAAAAAGAACACAATGTAATAATATTTCACAATATTAGGCTACTGTTTTTTTTCTGTATTTTTGATTAAATAAATGTAGGCTTGATGAGCATAAGGATATATAAACATATATATATATATATATATATATATATATATATATATATATATATATATATATATATATATATATGTTATGTATAAATATTATTATATATTATATATATATATATTTACATATATATATATATATTTACATATTGCCCCTTTTTTACATTTGAGCCCCTGCCCCTGACGATCTCTCTGCACGGCCCTGTCAGGTGGAAAGCACTAATTGCTAATGGGGGTGTTTTCAGAGCAACCCTGTTTCACAGGTAACCGTCTGTCTTCAGAACACCCAGAGCCGGATTAACGCAAAGGCAAACTAGGCACGTGCCTAGGGCCCGATTGGCGGGATGGGGCCCAGACAGAGGGACAAAAAAAAATAATTAAAATGTACAAATGTCCTATCTACAATTTATTTCAATATTTATTAATTAACTAAAAATAGTGACGATGTTTATCTTAACCATAGACTGTTACATTACGTCACATTAACGCCAGCCCATGACTGTATTTATTATAATCAGGTCAGAGCGGGACAACAAAGCTAGCAGGCAGGTGTTTTGAGTAGGCTAACATTCAAGATGCTTTCGGTGCGGCAAAACGTAAAAAGAAAAAAATGAAGAGGAACAAAAGAAGAGACAGCGGGGGGCTTTATAGAAGTTTCTGTCGGGCAGCTGTGAACCTGCTCGAGTCAGCAGAGCCAAATGCCGAGCCATGCCCGGAGACACGGCCCGAAGACGCGGTGGAAGATGCGGCGGAAAATAAGTAAAACAACATTTCCGTGTCAAGTTGTATGCTGCGTTCACACCAAACGCGAATAGAGCGTCTGGCGCGAGTGATTTCAATGTTAAGTCAATGGAAAGGCGCGTTTACGCGCGTCTGGAGGTCCTGCGGCGCAGAAGGCGCGTTTCGTGCGGAACGCAGCATTAATGCTGCCTTCAGGTGCTATCGGAAATTTGATGATTCCGACTTATGAAGTCGTGATTACGAGCGCATTGCATTCAAGATTCAAAATGTGAGGGCGTTCATGTGCAATGTTTACCTAGGAAACTCGTATTTACGATAATTCCGAGAGCACGTGAAAGCAGCATACGTTACAAGAAAATCTAATTCAAAATGATAATAAAAGATAAAAACAAATGTAAAAAAAGAAATAAATCAATAAAAGAATAATGGCATGGCCCTACTTTACATATGATATAATAATCATGTATGGCTCCCATAATTGTACAAAGTCCTTTATTTTACTCTTGGAGATATAAGTCAGCCTTTCCAGTCCAATGCACTCTGAAAGTTATTTTATCCATTGTTTTATAGAAGGTGCTTCCATGCTCTTCCAGTTCAGCAATGGCTCTTCTGGCATGTAACAATCCAAAGTCCAATAGTCTAGTGTGTTTCTTTGTTTGTGAGAAACCTGTAGGATATATTCCCAGTACACAAAGTTTGGCACAATGTGGTATTTTAAGATTAAACCGTTCTGACAAACAGTTTATGACATCCTTCCAGAACTTCTGTATATCAGAACATTCCCATAGACAGTGAATTAGAGTTCCTTTATAATTTTGGCATTTTGTACATATATCAGGAATATTGCTAGACATATGATTGAGTTTTCAGGTGTTATATAAACCCTTGTCAACCATTTATACTGTAATAATTTAAGCCGCGTGTTTATGATTTGTTTTTGCGCCTTTAAACATGCTTCAGTCCATTCAAATTCCTCTATTTATTCTTGAATGGCTTTCCTCCATGCGTTTAATTTGTCTACAGCAGACTCTTTATAGTTAGACATTATTAAATTATAATATTTTGACAATTGGCCCTTTTCACCTCTTTTTTCAATTATTTCCTTAATTAATAACAGTTTGGGAATGTACATAATATCTGTAGACCTGGAAGACATAAAACTTTTAAGCTGTGAATATTTTTTTTTTAAATGTTTTGAGGGAATCTGGTGTTTATCACAATTCTTGAAATGTAAGAAGTATACCATCCATATACAAGTCTTTAATAGTCTGAATACCTTTAGTTTTCCATAGTTTAAATCCTCCATCCTTATATTTATTATTATTTATTGTTAGACAGTTTCTAAATGGTCTTGATGAATGTGAAGGGGTCATGTTTGCCTTCTTGTTCTTAATTACAACATTTATAAATGTTGTAAGCTATTGCATTTTGCAGAAAATCTTAATTAAATGTGTTGATTAAATGTAAACAGCGCAAATAAGATAAACTTATTTGCTCTGTTTACATAGTTTACTGATACCTATTGGTTATTTACTGGTACTACTGCCTTAACAATGACACCCCCAATGGATGAGGATAATTTAATAGCATTTAATAGAGCCATGTAATGACGTATAAATAATGAATATCAAAAAATAGTCTGATGGACTGTTTAATATATAACAATTTGTAACCAAAGACTAGGCTATGTAAAATGTGAATTCACTTTTATTAGTAACTTTGGTTAGTTTCAGATTTCAATTCATAAATAACATCGATGGAGGGGGGCCCAAAAAATGCAGCCTGCCTAGTGTAGTCCATTTATTTAATCCGGCTCTGAGAACACCCCCCTTGTTTTAACTTCTTTTGGATTAGCCCAACCCACTGGAGAAGAGAGACAGATTGAAGTATATAGGCTACTTTGCTGTATATTATTTATTTAATTGTGAGAGTGTTTTTTCTGCTCTTAATCTGGCTTGTTTAATAAATATTCCTTTTTTATTAAAGTGGACGTGCCTTTTGTGTTTAAAGGGTTAGTTCACCCAAAAATGAAAATTCTGTCATTAATTACTTACCCTCATGTCGTTCGACACCCGTAAGACCTCCGTTCATCTTCGGAACACAAATGAAGATATTTTAGTTGAAATCCGATCGCTCAGAAAGGCCTCCATTGGCTCAATGCACTTTACACTCTCAAGACCCATAAAAGGTACTAAAGACGTCGTTACAAAGTCCATCTCACTACAGTGGTTCTACAATAACTTTATAAAGTGACGAGAATAGTTTTTGTGCGCAAAAAAACCCTAAATAACGACTTATATCATGATGACCGATTTCAAAACAAGGCATCATGAAGCTTCGAAGAGTTATGAATCAGTGAGTCGATTCAGCGGTTTGAATCGCCAAAGTCACGTATTTCAGCAGTTTGGCGGTTTGACACGCGATCCGAATCATGAATCGACTCGCTGATTCATAACACTTCGAAGCTTCATGATGCATTATTTGGAAATCGGTCATCACTATATGTCGTTATTTAGGTTTTTTTTTGCGCACAAAAACTATTCTCGTCGCTTTATGAAGTTATTATAGAGCTGATCCTATGTTCGAGCTGCACAGAGCGGCTGAAATGATAGTGTCTGTCAGTTATTATAATACATACGACAAAAACAATTGTCTAAATTATGTTGCTTAATCCTCAAAAGTTCTTGTGATGATATCAGTAGTTGACAACATAGTACTATATTTTCGGAAATCATAGGCTATGATATTGCGCAGGTGCACGTGATGCAACGCTGTCAGAGCCGACAGACTCGTGTGTCAGACTCATTTCAGTGCAAAATAATCAGGTCAAAAACCATTTAATATACTGCAAATAGCCTACTAGTTTTTTATGTTTCTTTATAATTCATTTAGTCAGACAACAAGGGTACCAAACACTGCGCACAGTGCGCAGCTAATTCATTTAAATTTTTTTTTCCTAATGTCGTTTTTAGTCGATTTTTAGTCGAAAATTTCAGGACTTCAGTCGACCAAGATTTTCATTGGTTGATTCACATCAAGGTTTATTAGCATACAGACTAAACACACTTTTTTTTTGACGTGCAGGGTACTCCATTGATTTCATGATGAAATTATATATTGGATTATAATTTTGCCATTGTGACATGTTGGAGTGTGATTCTCAATTTAATCAACCAGCATAATATTACTTTTATTTACATTTATTTTATTTTTTATTTACGCTATTTAGACACATTTGAACATGTAACCCAATTCCATCCCTAAACCTACCCATATGATATAAAACACAGGATACCACAATTTATTCAAAAAGTAGTACAAATATTCCAAGTGTTCGGGGCCAAACGATTGATTTGTGTGAAGAAAATCCCCAAAAGGGATCAGCGTCTCCATCCGCCGAAGATCATGCACACATTCAAAAATAGCCGCCTGAAGAAACGTTACATCAGCTTTGATTGTAAAATGTCATTGGCTCTTGTGTGTCTTGTGACCAATTGCGCGTCATGCTCAAGAGTCGGGTGTATCTTTTGATTGAGATATGACTGCGTACATTCAGCGATTATAACATTAATATCAACTCTGTTCTTTACATGAAGATATCGTATGACTTCAGAAGACTTGGAATGCAACATGAGTTAATACTTTTATACTGTTTTTGGTCGGTTTTCGCAATAAATACCTGTGACTGCATTTTATTGGCCTGGTATATGTTGTGTTTAATGCTGCGTTCACACCAAACGCGAATAGAGTGTCTGACGCGAGTGATTTCAATGTTAAGTCAATGGAAAGGCGCGTTGACGCGCGTCTGGAGGTCCCGCGGCGCGGAAGGCGCGTTTCGCACGGCGCAAAGGACGCGAATCCGCCTCATTCGCACGAATGACGCAAATTGAGCGTCTTGCACGATACGCGTGTTACACGCGAATTATGCTTTTGTGCATTCAAGCATTTGAAGCGAATTCGCGTCTGACGCCCGAGTTTAAAAATTTGAACTTTGGCGTCAATTCGCGCCGCGTTAACCAATCAGGAGCCTGCTCGCTGCGGTCACATGGTAAACTGACATGGTGAAGTGTATTTAAATATACATGCAGTGAAGATAATGTAGGAGTTGCCTGGACCACATTTGTGTGGCTATTAATGATTAATATATATGTTTAATGAAAATGAAAAGAAGTAGAGTGGTGTTTTATGACATGTTTCTCCTGGAGTGCCTTGAACACGCGTCAATTTCGCTTCCAGCGCTCGATTTCTATGCGCGTCGCCGCGGACGCGCGAATGCATTCAAAATGTTCGCGCGTGAAATTAGACGCGATTTTGACGCTCAATTCGCGTTTGGTGTGAACGCAGCATTATATTGTTGAGAAGTGGGCAGGTTTAGGGTAGGAGTGGGGTTAGTTGCTCCAAAATATAAAAGTAGCCTAAATACTCATAAAATCATGTCTACTTTTACGAATGCAAAGAATTAAATGCATCTTGATCTGACGCATCGGGCAAACAACTGAAATGGAGTACCCTGTGCGTTAAAAAGTGATGCAGAGGGGTCCTGACCAAGCGTCAATATGTGACGAGTTGGGAGTAAGAGCGTAACACACATAAATCACACATAATTACATAAACCGTCAATCAAAAACTGCAGACAAAAAAATTCTAAATCTGAATACAATAATGCTCCAGTAAGAATAAACCATCCAGGGATGAGAACGGACAGAACACCCTAAAAAAGGCAAGGTGAAAACCAGCAACAGAGACAAGTCATTGGGGAGAGGTAGAAATATGATCATAAAATGTCATCAGTCATCAACATTTAGTTATTTATTTAATTCAGTAACATGTGTTTGCTGTCTGATATCAATACAGCGTGAATAAAACAAAGACTCTGTTATAAAAAAATAACACTGTTGCGAAACTGGACTACAGCCTTGACACATTACACACATGCTCAGCGGAAACACAAAAACAGAAGTAGATGTAGATTTATTCTACATGACTTTACTCCACAACACTCTCTGATAATCTTTTTCAACATCCGTTTTAAACACCAGAGCTGTAGGAAGAATGTTTTAAAGGGCACCTATTATGCCCCTTTTTACAAGATGTCATATTGGTCTTGGGTGTCCCCAAAATGTGTCTGTGAAGTTTCAGCACAAAATACCCCACAGATAATTTATTATAACGTGTTGAAAATGTCATTTTGAGGCCTGTCTATAAAAAGCGCTGTTTTGGTGTGTGCTGCTTTAAATGTAAATGAGCTGCATATCCCCGCCCCGTCTTTAGAAGAGAGCGTAGCATATACATCACTCCTGTGTTAAAATGGCAGTGTCAGTCAAACCTTGCGGGCGGGACTTTGCAGTGTGATGTCACACTGCAGAGGATCTGAGAACAGCTTGTTCTGAAACACTGCTTATGATTTTTGGGGATTAAAAAGAAATACGGGGTGGATTTTTATCATTGTAGGGTGGTTGTTTACACACACTGTCAACACACATTTATGTTCAAACATCATGTAAAAGTGGATTTTGCATAATAGGTGCCCTTTAAACAGTTTTTTCTGGCTGTGCTTTTGTGTTCTGGTTGGTAAGTTGCAAAAATTTGTTTTTTTGGTTCTGGTATGTTAGTACAGATTAATATTACACCATTTAAATCAGAAGACGTGCTCTTGCTCTTATTCCAGATATAACGTGTATTTGAGATGTGGTCTGGAGAGATTTCACAACACGTACAGATTTAGTGCATTTGCTTAATCAACATTATTCATTAATTATTTGTCTTTATCTAATCGTCCTGTTAAACTATAGGATACCACAGAACAGCTGCACTTTCAGTCCGTTTATCCCATTTTAAGGTACAAGGTGTTTATATGTATGCAGTAAAATATTATTTGTGTGGAGCTCTAATGAACTTCAATAAATAAGGGAATGGAAATTAGCACTGTTCTATTTACTTGCATAACTCTATTTTCATAAGTTTCTATTTTTTGCAGTTTCTGTCTCTCTACTTTTCCAAAGTTTATAATCATTTCAAAACTATGTCAAACATCAGTTAAAGCTTTATTACATGTAACTTTAATATGTGTGAGTGAGAAACTGTTTCTGTTTGTTCTTCAGGTGTGTTTGGTGATGAACTGAAGTCAGTGTCAGTGATGGAGGGAGAATCTGTCACTCTACAGTCTGGTGTTACTGAACTACAGGCAGATGATGAGATAATGTGGACATTTGGTGCTAACAGGAATCTTTTAGCTAAAACAAATGGAGATTTCAGTAAGATCTCTATACGTGATGATGCTCTTGATGGGAGATTCAGAGACAGACTGAAGCTGGACAAGAAGACTGGATCTCTGACCATCACAAACACCAGAAACACAGACTCTGGACTCTATGAAGTGACCATCAGCACCAGCAGCTCAGAGACTAAACACAGATTCACTGTTACTGTCACTGGTGAGTAGAGAATTACAGCTCACTCTATTATATAGTGTAAATCTCCATCCATTAGCCCAAAAACCGAAAACTAATGACGTGGTCAAAAGGAATTCTGCGTGTAAGCCTTTTCAGCCTTTCGGTGAAGTTCTTTTAATTTATTGATATCTCATTTTAAATCTGACTCCATTAATAATTTTATCTGACTCCAATTCTAAGTGACTCCATAAAGTGTGCTACATTTAGAGTTTATCAGCTGATTTTACGCTTAGTTGCGATTTAATTTAGATCGTTGATTTTCTTTATATCTTCCTAGTTTTTATATTCGTTCATCGAGAGACCCTAAATCGCTTAGAGACATGACGCGTCCGGATATCGCGCGCTCACGGGCACAAAACGGTTACTTCTGTGATTAGTCAGAGGATGTAGGGTGAATATTTTACCTTTAAGTGGTTGCCCATGCTCACTCAACAAAAAGTGTAATTTTAGTAATATCTACGGACTACAACTTGCTAACCCAGCGATAGTCAGAAATCGGAATATCGCGCACGCTGCGCTCCATGCTTCAGTCGTGGCGTCATCGGTGTGATCTATCATAACCCTAGATTTTGCGGTAATAAAGGACTCTACATCGATCCATACTAGAATAACGATTTCGGAACCATACAAGAGAAATCAAGGTTAACATTTATTTTGGCCAGACAGGAAAAGTAAATATCGTAAACAAGAATCCATGGTACACAACTGATCAGCGTAAAAACATAAAACACAATTGCAAAGCAATATGAAAATAATTTAAAAGAGTCATCATGTCTGGCACATCTACATGCAGTTTGCACGGGGGGTCTGATTACAGAATATTCCCCAGAGAGTTAGAACATCCAGCCTTAAATACTCCAACTAGAACAAAAGGGATGTAAATATTTGCAACACCCCCACCTGGTTTTGGGGGAGTGGATCAGATATCTTTGAAGAGACTACTCAAAGGAGAACTGAATTCTCATTAGTTTTCCAATCTTTCTAATACTACCAGTGACTGCAGTGAAACTGAGACCATTTTACCATTCGCACTGAGACCTTTAAAAAGACATCAAACATGAAAAGGATAAAACAATACATTTACAAATAACATCATCACTGATATATCTGCATTTGGTGACTTGAAACCAGGACAAGGAGAGGGCAAAATGGGGAGGGGGGGAGGAATGTTTGTCAGGGTGTTGTCACAGTTTCTGTGAGATCTTTTCCTCAAGATTAGTGACTTTTATTGTTCAATTGCTGAGGTATGTATCTCAGCTTTTGTCTTAGCACCAAAACCGACTCTTACAATAGGCTAGGCTCCTGCAGATTCTAATGCTCTTTAATGCATTCATAAGTGCATATAATGTAAACAACACAAACGTACAGTGAATCGAAAGTTTTTTAATTTATTTTTTAGATAACTTGCGATAAAACAGAGAGAAATGTCGACGCTGTCCTCTCCAGCTGTTTCTGTTTGTGTTTACGGTTACCATGGCAACTCTCAACAGCCACCAGGCAAGCACGTTCTCATTCAGTATCTGTTAGATGTAGACAGGCCATGTCTGTCATTATTCCAAAGTTTTCTATGAAATATTATGTAATAAAAAGTTTAACACCCCAGAAAAAAATTACAATTGTTGATAATAATATTGATAATAATATTGCCTAATGTGTGCGCGCGCACTCTTCAGTTGTGGAGGCACGTGCTGGTCACGTCACTGTATTTAAAAAGATTGTTCATATTCTTAATTGTTGAAAAGAAACATTTAACTTAAAGGGAATTTCAATCTTGTGTCTGACATTTAATTTCACAAATTATATGACAAATTCTGATAATAAGAACATAGTAAATCAGAACATAAAGACCCTGCAAATGATGGTAATGAAATTACGAGCAGGTAACGTTGCGTTTATGTTGCCAGTAAGTCATGGAATTACCAATATATTACGAATTTAGAACGTATCTGGGACGTCCTTGGTTATCTAATAACGTTAGGAGATCGCACTGGCTACGTTGTGTGTTGGTAATTTGATGGTAATGATATTACAGGCATGCAACGTTGTAGTTACGTTGTCATTGAGTCATAAAATTACCAAAATATTACGTGTGGAGTACGTATCTGGAACGTTGTTGGTAATCTTGTAACGTCCAGAGATCGTACTGACAAGTTTGTGAGAAGGTAATTTTATGGTAAGGAAATTACAGACAAACGACGTTGAGACTACGTTGTCAGTTGGTAAGTCATAAAATTACCAAAAAGTCCGAATAAATTACGTAACTGTTACGTCGTGTGTTAGCTGGGATATAATTATCTACATTCATATATAAATATAAATCTAATAATATAAATAGTTTTTCATAAATGTATTTTATAAGAACCTGTACCTTTTTATTAACACGTTTAGATTTTATAAAATTAGCCCAAATATTTTTTTCCAGAATAGGGCTTGGGCGTCGCATTGCATTCTGGGACGTGGCGGCCATGTTGATGGCCTCGCCAATGTAAACATACAGCAAATCGAACGAGGAGAAGCAGAGTTGGGAGAAAGAAAAACTACGTTAAATTCCCGAAAAGGATGTGGAATTTACCGGGATACGTTAAATAGGGAAGCCAGGGACCGGTATATGGACAAAATCGGAACTATTAACGGTTTGGATCCATTTGCAATGTGCAGTTCACATGTCATGTCTTCATCCTTGCATGGCAACACCTTGTGAATCGGTACTTTATCTGACAAAATAGTGTACTTGTCCCTTTCCACGTGAATTCGGAGGTGGGCATTTTTTCTTGTGCTCTCCACATCTCTTGCATCCAGCTGACAGCGTCCTTTTGTGAAAGCCGACGACTCTGTTACCTCGGATTCTTGGTCTCCGTGGTTGCGCCTCCAAGCAGGAAACGGTGGAAAGTTAATCCAATTTCGACGCCAAATTAATCAAACTAAGACACGCGACTGAGAGGGAGTACGTCTATAAACAGTGCGTAGTAGTCCGAGTAGCAGTAAAGGAGGCCATCAACATGGCCGCCACGCCAAGTAATGACGTCACGACGTTCAAGCCCTATTACTTTTTGTATTCGCAATTTTTTATATATATTTTTGTCATACCTTATGATTATATATTTTTATTCATTTATTGTTTTCTCTATAATGAAGTAGTGTGTACTTATTGGATTCTGGATTGTGTTTAACAAATAAAAGAGTGACCATTAGTTTCACAAACACAGATGTAGATATTCTATAGTGATCGAAATATATGAATGATACATTTATAACCCTTTTATTTTGCCAGTTTGTTGTGATTGTTTCAGTTATTTACTGAATTGAATAAATATTTAAAGGTGTTAACTGTAATCTTACACTGCAAAGTGAAAACTTAAAAGGGATTAAATTCATAATTATTTAATGATTGAAGCACACAAAAAATGTATGACAGCCCTAAAACTGACAATTAATTGGAAAAAATAGCGAGCCGCGAGTCGGCTGGGCCAAGCAGGATTTTACCACCTCCGCCTCATTTTGAGCCAGGAAAAACCCTGGAAAAAAAGCAGAGTAACCAATCGCAACAGACTGAACCATCTGACCAATCAGAGCAGAGTAGACCAATCGCAACAGACTGAACCATCTGACCAATCAGAGCAGAGTAGACCAATCGCAACAGACTGAACCATCTGACCAATCAGAGCATTTGCTTTCTTACGAAACCTTCAAACGTTTACCTTCACCATTCTGTTTTGACACTGCTTAAGAAAATGTTTATTTTCATCTATTTGTCCTCATGGAGTCTATCTTCAGTTCTCTTTATATTACCATTTTTCTGGTTATTTATTATTTCCATCATTAATTGTGTCTCAAATAATTTGCAAATAATCTCCACACAAAAGAGGTAACCAAGCAGATCTCGGCAGGTGTTGTGCCAGGAGAACTCTTTTATGATGTTTATATGTCAGACATAGTAGAGACATTGAAAAGTTATAGTCTCATGTCAGTGGTATGTGTCTCTCCATTCCTCGGTTCCCTTGCTCCACCCTCAATCCTCCCTCTCTCTCTGTCTGCCTATCCTGCTGTCTTCTGCTATCTTCGGTGCAGTACACTAAAACTGGACATTATATACCTCTAAGGAAGAACCTATGATTCCCTTACAAGGGAGAAACATGTTGGTTTTTGCTAGAATAGACAAACATCATGCTCAAGCGTGGCACAATCCACTTCCCATAAAAACAACGGTCTTTTAGTACATCCATATATGCAGTGGAAAACATTCCTTTCCTTATATAGAATAGGTGTCTAATTAGTGTCTAATTCATAAATGCATATAATGTAAACTTACAATGCCATCTTTTTATGTAAACATAAAAAATAAAATCATCACAACTTTAATGAAGCAGCTGAAGACAAACTTCTTTCACTAGCACTTGAGACTCAGTGGCTTTTCTTGTGTGTATTCCCCTTATTGACCTTAGGATCTAGTCAATACAATCACAGAAAAACCTTTATTTGACCAATCACAACAGAGTGGGCCATCTGACCAATCAGAGCAGAGTAGACCAATCACAACAGACTGGGCCATCTGACCAATCAGAGTAGAGTAGACCAATCACAACAGACTGGGTCATCTGACCAATCAGAGCATTTGCTTTGTTACAAAACCTTCAAACGTTTACATTCACCATTCTGTTGTGACACTGCTTAAGAAAATGTTTATTTTCCTCTATTTGTCGTCATGGAGTCTGTCTTCAGTTCTCTTTATATTACCATTTGTCTGGTTATTTATTATTTCCATCATTAATTGTGTCTCAAATAATTTGCAGTTGTATCAGACTAATATACTTAAACAGATTTGAGTTCATGCTTCTGTCCCTTTCATTGAATATACTTTGACAGAAGTCCAGAAACGATAGTTATTTTGCCATAACACGTTTTAAATAGATTCAAAATGATTAAAACTCTCAGAAAGTGTTTTATTGAGTAAATATGTCTGTTTGTTCCTCAGGTGTGTTCAGGGCTGATGCAGTGAAGTCAGTGACAGAGGGAGAATTCAATTAAACACATTCAATCTTACTGTCTACGGTGAGTTCATTACTTCTCACAGTCTCTCTAGTTTAATTTTTCTACTAACAATGTCCAATGCAATTGTAATAAGTATTTTCTTTGAACAAATTATTATATTTATAATTATATATAAAAATGTCTAACACTACATATCATAATCAAAAGAGATTTCTGTCATTTTTGTCTCTTTTCTGAAAGTCATGATCATTTAAAATAAAATAATACACTGACCTAAAGGATTATTAGGAACACCTGTTCAATTTCTCATTAATGCATTTATCTAATCAACCAATCACATGGCAGTTGCTTCAATGCATTTAGGGGTGTGGTCCTGGTCAAGACAATCTCCTGAACTCCAAACTGAATGTCAGAATGGGAAAGAAAGGTGATTTAAGCAATTTTGAGCGTGGCATGGTTGTTGGTGCCAGACGGGCCGGTCTGAGTATTTCACAATCTGCTCAGTTACTGGGATTTTCACGCACAACCATTTCTAGGGTTTACAAAGAATGGTGTGGAAAGGGAAACACATCCAGTATGCGGCAGTCCTGTGGGCGAAAATGCCTTGTTGATGCTAGAGGTCAGAGGAGAATGGGCCGACTTATTCAAGCTGATAGAAGAGCAACTTTGACTGAAATAACCACTCGTTACAACCGAGGTATGCAGCAAAGCATTTGTGAAGCCACAACACACACAACCTTGAGGCGGATGGGCTACAACAGCAGAAGACCCCACCGGGTACCACTCATCTCCACTACAAATAGGAAAAAGAGGCTACAATTTGCACGAGCTCACCAAAATTGGACAGTTGAAGACTGGAAAAATGTTGCCTGGTCTGATGAGTCTCGATTTCTGTTGAGACATTCAGACGGTAGAGTCAGAATTTGGCGTAAACAGAATGAGAACATGGATCCATCATGCCTTGTTACCACTGTGCAGGCTGGTGGTGGTGGTGTAATGGTGTGGGGGATGTTTTCTTGGCACACTTTAGGCCCCTTAGTGCCAATTGGGCATCATTTAAATGCCACGGCCTACCTGAGCATTGTTTCTGACCATGTCCATCCCTTTATAACCACCATGTACCCATCCTCTGATGGCTACTTCCAGCAGGATAATGCACCGTCACAAAGCTCCAATCATTTCAAATTGGTTTCTTGAACATGAATGAGTTCACTGGACTAAAATGGCCCCCACAGTCACCAGATCTCAACCCAATAGAGCATCTTTGGGATGTGGTGGAACGGGAGCTTCGTGCCCTGGATGTGCATCCCACAAATCTCCATCAACTGCAAGATGCTATCCTATCAATATGGGCCAACATTTCTAAAGAATGCTTTCAGCACCTTGTTGAATCAATGCCACATAGAATTAAGGCAGTTCTGAAGGCGAAAGGGGGTCAAACACAGTATTAGTATGTGTTCCTAATAATCCTTTATGTGAGTGTATAAAAGCCCCAGTGTTGCCAAGTCAGTGTTGCAAGAAACACTGACTCATATCCCTCGATACTCAAGACACTATAGCAACTACAGAATAACAGATCAACAGGTCCATTTACAGGATATCAGCTGGTGGGCCTATTTCCATTGTGCTCAGCATGAACCCCTGATGCAGTATTTCCTGTGTCAGCTGATGATATCACTGTTCAAAATTTCCAGAACAACTTAATGAAATGTACCTTTAGAGGCACAACAACTTGTGACTAGGACAGTAAAGACTTGAATGGATATTTACCACTAAAAGATTTGTGTTATTCTCCATTTAGGAGTAGATAAAGTACAAAGTTGTCCTTTTAATGCCTAGTTCAGACTGTCTGATTTTAGCCCCGATTTTTGACTCGCCGACAGGTTTTGTGAAATCGCCGACATATGCCCGAGATCATAGGCAAATCGGTGCCCGTGCACGTGAGTGACAATCACGCAGTGTGAATTATCAAAGACGCGATCAGAGAGACTCGCCGATGAGTTGCTGACGCCCGTGAGATATTTGGCAGGCTAAATATCTGGACCTGTCGGAGATTCAAACTCCTGCTGTGTGAAATATCTCATTAGCCGATGACCGACAGCCAATGAGAGAGAGCAAGATACAGGGCAGCGGGAGGTTCGGGGAGGAGTTATAGACCAGAATATCAGTATTTTAATAGATATATTTACAATTCTATCAAACAGAAACAAAGCACAAACATTTGCTTGACCAGGCAGTTCATGTGTGTTTTATTGTATTTTTTACAGAATTTTAAAGAGGAAGATCAAGCAGAGTGTGCACCAATCGCCATGAGAAGATAACATGTTTTTTCCTGAGTACCGGACCGGGAACATCCCGCCACAACCTTTATCATTTTATATTCAGTAATACACTTTATAATATATAGATGTACACTATATTACCAAACGTTTTGGGACGCCTGCCATTAAATGCACATGAACTTGAATGAAATCCAATTCTTAATCCGTAGGGTTTAATATGGAGCTGGCCCAACCGTTACAGCTCTAACAGCTTCAACTCTTCTGGGAAGGCTTTCCACAAGGTTTAGGAGTGAGTTAATGGGAATTTTCTTCTAGAAGTGCATTTGTGAGGTCAGGCACTGATGTTGGATGAGAAGGCCTGGCTCTCAGTCTCCACTTGAATTCATCCCAAAGGTGTTCTATCGGGTTGAGGTCAGGGCTCTGTGCAGGCCAGTCAAGTTCCTCCACACCAAACTCGCTCACCCATGTCTTTATGGGCCGACGCTTTGTGCACTGGTGCGCAGTCATGCTGTAACAGGAAGTGGCCGTCCCCAAACTGTTCCCACAAACTTGGGAGCATGAAATGGTCCAAAATGTCTTGTTATGCTGAAGCATTAAGAGTTCCTTTCACAAAGCCCAACCCCTGAAAAACAACCCTACACCATAATCCCCCCTCCACCAAACTTTACACTTGGCACAATGCAGTCAGGCAAGTCCCGTTCTCCTGGCAACCGCCAAACCCAGACTCGTCCATCGAATTGCCAGACAGAAAAGCGTGATTGGTCACTCCAGAGAACACGTCTCACTGCTCTAGAGTCCAGTGGCGGCGTGCTTTACCCCACTGCATCCCACACTTTGCATTGCACTTGGTGATGTAAGGCTTGGATGAGCTGCTCGGCCATGGAAACCCATTCCATGAAGCTCTACACACTGTCCTTGAGCTCATCTGAAGGCCACATGAAGTTTGGAGGTCTGTAGCTATTGACTCTAAAGAAAGTTGGAGACTTCTGTGCACTGTGACCCTCAGCATGCGCTGACCCCACTCTGTGTTTTACGTGGCTTACCACTTCATGGCTGAGTTGCTGTTGTTCCCAATTGCTTCCACTTTGTTATAATACAGTTGAGCGTGGAATATTTAGTAGTGAGGAAATGTCACGAATGGACTTATTGCACAGGTGACAACCAATCACAGTACCACACTTGAGTTCACTGAGCTCCTGAGAGTGACCCGTTCTTTCACAAATGTTTGTAGAAGCGTCTGCATGCCTAGTGGTTGATTTTACACACAAGTGGACATGGAAGTGATTGAACACCTGAATTCATTGATTTGGAGGAGTGTCCCAATACTTTTGGCAATATAGTGTATGTGTGATCAGATATGGTTCTGCATGTTATATTACAGATATATTTACTCATGCAGTATAAACACACAAATATAGAGAAATATATAATGTAATGTATTTCTTATATTTCATAATTATTAACATTATACATTTCATATTTTCAAGCTAGTTAACAATAGCACAAGCACACCTGCATGCACTAAAGTATTTAGCAAAGAGACTATATATACTATAGAGACTTCATTTTTAATCTAACATAACATTCTTCGGCCAATCTTCAACCTAACCACAGGATATACTCTTCAACACAACGGTGAAGGGGTGGATCCTGAAATCCACTGCCGCTTCAATATACAATTCAATTTATAATCAAAGCCTTAATCAAGATCTATCCTCCTACATATTAAATGATTTCTTCTAGTTTGATTGTTCTCTAAAGTTTTTGGTTTCATTCCCTTTGACTGAATTATATTTTATATTATTTCCTTTTACTGAAACACTAAAAAATAAAGATGAATATTGCCTGTACTTCTGGAGGAGGTTACTGTATGTTTTGGAGAACTATGTTTTCAGTTGACACTCCACCAACTCCAACCTTGGACAGTCTTTGTATCTGTGTATGCGTGCCAGTATTCTTTGTAACGGATCAGTATTGGAGGTGGATTACAGGCATCCTAAGAGATGGGTGGACATGTTTTTCAGGCAAGCTGGCGCCTGCTCCAGACCTGGAAGGTCACTGCGTGCCTAATTCTGGGGTGAAAGCGTCAAACAAATGATCTATGGAGACGTGAATCTTATTAACTGACAATGTGTGGAAATTTACCAGAACTGTCTATTTTCTCTTAGCCAATCAAAATCATTCAACATGCAGTAATGACGTAGCTAGACCTTGAAAAGAGTATAATTGTTGAGATATTGTACAACCCCAAATCAGAAAAAGTTGGGACAGTATGGAAAACGCAAATACAAAAAAAAAAAGAAGTGATTTCTAAATTTACTTTGACTTGTTTTTCATTGCAGACAATATGAACACAAAATATTTCATGTTTTGTCTGGTCAACTTCATGTAATTTGTAAATATGCATCCTTTCCTGTACCTGCAACACATTTCAAATAATGATGTGATTTGAAACAGGTGATGTCAACAGGTGATTGTAATTATGATTTGGTACAAAAGCAGCACCCAATAAAGGTCTAATCCTTTAGGAGCAAAGATGGGCCGAGGATCGCCAGTTTGCCAACAAATACGTGAGAAAATTATTGAAATGTTTAAAAACAATGTTCCTCAAAGAAAGATAGGAAGAGATTTGGATATTTCACATTCAACAGTGCATAACATAATTAAAAGATTCAAGGAATCTGGAGGAATTTCAGTGCGTAAAGGACAAGGGCGCAAGCCTAAGCTGAACAACCGTGATCTCCGATCTCTCAGGCGGCACTGCATCAAGAATCGTCATTCATCTATAAGCGATATCACCACATGGGCTCAGGACTACTTTGGCAAACCTTTGTCAAGTACCACAATATGTAGTTACATCCACAAATGCCAGTTAAAACTGTACTATGCCAAAAGGAAGCCCTATGTTAACAGTGTCCAGAAGCGCCGTCGACTTCTCTGGGCTCGGAGGCATCTGGGATGGACCATCACACAGTGGAAACGTGTACTGTGGTCAGATGAATCAGTATTTCAGGTATTTTTTGGGAGGAATGGACGCTGTGTGCTCCGGACCAAAGAAGAAAAGGATCATCCAGACTGTTACCAGCAACAAGTCCAAAAGCCAGGGTCTGTCATGGTATGGGGTTGTGTCAGTGCCCTTGGCAAAGGTAACTTGCACTTCTGTGAAGGCACCATTAATGCTGAAAAGTACATAGAGATTTTGGAGCATAATATGCTGCCTTCAAGAAGACATCTTTTCCAGGGACGTCCATGCATATTTCAACAAGACAATGCAAAACCACATTCTGCACACATTACAAAGTCCTGGCTGCGGAGGAAGAGGGTACGGGTACTTGACTGGCCTGCCTGCAGTCCCGACCTGTCTCCAATAGAGAATTTTGAAGCTCAAAATGCGACAACGAAGACCCCGTACTGTTGCCCACCTTAAGACTTGTTTGCTGGAAGAATGGGACAAAATTACACCTGAAACACTTCATCACTTGGTGTCTTCAGTCCCTAAACGTCTTTTAAGTGTTCTGAAAAGGAATGGCAACATTACAAAGTGGTAAATGCTTTACTGTCCCAACTTTTTTTTAAATGTGTTGCAGGTCTGAATGACAGGAAAGGATGCATATTTACAAATGACATGAAGTTGACCAGACAAAACATGAAATATTTTGTGTTCATATTGTCTACAATGAAATACAAGTCAAAGTAAATTTAGAAATCACTTCTTTTTTTTTTTTTTTGCGTTGTCCATACTGTCCCAACTTTTTCTGATTTGGGGTTGTACGTATGAGGGTGGGTACAGGGGGAGCGCGGCCTACAAACTCCTTGTGAGACTTGAAGCTGGCTTCTGCTGATGAAACTGCAAACTATTCTTCAGTACATTTTTCTTGGAATTAATTGCACGCCTGACTGTTGGTCTTTTTTCTTTTTAACTCTTCTCTATGGTCCTAAATTGTACAACGGTAACCCCAAAAACACTCACACACCCGAAAACCTTTTCAGTTCCAAAATAATACAACTTAAAACGCCCCTGTTATGGCATTTGAAAGGTTCCTATTTTTGTTTTGGTAGTCCCCAACAACAGGTTAAAATGCATGCAAGGTCAAAAAGCGTTTATTGTCTTATAATATGCATTTATGTTTTACTTTATTTGCTCAACGACTCCCAAAGGATTCGCTCAACGATTCATTTTTCTAAATCCCTCCTTTGCGTGACGGTCAGATGACCCAGTCAGTTGCGTTTGGTATACTGCGTGCAGCGCATTACGGAAACGGAACGCCTATCACAATTACTATACAGTGTGTGAACGGACATGGCATCAATTTTGTCTCACAAATTCGAGCCAGAGTCCAACGGAAAGCAGAGAACAAAGCCTGTGTCACAGACTTCTACCCAACAGTCAATGCTATTAACAAAGCGAGGCGCATACATGATCTCGCTTTGTTTCCTTGTCACATCTCGCGTATGTTTGGTTGTGAAACGTAGTTTGCAGACGAGACAGAGTTGTCTGCATTCCTCCTCTTGTACAGTGTGAACACAGCAGCGACTGAATGCTACCCTAGATAGTCATGCAGTGTGAAAATCAAGTGCTCCAGATGAATCACAACATTACAAACTTCAATTCGAAACAAACAAAAGAGAAAAAAACAAAACAAGGGTAAAAGGCCACACAGTGCTCGGCGTAAGTGAGTACACCCCCTTTAAAAAAAGTAACATTTTAAACAATAAACTTTTCAGATGTGATGAATTATTCTTCAGGAATATGGATAGTGTAGTTGTTCATGTGGGATTGGTCAATAAACACATTGTGTTACTGATAGAGCTGAGGTAGATTCATACAGAATCATTCAAAATGACAAGTTACTCAATGGAGAAAATGAATGGGATTTTAACTTCCAGAACTGACTTCCAAATATTATAGACATTACAATTATTTGGACAAAGCTTGAAAGTGTACATAACAATTTAGAGTGATTTGGTATCAGTGGTGACTGTGTCCATGCAAGTTATGGACTTCAGAAAAGTACATATACAAATCACACAGTTAGCTAACAATGTATTAATTCAAGGCAGAAACAATCAAGTCAAGTCAAGTCAAGTTTATTTATATTGTGCCTTTTACAATGCAGTTTGTTTCAAAGCAGCTTCACAGTGTTACACAGGAAAATAATGCAACAGAATATTCAGCCGTATAGCCGTTCCGGAGAAAACGGTGATGTCATCAGCTCATTTCAATTATCATACAGTGACAGTGTGGCCTGTCAGTAATTTAGTTTATATGGTTAATTTAGTTTACCAATTAGATTTATTTGGATATTTAGTTGAAAATGTAGTGTCCCCAACTGAGCAAGCCAAGCAAAAGGCGACAGCATAATGGAGAAAAATAAACCTTGGGAGAAACCAGGCTCAGTCGGGGTGCCACCTTTCCTCTGGCAATTAACAAATAGCGTATGACAATATACAATGAGCTCATTGAAAAAAATACATGTTAACATTATTAGGATAAATAAATGTAGCATTCCTTCTTTAGACCCTAGACAAGTGCTGTATCATCAAGTTGCAAGTTACATTTCACATTAATAAGTATGTTATATAGGGGAGAGCGGGGCACAACCTAACGCTTTTTGACTTTGTCAGTTTGTGTAAATCCACTTGGGGTTCAGAGTATTTATTTTTTCCCCACATTAATTTCAAACACGTCAAGTACAATTATGTGGATTTGTTTCATTAATACAGTGTATACTTTTTTCTCGACTTTTTTAATCATTAAAAATAAACACATTTTTGAGTTAGTTTGGTGCTGTACCATATCTGTGTAATAGGGACTTTAAGCAACAGCTGCGAATGGAACGGCAACGGTGTTCTGATGTTGTATTGCGCATGCGCGACTTAAACTGCCACTTCGTGACGTTCTACTGTAACCGTCTACTACGGGAGAACAGCTGATTTGCCGTTGTCGTTACAACGTGGAAGATTAGGTAAGTAAATGTTATGTTTTATGGTATATGACATTGTAATTGCATCAGTATATGATTGTACCACTAGTCTTTTATTTAATCTGTGTTGATATGTTTTAAACTTAAGCTAATTTGAAAGTTTTTTTCCGTTTGTACAAAGATGTCTGCTGTTGGCAACAACACCTCAGGCAGCATTGAGATAAGAGCTGATGTGCGCTGTCTTGTTTATGGTTGCTTAGTGATTTTTACATTCTCGGCTACGGCGAGTAGCAGTTAAAGTTGCGCATGCGCAATACAACGTCAGAACACCGTTGCCGTTCCATTCGCAGCTGTTGCTTAAAGTCCCTAATATCACTGCGCCGCTGCACTAATGGCACGGCAGCAAAGTTCCTTGATTATTACGCAGGAATGAGAGAATAGTTCCTATAGCCATATCGGTCTAACAGTGGTTCTCAACCTTTTTTCAGTGATGTACCCCTTGTGAAATATTTTTTTCAGCCAAGTACCCCCTAACCAGCGCAAGGCATTTATGGTTGAACAAAAAAAAGACTTAAAACAGAGCACTGTGCCATCAGTGTCTGATTTATTAAACTTTGGAACAGATAAACACATAAAATTCAAACATTTGAAACAAATTGATTTTAAATGATAATAATCCATGACTAAATTTATTGCAAATATTTCTATTCACTAAAATGTAGTGATTCAAACTAATGTAGTGAAAACAGTGACCATATTTCATATTATTTGAGTGGTCAAAATATCCCTAAAATCTCATGTGTTATTATATTTTAATTAAAAAACAGGGACAATAAAATTGAGTCCCTATATTATATGGAGTCCCTATATTATTATTAACATTAATAATTATTATGATTTAGTTTGATTATTAGGATTTTTGGTCTGGATTTAATTAGGGCTGTGCAATATTGAAGAAAAATGCGATATGCAATATCCTTGTTAAAAAATGCGATATTCGATATGCGATACAATATTGCTTTAAGTGTGTAAAATCTATTTCTTTCCCCAACTGATATCTTTCATTTAAAGCATAACTGACTATGTTTACATGAATACTCATCAAGACGAAGAGTGTGTAACACGACAAAAAAGAAAAAAGAACGGCTTGTGCGCACGTTTCGGTGTGTGTCAGACAGCAGACAGCGCGAGACTGCAAGGAGTTGTTTTTATATTTTTATTTATAACAGTTTTTATATAAACATAAAACATATAAAAATCTTACAAATTGTATTAAAAAATATTATGCACAAAAACTAAACAAAATAAGAGACCAACCACCCACCCCAACAACCACCAGGTACAATGAAAATATACACCTTCAACAAAAACACAAAGTATTCAAACGTAAACAAAACGTTAAAGATGGAGTGAAGAAATAAAACAGTAAAGCTATCAATATTACATTACTTCTCAGGCAAATTTCAACTCTACCTAAGGAAGGGGCCCCAGATTTTCTCAAATTTTTTAGAGGCATCAATCTTGGCCAAACGAATCCTTTCGAGCTTGAGCAAGAAGTTGTTTTTCACAAGTTATTGCGTTTAATTACTCTTTTTAACGTCAATCAAGTCACATAAGTAACAGTCGTGTGCCCAGTCTATTCTTTGCTATATGTGTCGACCTAAAACGTACACTTTTCACAATGTTGAAGTAGCCAAATCATTCAGATATTGCGTGTTCTTGCGATATGCATATTGCGATATGTACATTTGCGATATTTCGATAATTTCGATATATTGTGCAGCCCTAGATTTAATACATAAAAAAGATTTAAAGATTTAAAACTAAAAAACAGCAGTTCAAAACAATATTGTAACATGACTTAACAAAAACACATTACAAAAATAAAACATAAATATGTTAAATAAAACTATTCAACAAATATTGCAACATTTTATAATTGTATAAGTTTATACTATATAAATCAAAAGTTTTATGTTTATGCTTGAAAATAATTCTTACTATCCTTAATTGGTCTTGTTATTTTGCATTTTAGGCTTATTTAAAGCAGAAAGTATATGTATTCTGCACATGTATTGGTTGCAAGTGTAATAATAATAAAAAAAAGTATATATATTTAAGTTATAGTTCAGATGTGTGGTAATCACTGCTTTGTGACTGCGTAACTTTTGGGGACAAAACAATCCCGCACCATGTTGAGGCTCTGTTATAAAGCACATACAAACAATATTACTTTAAATTAAGTAGACAGGCGCTCTGTCTGCTCTTGACTCGGTACGTTCTTCATGAAGTAGCTGTGCGCTACCAAGTAGAGTCAGCGTAGCTCACAGCGCCATCGGCTGGTGAAAATAATCACTACAGGATTGCTCCTAAAACCAGCAGCTGCTGTATGATGTTAGTTGGGCGCTTTTTTTCCAATATATCGGCGGGTTGTTTGGAACGAGCTGTAAAACGGAGACATTTTCGGGGACTTATTTGGTAGAGTTCAATCAATTAAAATGAATATTTTACCTAGGTTTTTGTTTCTTTTTCAGTCCCTCCCTGTTTTTTTTTACCCAAGTCTTTCTTTAAACTGTTAGATGGTGCTATTTCTACTTATATATGGCAGGGCAGACCTCCTAGGTTAAGCAAGGCATATTTCAAAGACATAAAAAAGATGGGGGTCTTGCACTGCCCAATTTTTTTATTACTGGGCAGCAAATATTATCAAAATTCACTGCTGGTATAATTCTCCCCATTTAGATTGGTGTAGGTTAGAAGCACAGTCCTGTTCTTCATCCTCACTCACTGCCTTGGTATGTGCTCCTTTATCCAGTCGCCCCTCAAAGTTTACTACAAATCCAGCAGTATGCGCTTCTCTTAGGATCTGGAGGCAATTCAAGCATCATTTTAAACTTGCTGCTGCCTCTCTTTATGGCCCTATTTGCAACAATCATTTATTTATTCCGTCAACCTTAGACTTTGCTTTTGTTTCGTGGAAAAACAAAGGCCTTGTATATTTTTCAGATTTATTTATTGATGGAGTTTTCACAAGTTTTTCTGATCTTGCAAAAAAATTCTGTATACCACAGTCGAACTTGTTTCGTTTCTTTCAAGTGCGCAACTTTGTTAATTCCCATTGTCCTTCTTTTCCAGATTTGTCTGAACCTTCTTTATATGAGAAGTGCTTAATACAGAAACAGAGGTCTATATCTTTTTTATATAATTTAATTCTTCCTTATGTTTTGCCATCATCCACTCGTTTTAAACATCAATGGGAGGAAGAACTCGGATGTACTTTGGACTGGTGGGAATTAGCTGCTGGCAGTGTTAACTCTTCATCATCCTGTGCCAGATTGAGTTTGATTCAATTGAAGATTTTTCACAGAATTCATTTTACAAACCTCAAATTAAGTAAGCTTTTTTTCAGGTGTGGATGCCATGAGCAATAGATGTTCTCTGGTTGCTGCTGATCATACCCATATGTTTTATTCTTGTTCAAAGCTGGAAGATTTTTGGTATTCCTTTTTTGATACTTTTTCTAAAGTTTTGAATATTTCCCTTGAACCATGCCCTTTAATTGCCATTTTTGGTGTCCCATCGATTTCGAGTAAGAATGCAAAAAGTATGCTAATGTTCTTGCCTTTGTTCAAGTTCAAGTTCAATTTTATTTGTATAGCACATTTCCAACAGCCCCCAGGCTGACCAAAGTGCTTTACAGAAGAGCAAGAATATCACACATACAGAAAAATAAAAATAAATAAACCCCATAAAAATATAAAAACCACCAATAGAAAAGTTTAACATATCACCATAATCAGTACACTAAGGAAAATAAAAAAGCTTTTAGCAGGGACTTGAAAATAGACAAGGAAGGGGCCAGCCTAATCTCTAAAGGCAGGGTTTTCCAAAGTCGTGGCTCTGCCACCGCAAATGCACGCTCACCTCTACACTTTAGTCTAGCGCGTGGAACGACCAACAAAGCCTGATCACAAGAACGGAGGCGTCTGGGTGGAGTATAGGAGTGAAGGAGTTCAGATAAATAGACAGGAGCTTTGTTATGTAGGGATTTATACACGAAGAGTAGAATTTTGAAGTCTATTCTCTGACAAATCGGCAACCAGTGAAGGGATCTAAGAATCGGAGTGATGTGATCATGTTTACGACACTTTGAAAGCAGTCTGGCAGCAGCATTTTGGACAAGCTGAAATCGCGCAATTTGAGATTTAGATATACCGCAATATAGGGAATTGCAATAATCTAAACGCGACGTAACAAACGCATGAACAGCCATTTCGAGTGTTTTTGGGGAGAGAAAGTTTTAAATTTTTGACAGTAGACGAAGCTGATAAAAACTGGATCCAACAACAGAGGAGATATGTCTGTCAAATTTTAAAAGCTGGTCAAAAATAATACCCAAGTTCGTCACCCGTGTCGATCTAAAAGCTGATAAGTGATCGCAGTGGAGTTGTTTTTCTTTACAGGAAGATAGATTTTGAGTGTCATCTGCATAGAAATGAAAGGACACACCATGCTTTCTTAGAATAAGAACTTTTCTTAGAACTTTGCTTCGTTGATAGCTCGCAGACGAAATCTGTTACACTGGAAGTCTTCTAAACCTCCTCCTCCTCTTTCATGGTTAGAAGATTTGTTGTCTTTTCTATATATTGAAAAAATTACGTTTGCACTAAGAGGTTCCACAAATTTTTTTTTATAAAAACTGGGGTCCTCTACTTAATTTTTGTCAAAAGTACGCCACTTATATTTGATGATTCGTAATATATATTTTTTTAATTATTCAATGGAGTTATTTGTTTGTTTTTCGGTTTCATTCAAATTTGTATAACTGTTTTATTATTATTTATTTATTTTATTGATTTATTTTTTTCTTCCTCTTCTGGAAATGTATTTTAAGATTAATTCTCCTCCTTGGGGGTGGGTGGGGTTTTGGGCTCATGGGGTTGTGACTGTTCATGTTTGTGTCCACCCTTAGTAGTTGTTAATAAAAAAAAACAAAAAAAAGGAATGTATAGATTTATTAATATTGTTTTCTTTGCATATTCCAAAAAAAAAAAAAAAACGGGACTGTCCACGTTTCCCGGGGACGTCTGGTCACCCTATCGTTGATCCAAGTGATTGACAGGTGATGCCAGGCGGCATATGACAGGTTGGGTCAAACCATCCTGGTATGGGGGAGACTCTGGGTTTTTAGGATAATGAATTTGAATAGCCTACTGAATATAAAATTAATTTTATGAATTTATACTTATATATTTTCCTGAAATATTTATTAAATAATAATTTTTAAAGGATTTTTGCATGGATGCTACTTTTTAAATATATGTAGGCTATACTTTTAAATCTCACGTACCCCCTGGAGTGCCTTCACGTACCCCCAGGGGTACACATATCCCAATTTGAGAACCACTGGTCTAGAAAACTAGAAAACGTTTCATTTTGCGTCGGTCTTAGTACATGATGTAACGATACACGTACATGTAAATAGGAAAATGTTGGTGTTATTTTGTCACTTATTGAGCAGTAGGCTAGCTGGAGCCATTTACCTCCAGTCTTTGTGCTAAGCTAGGCTAGCGGTGGGTGCGTCAGACAGAGTTATGGGATGCACGGAGATGAGAATGGTATGTATGGACTTATCTAACTCTGGGGGATACAGTAAATAAACTAAAGTCCCAAAAAGTCGGCGTGTTCCTTGAAGTATATAAAAATCGTCGCTTGCCTTTAGATTAGACTGTGCAAATATGATGTTGATCTGAATAAATCTCTATGAGGAGTTCGTTAAATTACAACGTCTGGAAATGGTAAAAACACAGCAACAATTTTGCAGAGAAAATTCTAAATATCTGACTTCCTGTTGGGTTTTTAGATTTAGCTCCCAGTGACTTTTTTGTAGGTATTGGGCTGTTACATGTGTCTACCGAATTTCATACTTGTACGTGAAACATGGCGTGAACGTTGCTTAATTAAAATTTTGTAGGTGGCGATATCGAGCCATTTTGCCACGCCTAATTCTGAAACCCATATCAGACGTAAGTTTTCGCCACTTCTGACGCGTGTTTAGGCCCTCAAAAATGGGATACATTTCGGAAAAGAAGAATAATAGGCAGAGCAATTACAATAGGGTCCTCAGATCATCGTGGGCCCTAATAATATCAGATTTGTCTAGTTTTAAATAAATACAAAAAAACTGAGATAAAAATGTACTTTTAAATAAATGTTCAGTGATATCTACCAAATTCCTTCCTTCATTTTGCAGCAATTTTTTCTATATATAGGGTTGCTATAGTGACGAGTAAATACACTAAATTTCATCATCCTGGCATGTGTGGAAAGTTTTAAACCATGTGTGTTACAAATAACCCTGCGTTAGGTTGTGCCCCGCTCACCCCTATGCTTTGATGGTAATAATAGCTGCACACTGATCCTGTTGGGATCCTCTCAAATCACACGTTCTGTGTATGTTCTTCCTGTAACAAGAGAGAGAGAAATGGACAGTGCTGTTTAGAGTTACAGAAGCCCACAGTACATAACGATTAAACAATCAGACACGATCATCACATCTGTCATCTGTTAGTGAATTAAGATTCTGGTAAATGGGTTGATTTGTCAGTGCAGGTGAAATCAAACACAGTTCTCTGATGTAAAGTCAGAGTTCAGTTCAGAAACTACCAGCCTGATCTACCGGCAATTTGATTTGGCCCTGCAGCTCAGTCTGGAGACCTGTACATTCATTTCTACTGCTTCTGTTACACTTTTGCGGGAACCAATCACAGACTGGCTTATCCACCTGGCACGCTATTGGAGGGATTAACACAATGAAGGATAGAGAAGTGATGGGTCGTTGCCCGTTGATCACGCCTCTTGTGGTCTGATTGGTTGAAGGACTATCCAATTGCATACAGAGTCATTTGAACTATGCTCGTTGATCACGCCTCTTGTGCAGAAGAAAATACAGAGCAGACTCCCCAGACTAATGTTCAATCTTAAATTGAGCTTGGTCTGGTGATAAGTATCTTACCTCTTTAGCCAGTCCTTCATAATCTCCTTTGTCTTTACCTCTGCCTGCTTTAAGAAGCAATCACATATACACACAATTAGAGAACACCAAAAAGTTGTGCCCCGCTCTCCCCTAGTGGCAAAATGAATCTACTATTAAACATATTTCTTACCAACAAAACTTATTTAAACGTCATATGAAATGCATAACAAAAATGAATGTAATACTTAAGCTTTAAACTGAATCACGAGGACCCGCCACCTTGGGTCACATGACTATAAACGATAAAATGACTTCCTTGACCATCACAGGTTCCCTTCGCTCTCAGACTTGTGGTAGGGCCCTTTGGTGAAGAGATTCAGTTGTTCACTTTTGTTTGGAACGCCAGTGTTTCCCACACGTAGACTAATTCGTGGCGGAGCGCCACAGAATCAACACCGGCCGCCACACATTGCGTGTCGTTATTCATTAAACTTTTTTAAATCTCACGCCAAACTGCCAATCCTGCTTTTGATATGAAAGTCTAAGCTTTTAAAATTGAATATGAAATTCAAACGCTAATGTGGCATAACAGTTAAAGCCAAAGGCGTTGAAAAACAAGAGTTGCGACATGCTCTCATCTCCCGGCGGCGCACATGGTCATGTGATTCACGGAGCTTCTAAACAACCCAGCGCTCGGTCAATGCATTTGAATGGCTTAAGCTGATACACACCAGTTTTACTATACAGGTATTTGCAGCAATTTTTTATTACGTCAACCATATTTACAGGATCATTTTATTATGGAGAGTGATGGAGATGCAACATTGTGAACAATAATGTTCATGTTTTTCTTGTATTTAGCCCTCAGGTATTCCTTACTAATTGCTCACACTCATACTCATTGGTGGTCAAATGTGACCATACACCTTCACTACTTTTCAATGAAATAAATGTTCTATATTTTAGTTTAATAATATTTATTGAATATTTTGAGGATATCTTTTGGTACTAAATAGGCCTACTATTTGCGCAATAATTATGGTCCATTAATATTATTTATATTAAAATGAGTGTAGTAATCAAGGTTAAAATAGAGAATTCCAAAAAAATTCCAAAGAGGCATATTAGAGTCATTTTGTGGCTGGAAAAGTAATCTTTTTCATTTGTAAAGCCATGGTTTACCTACTAGGTGCTTGTATGGCTCTTTAATAAATATACACGTATCTAATCCGGTTGCTCAAAAAAGTATTGCAGATCATAACTGCTTACTTATTTTTAGGTTTTGCATTTGAATAAATATTTAGACATGACCAAACACTAGATTTCTTTACCTGTGAAATTTAAAAAAGTTAATAACTTGCATCCTAATATTTTAAATGATACTTATATAAGCAAACACAAGTGAATATTAATGAATGCAAGCTAATATAATTTAACCCAAGAAATAGTGCTAAAAAGACACATTTTTCCTTATATGTACAGTAGGCTATATACATACGAATTGATACTGAATCAAGAACATTTTACTGAAATCGGTATTTGTGCCAATAACCAACACCCCTGCCTGCCCGCCCACCACCACAAGTTGGTTTCTAATCTGTGTGAAACATTGAACGCCCTTAAAAATGGCGCCTCCTTCAAGGGCGTAAAAACGCTGTTTGGAATTCGCCCATAGAATGTTGCTATCTGACCTCGGAATGTCGCGACTGACCAATCAGAATCAAGTATTCCAGAGGGCCAAGTAATAATTTAGCATAAAACACAAGTTGTTTTCCTCTCACTATAGTATCTGTAGGTGATACTTGCCATTTAACTTGCCATAGTAAATCACACCAGCAGCCGCAGCTGCAAACACCAGCAAAACAGCAACAACTATTCCTGCTACAGCTCCTGCAGACAGACCTGAACCTGGAACAGATGAAGACAGACAGACATTAGAGTGAGAGAATGTGACAGCATGTTTACATCATATCCATTGCATATATTCTCGATAATGGACGATATATGTCCAAACTGGAGATATGAAAGGCTTATTCCTCTATTCTAATATGAAATAGCCCCTAAACAGTTTATGAAATTTGGGTATATTACCAAATAATTTTTCCAAAGGAGAATTAGAGATTAACTTCCCGTGTTTATAACAAAACTGTCTGTGCTTCAAATCTATGCATGGATGATCTAGTAACACATCGACATTTCTCATTTAGGATTATTTTATGACCTTCAGTATTTTTCATACTTTGGACTACCTTGTTTGTGGATGGTTATTTTTCCTTTTGTGGACTATATTTTTACTTTGGGACCTGAGCAACTACCAGGATTGCATTTTTTTCCATTAATTTTTCACTTTGCATTGCCATTCATGTACTTGAGTTTCATTCAACGCTGGAGTTTCAGGTTATCTAGTTCATAACCATTGTATGCCAATTGTCTTATTCAGTATTTTACTTTGTGCACTAACTATGGTGCATGCTGAAAGTTGCAGAACTTTATTGAGGGTTGAAATATTATGTATTGTGTGTGCATAGGGTACATATTTCCATATTTTTGTGGTGCTCCTTTTCTAATAATAACTTGTTGAAAACATTTGGATGTTTACCCTTCTTTAATTTTACAACAGTAGGTGAACTATAAAGTAAAGTTCCCTTTAAGAACAGCACATATAAACTGCAATACATGTTATTATTAATACATTTAAATAAAGAAGAGGAGAAAACATACTCAAGTTAGAAGCACGCTTCTCCATTTGAGGTTCTGCTTTGGTTTCTTGATCAGACAGAGAAGCTGGAAAACACAAACCATTGAAAATGAAGAAATACGAAAGAACACAAGAATGGATGTTCTTTTGATTAAAGATTACAAAGACACATGAATGTATGATCACAGGATTTTGTAAACACAAACTTTTGGATGTGATTAATCACAATTAATCGTTTGACAGCCCTACTATATTCCTATTAGTATAGAAAAAATATTTATTCATTTTCTAATTTTCATGGTAAATAACACATTTTATTTTTTGATATACAAAGCAAACATGCAAAGATAGCTTAGCACAAAGACTGGAGGTAAACGGCTCCAGATAGCTACTGCTCTCAGCGCCTGAAAATAGGCTAACTTCCGTCAACATAACCATCGTGACAACCTGCTTGCACAGAGTGTGTGCTTGGGACTATTTTCATGCGCTGTGTAATATCAATGCGCCGCTGCACTCATGGTACGGCACAAAGTTCCTTTATTACTACGCAGGAATGAGAGAATAGTTCCTAGCCATATCGATCTAGAAAATCGCAACTTTTCATTTTCCGTCGGTCTTAGTACACGATGTGACTATACACATCACAACATGTAAATGGGAAAATGTTGCTGTTATTTTGTGACTTATTGAGCAGTACGCTAGCTGGAGCCATTTACCTCCAGTGTTTGTGCTAAGCTAGGCTAGCGGTGGGTGCCTCAGACAGAGTTATGGCACACACAGAGATGAGAATGGTGTGTGTGGACTTCTCTAACTCTGGGGGATACAGTGAATAAGATAAAGTCCCAAAAAGTCGGCGTGTTCCTTTAAAATGTACAAAATTGTCACTGACATTTGTATACATGACAGATAAACTTGAAACTGAAATTGAACAGTGACTCACCAGTGATGATCACACTGAATATTTTTATGGTGTCATCATGAGTGCTGCTGATTTTTTGGGTAATTTTTGTGCTGTCACACTTGCGGTTTCTGTTCAAGCTTTGCCTTTTGCCTGAACTTTCGCTTCTGATGAGCTCTGCTTCATAACGTCCAGCGTGTTCAGATCTGATGTCTGTGATGGTCAGAGATCCGCTCTCATAGTCCACCTTCAGTCTGTCTCTGAATCTCCCGCCTTCTCCATCATATAAACAGCTCGTATTGGGATGTCCGTTGATCAGAGCTATTCGAGTGTTGTTAAAATACCACAGTATCTTGTCATGTTGTTGTTTGGTAACACCAGTGTTTAGAGTGACTGAATCTCCCTCCATCACTGGCACTGTCACCACATCACCAAACACGCCTGAAGACACAAATAAACAGTTACGTGTGTGTGTGTGTGTGTGTGTGTGTGTGTGTGTACACTACATACGAATATAAAACCTAAATCAGCTACAATGTGTAGACCAGCTAACCATCCCCATGAGGAAAACAGATCAATAAACATAAATAATATTTAATTAATAGGCCTATATAAAACTGCAAAAGGTTAGAATTGGCATAGGGTTCGGATTATGGGATAGAACATATCAAAACAGCTTGTAAAGTACATTTCTTACTTAAATTTTCATCTGTTTTTGTGTTAATTTAAAATAAGACAAATCTGATATGATTGTAGTCTTATATCTGTTATTTAACAGTTGAGATGTTCTTTAATGCTGATCTAACAGCAGAAGACACGAGTCGTGGTTTAAATCCCAGTTGAACAGGTGGGGCATGTTGTCACACTGCGTTAGAATGAACCCCTATTAGAAATATGATATTATATTCTATACTTTTATGAATTCTATTGAGAAGCCATGAGAAAAAGGTGAATAATGACTGAGAGTCAATGTTGAGAAATGATTAATTATTATTGTTTTTAATTATGCTGTATAGTAATTATTTAGTGATGTGTTTGTTGTAAAAAAATGCTATTATTGTATTTTAAAAAGTGAATAATTGTATTGTATTGACAAAATATTTTAGCTTCTCTTGAATATTTTTGGATTATATCAGAGAACATTTTAATCTGTCACATGCTCATGTTAGAATGTAGGCTAACTTACCCCACCTATAGGGCATGTTGTCACATTGCACTTATATAAAAACTCAGTAAAATACAAATGCAATATGAAACATTCTAAATGTGCTGAATATGGCGACCTGAAGGCGGCTCGAGATCATCAGAGTGTTTGTGCCTGTGCTTGGACTGTCTGATGCTGCCCATATGTACATAAACACCACTGTCCCTCGCAAACTCCTAAATAAAACACTCCCCAGACATGCTAAAAGCTCCTGAACCGGTCATACTGCGCCTTCTCCGGGCGGGATTCGAACTGGGGTCTCCACTAACATGAACGGAAATTGCCCTTTTCGCCTATTGGCCAGCCGCCCTGCCATAACCAATGATGATTAACAATTAAATGAGAGATTTAGTGTAACAAACATTTTTTGTTTTCACAGCGCCACCGTTCGCCATTTCCTATAGTGCAGAACAGGAAGAACTATAAAATAAATGCCGCCCAAAAAACAAGGAAATAGCTAGCTACCAAATTATTTAAAACCGTGACATATACAAAATCAAATAGTCTAAATATCTTACCATCAACGAGTAAAACAAACAAAGTGAGTTCAAAACAGCGTCCCATCATTTCATCTGCGGTGTCTGTAAGAGTAGGTCGTGTGTTGTTCCGTTGCAGTGGCTGTAATTATGTAGCCTAATTCTTCCGGATATTCAGTGTAAATATAAATTTATGATAATAAATATAAATAAATATCCAAATAAAATGACAATAATTGTTATATCTTAGATCAAATTCAAATATAGGCCTACTGCATATTGTTTGCAGATGCCGTCAGTGAAAGTGAAAGCAAATTCCGGTCTGAACCGGATTTATGGGCAGGTTGCCAGGGTTTTCAAAAAAATACCCCGCTCAATTGCTACTCAAAACTAGCCCAATCTCGTCTCGGGGCGGGGGTAGGGTCCCCTGCTACAATTCGCATTCCCGTGGATAATATCACATTATTGGGGTCGCTTCATGCCACGGATATGAAAAACAACTCGCGGCAAAAACAACCCCAGTTAGTAGCCCAATTCAGCGGGAAAACCACGAATATGGCAACATTGTGAAACATAATTTTCTGTACAATATATCTTAAGACATAAAAACGAAGTCTCTCTGAAATATATCTTAAGACATAATAACGAAGTCTCTCTGAAAAAAAAAAAAAAAAAAAATCTACACATTTATTCAGACTCACAAAAGGCTAGGCCTATTGTTTTTCCAGAACATTAATACTGAATGCTTGCATGAGACTTTCATAGTGAAACTGCTGTAGCTTTAGGTATTTATTATAAAACTGTACTAATCTGAATACAATACTACCCTTGCATTCCGACTCACTCCACAGTCCACACAAAATCAAAACAATCAAATAAGTCGCAGGCAGGATTACCCTTCATGCATTCATAAACTCTTACGTTTATGGACCTTTCTTTTTGAACATTAAACACAACACAATGCAATGTATATAATTCAAAATACAGGTAAAACCAATCAATAAGGAAAATGACTTCACATTAACACAGTATATTCTGCCCTATTTTTATAGAGTAAAAATGTTTATAACATACATATTGTACAGCACATTTCCATATGCTGAAGATTGTTTTCCACCTGTAAGAAGGGTAAGTATTAAAAGCCACAGAGAATGTACTGTGAAATATATGTGGTTAGACCTTTAGTGCACTTTCAGTGAAGAGTGGTCAGATTCTATTGGGGGAGGATGCACACACACACACACACACACACACACACACACACACACACACACACACACACACACACACACACACACACTAGATTAGATCTCACTTCTGTGTGTCGATGCAGTCTGTTTTCAGACACATCAAGCGTTCTCATCTTATAGTGCTCAAAGAAAATGGTTCATGTTGTAATTTTGATCTGCTTGTGTTTGTGCAAACTGGCTGGTAAGTAATACATGTGTTTTATATGTTTGTATACTGATTTTTAGTTTTTATACAGAGTAATACGATGGAGATACATTTGCTAATACTGATCAATTATGGCTTGGATTCAGGACTATCATCACAAAATAACTTTAGGGACAGATTCAGATTCCCTCAAGATTTTTTCCCCTTTTATGTTCATTCATTTGTTCTTATGTAGCTTCTTTCCTGTCTGTGCTGCTGTCTTGTGTGTTCTTCATTTCTATTTTACATTGTACTGATCCTAGTAAAGTAAACCAACATAAAGTTATTTTGGACCGTTAATCTGTGACAAACTCTGTTCTTCAGGTGTGTTTGCTGATACAGACGGACTGAAGTCAGTGATGGAGGGAGATTCAGTCACTCTAAACTCTAATGTTACTGAAATGATGGATGATGATCTGATTATGTGGAAGTTTGGAACTGAAAACACTTTAATAGCTCAAATCGATGTACTGTCCGACAGCATGACTGTATATGATGATGTTCCTGATGGGAGATTCAGAGACAGACTGAAGCTGGACGATCAAACTGGATCTCTGACCATCACAAACATCACAACTGAACATGAGGGACATTATGAACTAAAGGCCAACAGTGTGAGAAAGAGTTTCAATCTCACTGTCTATGGTGAGGTATATAGGCTATATGTATATCCTAAATCCTATAAATCTTGAGATACACATTTATTATTTTATACTTTCATTTTCAGATCATTGAATGCTTTCCTTTTTTATTTAATATGATTTATTCTAATTTTCTCAGCTCGTCTGCCCATTCCTGTCATCAGCAGTAACTCTTCACAATGTTCTTCATCATCATCATCAAATTGTTCACTGGTGTGTTCAGTGTTGAATGTGAGTCATGTGACTCTCTCCTGGTACAAAGGAAGCAGTTTATTGTCCAGCATCAGTGTGTCTGATCTCAGCATCAGTCTCTCTCTACCTCTGGAGGTGGAATATCAGGATAAAAACACCTACAGCTGTGTGCTCAACAATCCCATCAGCAACCAGACCAGACATCCCAACATCACTCAACTCTGCCACACATGTGCAGGTACGGTAGCGACAATATATGTGTTTATTTACCTGATTGTATTTTGTTGTAGATCAGACTGATGCATTCACTTCTTTCTTTATCATTACAGCACAGTCTTCTCCTCATCCTCCAGTCTCTCTGATAGAGCTGATCTCTGCTGCCGCTGCTGGATCTCTGCTGATTGTTGCTGCAATCGGGATATTTTGTATGTGCCGGAAATGTAGAAAAACGTATCAAGAAGGTAAGTGGTTGGCAATTATCTATAAAATGAGACTGGGCAGCGTCGTCAAAAAGTCCCCAGGCCTTTACACAGCTTTCAAAGACAGACAGGAAGTCAGGGAAGGTCTCGCTGTTTAAGTTTCATTACAAGCTGTTCACACATTGACAATAAAAAATAAAAACTTCCCTTTGAGACTTTGATATATAAAAGTTAATCGTGATATAAGAGTATCCTGTACATTTCGGAGCTGAAAACTTCCTTGTTAGTCAAAGAAAAGCTTTTATTGACACCAGGCCCAGAAAACGAGAGATCTCAGAATATGTCGACCATTGACGTAGTAGAATGCAGAAGCACCGCCTCAAGCCCGCCCACCGACTCATGGAGCTAAACGGGTCGAGCCATAAACATGCCGGTTCCAGCTCACGTGCGTAAGACATTGTGCGTTTGTTCGCTTCATTTCACCGCAGAATCGATTGTAAACAAGATACAGGTCGAGACTGGATTTGCAGACATATTGAGATTAAAACACAATGCTGTGCCTTCTATATTGGATCTGACAGGAACGGTGCAACACACTTGTAAGTAAAACATGTTTTTTATGTGTTAGTATTTCATTGTTACAGATCGTTTGATATCTATTGATTACACACCTTAGCACGCAGTCACAGGCTGGAGAAGGTGTTATTGGTTCATTCGTGATCAGACTCGGACTTGTAACGCCAGTGCTCGCAAAGCCCAACGTCCCGGGGCTATGTGCTTTTCAGACGGGCTATCAAAACGTATCACCGGCCTGGTGACGGGCAATCTTAAAGGTCTTGTTCTTCGTGATCCCATTTTTCAAACTATAGTTAGTGTGTAATGTTGCTGTTAGAGCATAAATAATACCTGTAAAATTATAAAGCTCAAAGTTCAATGCCAAGCGAGATATTTTATTTAACAGAAGTTCCCTTTCAAAGCCTACAGCGAACGGCCAGTTTGGACAACATCCTGGTATTTCCTGCTTTAATTACGTCAGTAGAACAGTTTGTTGACTAACCTCCGCCCACAAGAATACGCCAAAAAGGGGGCGTGGTCTTGTTGCTCCCTCGTGGAGAAGAGGAAGTGTTGCGTTCGGTTCGGTTCGGTTGCGTTTGTCGCCATCAGACGCTGTTATTTTCATCCCGGAGTCAAATCACCTTTGTTTGGCCTTCAGGGGCTGTAGTTTGAGCGCGTTCATCGCCCCGTTATGGTAAGAGGCGTGACCTTCTCGGGCAACGTGTGCTAAGCTGCTGTCGAATCACAACACGGGAACCGCTGGCACAATCAGAACTCGTTACGTGTTTCTGAAGGAGGGACTTCATAGAACGAGGAAATTCTCAGGCCGTTTTGAGGACAGTGAAAACAGCAGTATACAGATAAGTAAATTGTGTGAAAAATACTGTGTTTTTTTACACGCGAAACATGAACACGTTATATTGCACACTGTAAACACAATCAAAGCTTCAAAAAAACACGAAAAACGGGACCTTTAAAGGGTAACTTCAGTGATTTAGCATTAAGCTTTGTATTTAAACTGGGTCATTTATGCAGTAGAAATATGAAATAATTTTTGAATTTGGTGCCTTCTAGACTGAGAAAATACAGAAAATGTATTTGTGTCTCATGTGGATGAAAGACAACAACTCCCAGAATGCACTTGCTTCGCTGCCCTACGAGACCACTCCGTACACCGTCGTTTTGATCTTCATAGTAATACAATCATTTCGTTCAGTTTGAGAATAAACACTACAATAAAAACTGAACGTGTCTTTTCAATAAAGTGTGAGTGAGCCAAACGAAAGTCACGGCACAGGCAGCAGTGTCAGATTTCATTCATCACGAGAGAAGAGCTGAGGTAACGTTAAGCGCCAGTCTGGCACGTTTTCTGATCGCATAAGGAAGCTAAACTATCACAGGAATTCATTGAAAAGTTGAAACACTCACTTTACTCTGCACCACGCTCCGTTATTATGATTGTCTGTGCAGCCGTCTGTGTCTTACATTCTGTGCGTGAGATCTCTCCCCAATGGGTAGGTTGATAACATGCGGAACAGCGCCATCTAGTGGCTGTAGTCTTTAGCCTTTGGCCAAAAAATCTTGAGAGAATTATGCATTTTATTTCTGGAAAAATTCCTCCGATGACGCAAATATCGTCATTTTGCGTCATCGGAGGAATTTTTCCAGAAATAAAATGCATAATTCTTTCGTCTCAGGGGGATATGAGGGGGGAAAGTACCATAATTTGAATATACTACCAGGTTTCTACTGATACAAAGCCTAATGCTAAATCACTGAAGTAGGGCTGCTCGATTATGGAAAAAATCATAATCACGATTATTTTGGTCAATATTGAAATCACGATTATGTAACACGATTATTTCACATGACTTCGGGAATGTGTTGCATTTATTAAAAAGACACCTTTCAACAATTCAATTGAAATTTGTAACATTTGTTGTACTTTTTGAACTATTAAAATAAATAATATAACATATATTCAAATCAAAGTATAAAAGTAAAAATGATAACCACAAATAAATAAGATCAACAATATGGTTCGGCTAGATATGCATTTCAGGTTTTTCAGGTACGTCTAACATTAGTTTTCAGGTACAGAATGTATCAAATGTAAAATAACATTGCATATTTGTGTGCATAAATTAAAGATTAATCCTATTAAACTTACAAAAGCTATTCAATCAAGTGCAGTGAGTGATGTCCTTGTCTTTTGTTGTTTGACATTAAACAGACAGCAGTAAAGGCTACTGCCCCTTTAAGACCTAATGCATGGATATGCGTCGTCTTTCTCGACTGTATAAAGTTTACTTAAGGCATATACAGACTATGTCTGCTAGGATACTCATCAAGATGGACGTTGACATACGTTTTGTGTGAGTTTGTCCGTTCAAGAGCAAGACTTGAAAGAGAACTCAATATTTGCGCGCTGTGAGACGTGTGCGCGCTCTCGGATGAGTGCACAGAGACACATTTTCTCACAGCGCGCGCTACTTCTCATTCGCGTCTTCTGGCACTACACCCGGGTGATGACGGCGAAAATGACTGGTCACATTCGAAAATATGGCAGCACGCGCATGCATTGAACAAAGTTTACAGAGAGAGAATTATTTGAAAAATATGAAGGAAAAAAAGGACGTTTACACAGCACCCCTGCTCTCGTCAGTTTTTGTTTCTTTATTAGATTGTCATAGGTCTCTCTGTGTTTAATTCTCTAGTGGTTAAACAAATTCGTGGTGTTCCCTTGCGTTGCAGCCACTACCATGTAGCAAATCTTGCACGTAGCATGTTTCTGCTCGTCATCTGATTCCTCGAAGCCAAACTGTTCCCAGACAACGGAGTTGGTTTTGCCTTTTTTGCTCACCAAACGCTGCTGTAACTGCCCTCCTTCTGCCGTCTTTACTCGCGCCGAGTTTTTAAATTCCAGCGGATGATATGCACACGAGACTCAAGAGACTCACGACCTGAGAGAGTTTGTGGCTTCGGGAGGGGCGGATGTGCGCGTGCGCATGCACGTTTCATTCAGAACGCAAGACAAACTAAGAGTGTTCTTGCAAAACTGAACATGGCAAAATAATCTTTTTTTCTCGATTGTACTATTTTGGTGATCGTTGGGAGCCAAAATCGAAATCGAAATTCAATTAATTGCACAGCCCTACACTGAAGTGACCCTTTAAATAGTGAAATAACATTCCTTTCTTGTGTGCGCGCGCGTGTGTGTGTACGGTTCGCGGTTATATTCACTGATCGGGCCGACCAAGTAATACAAAAATAGCATTCCAATCAATCGTGGGTGGATGAGAGATAAATCATTGTGTTTGCTTGATAAAGATATTTTTTTTTAGCCCTGTGAACGTTTCTCCAGACGCTTTCAAAACAATTTCCACATGTACTGAGGGGAGCTGAAGCTCATTAAATATGCAAATCTTATCCAATCCTAGCTGTGGGTGTTTACTTCCAAGTCTTCAGTGCGGCACGCCCATCAAAACCGAGCGTTTTTCAGAGAGCCTCAAATCAAAGGCAGAAAATAGCCTATTACTAATTCATTATGATGTTTTTGAATGTAAAAACCACGCGAACGTCATACGTTGACCTCAGACAACCGTATAATTTTTAAAAAAAAATCCAGTTCATGACCCCTTTAATAGGCCTACATGAAAATCCTTACATATAGCCCCTTTAATGCTTTAACTTTGAAAGCCCTAATAATAACACATATGTTGTGAAAAAACAGATCTAGTTAAGATTAAATTGCTGTTGTTTTTTAATGCATCTTTTATTATTGTTGAAACAGATCAGACTCTTGAAAAAGAGATCACTTACGCTGAGCCAACATTCACCAGAAGAAACGCACATATAATGGTAAGATCATTTATTCATAAGTTATGTTCATCTCTGTATCAATTTAGCAGTCAGTCAAATGTATGTATGCTACAAAGAAAAAACAATAGCACCATATCAAATATATAAAAGCCATAAGATCATCATTCAATGCAATAATCACTGACACATATGATATCCCATGATACGCAAGACACTATAGCAACTACAGATTTCCTTCATGTTCAGCATGAGCCGCTGATTTCCTGTGTCAGCTGATCTTAATGATTTCATTCTCAGAAAAGAGAATATTCATAGTATGTACCTTTTAGGAGTAGATAAGGTACAAAGTTGTCATTTTAAGCCTTTAATGCCCCAGACACAAGATGTTACATCTCTAAATGTTAGTACTTTTTTCTGACAGTGGTACGTACTGTCCTGGGCTGCATTTCCCAAAAGCATTATTAGCGAGATTGTAGAGACCATTTACAATTGGCCAGTGCTGAACCTGATCACTGTTACAAGAAAAAAAGCATATCTGAACTGAACACTGAATCACATATACATTATATTGCCGAAAGTATTGGGACACCCCTCCAAATAATTGAAATTCAGGTGTTTCAATCACTTCCATGGCCATAAAATCAAGCACTTGGCATGCAGACACTTCTACAAACTTAAACATTTGTGAAAGAATGGGTCGCTCTCAGAGGCTCAGTGAACTCAAGCGTGGTACCGTGATAGGTTGACACCTTTGCAATAAGTCCGTTCGTGAAATGTTGCTCAACTGTTTGTGGTATTATAACAAAGTGGAACAATTGAGAACAACAGTAACTCAGCCACTAAGTGGTAAGCCACGTAAAACACAGAGCGGGGTCAGCACATGCTGAGGGTCACAGTGCACAGAAGTCGTCAACTTTCTTTAGAGTCAATAGCTACAGACCTCCAAATTTCATGTAGCCTTCAGATGAGCTCAAGAACAGTGTGTAGAGCTTCATGGGATGGGTTTCCATGGCCGAGCAGCTCATCCAAGCCTTACATCACCAAGAGGAATGCAAAGTGTGGGATGCAGTGGGGTAAAGCACGCCGCCACTGGACTCTAGAGCAGTGGAGACGTGTTCTCTGGAGTGACCAATCACGCTTCTCTGTCTGGCAATCCGATGGACGAGTCTGGGTTTGACGGTTGCCAGGAGAACGGCACTTGCCTGACTGCATTGTGCCAAGTGTAAAGTTTGGTGGAGGGGGATTATGGTGTGGGGGTTGTTTTTCAGGGGTTGGGCTTGGCCCCTTAGTGCCAGTGAAAGGAACTCTTAATGCTTCAGCATACCAAGACAGTTTGGGGATGGCCTAGCCTGACATCGTCATACTCAAGATTCTAGTCAGAATATGAGTCTGATGCTGCTCCATAGGGCTATGATTATGAGGCGTGTTTCAACCGAACCAGGAAAGACCTCAATTGGATAGACCTACAACCAATCAAAGCAACGGAGGGACGCATAACGTTAGTTGTCAACACAACTCAACTGCACGTACACTGGAAGAAGTAGAATAAGAAAATGAGTGTCGAAAACGGCTGGCATCCAGGCTAGGGACGGCCCCTTCCTGTTCCAACTTAACTGCGCACCAGTGCACATAGCGTCGGTCCATAAAGACATGGATGAGTGAGTTTGGTGTGGAGGAACTTGACTGGCCTGCTCAGAGTCCTGACCTCAACCCGATAGAACAGCTTTGGGATGAATTAGAGCGGAGACTGAGAGCCAGGCCTTCTCGTCCAACATCAATGCCTGACCTCACAAATGCGCTTCTAGAACAATGGTCAAAAATTCCCATAAACACACTCCTAAACCTTGTGGAAAGCCTTCCCAGTAGAGTTTAAGTTGTTATAGCTGCAAAGGGTGGGCCAGCTCCATATTAAACCCTACGGATTAAGAATGGGATGTCATTAAAGTTCATGTACATGTAAAGGCAGTCGCCCCAAAACTTTTGGCAATATTGTGTATATCATGAGTAAGTTTTTAATGTATTTATTATTATTGTATTTTTTACAGAATGTTAAAGAGGAAGAGCAAGTAGAGTATGCACCGATCGCCATGAGTACCAGACACGGAACATCCTGCGACAACCTTTACAACTCCTGCTGACAAGAAGTTCTTTAAAACTTTTTAGAGTTTTGGGATTGTTGACAATCACTACATGTAGCACCTATAGCCTCGTTCACACCAGCAGCAGCACGTGACTAAAGCGCCTACTAGCTCTCAACAAACAGACCTGTATGCGGAATTTACGGATCCGTTTTGAGGACGTTGAAATATTTCACTATATAACTTTTGCACCTAGAATGTACGTTAGTCAGACACTGAACAGAGATGGAACTATCTAGAGCGCACATGTCGACCATCTGTGTTCACCAAGCGGAAACCTCCCGCAGTTTCTCTTGAAGCCAATACGGAAGTGACATATACTGGTACTTTTCGCTTACTCTTTTATAAGTACTGTGAATTCAGACATCTTTCTTTTGTCACATACTGTGTATCGCCTGCTATATAGTAGTAGTAGGGAAGTATGCGATTTCGGACGCAGCTGATTTTTTTATAACAGTAAAAACTCTTTTAATGTAGCCTGATCTTAATGTTGATATTTTGTCATGTTTATCAAAATAAAACTGGTAAAAGACACTTTATTGGTATTCAATTAGTATATGTTGAACTTTCTTCTTGTACATACAAGTGCTATATTAAACAGTACACAAAGTACCGAATAAAAACTGTCATGAAAATGTATTGGACAAGCAGGCTTTTGCACCTAATCAACTTCATCTAATGTGGCCTACGCAAAACACCTCTAGAGGAAGCGGAAAGTGTCTCTAGAGGAAACTTCTAGTCTCTGTTTTCAATTCCTCCCCGAATGAAAGCAGCAAATCCTGCCGGTTGAATCCAGCCAAAGTCGAACACACCTACACTCTCAGAAAAAAAGGTACAAAAGCTGTCACTGGGGCGGTACTCTTTCAACACCTTTGTACCTAAAGAGTGCCTATTAGTACCTCAAAGGCACATATTGGTACCAAAATTGTACATTAGTAACTAAATGGTACATATTAGAACCTTTTTAATGGGTACCATCCCATTGACAGCTTTTGTATCTTTATTTTTATGAGAGTGTAATGTGGATTTGGCTAAAACAATGATTGAGTAGCAGTCAGATGACCCCTGGAGTTCACCTTTCTTTGGTCATTTTAAGGCTCTGGCTCCACTAACAGCTCCTTTTGAGATTCAGACCAGCTGTGTTCTGATTTATTTACAGCTGTAGAAATACTGGGTCGACCTGATGGGTGCATAAGCAAACAGCTTGTTGAGTCTGTATCCGTGGTTGATCTCTGACGAGTGTATGTCTGAGGTGAATAGCTTGTGGTTGATGGGCTTTTTCCATTCCCATATGAAGCTCACAGTCTACACAAAAAAGCTTGACTATAAAAAAAGTCATCAATAAAGTCTGACAGATAAAAGATTCTCTTAGACAGTGATGTGTTACTGTGAGAATGTGAAATGTTAAAGTGCAATCAATACTTAATCGATAATTGAGCTTACGCCTCTCTCCATGACGTCACATTGTCAGGGGGTAACAAGTGCTAGTTTCAGTGGTTATTTCTAACTCCAGTGTATGAGAAGCTGACGTTATTTCTAAGAAGATCTATGCTTGATATCACACCTTTTTTATAAAGTTCATATCCTGTGTTTTTCCCCCCCTGTCAATGTCAGGGAGTTATTTTAAGAATAAATGCAATCTATGGTTTACTGTTGCAATGTTTATGTTATCCTACTGATGGTCAGAGTATTTAATAATTTCTAGTTTCCATCAGTCTCTGAAGTAACTTGTTAAATTTAGCAGTTCGGCAATTTTCAGTGCTGCTGTCCAAAAGGAAAATGTAGTAACTCAACATTTAGTCAAGTTTTGTCTTTGAGTGTGTAGCATGATACTGAGTCATAATGCCATTTGATTGATCCCACTATTAAAAAGCTGTTAGTCTAGAGCCTGGGAGAAAAAATCTGTCACTGCAATATCTTCTATAGGCTAAATGAATGGCTGTCAGTATGGTGGGCGAGATGATTCTGCCCACATGTAGTTACAATAGTTAACACAAGGGGTTAACTGGTCATGTTAGGGGGGGGGGATCTGTTGCTCTTTCATGCATATTGTTTTTTTTGTTTTGTTTTTTTTACACTGTTAAAGACTTATGCTGGGTACACACCAAAAGATAATCGGGCTGATTTTGGGCCGATTTCTCCCCTTTCGACAATCCTAGCTATGTCCCGATTATCTTGATGGTTCTAAAGATTATCTTATCAGATTTTCCTGTGGTGTGAAGTGTGTTAAGAGTGTCCGAACCTGCTCGAAAGAACGTCGGAGCCATCCCGATCGCGAACATGTTGAATATTTACGATCAGAAATCCTGATGTGTGGGGGGAACCCCGAGGACAAACGCGCGCACACTCATGTGAAACGAAATAATATTCAATCTGAAAGCACGCTGAGAGATGAAATAGTCATGAACTGACTATAACTCAGACTATAAAAACTATTATTTAAAGTTTATTTAATAAGGCAATTTCAAAGAGAATAATATAGCTATTTTCCAAGAGACACCTGAGTACAACAATTATAAAAAAACAGCAGTGTGATTTTTTTTATATACCATTACTCACCTCTAGCTCACTCTGTAACATCAGTGTTTCCCACACATAGACTAATTAGTGGCGGTGCGCCACAGAATCAACCGGCCGCCACATATTGCGCGTTGTTCTTTAACTTTTTAACGCTATTTAAAACATGCAGCGTATTCGTTAATTTCCTTTCCGTGCTCTCTCTCTCCATCTCTCTGTCACTCATGCGTCTCTCTCTCTTTCTCTCAACCCTGCTTTTGATATGAAACTTGAAAGTCTAAGCTTTTAAACTTGAATACGAAATTCAAACAATAAATATAGCGTTTTGGCGCTAATGTGGCATAAAAGTTAAAGCCAGAGGCGTGGAAAAACAGAGTTCCGACATGCTCTCATCTCCCGGCGGCGTGCGCGCTCATGTATGTGGTTCACGGATGGAGCGCTCACATATACATGTATCTAGTCTGGTTGCTCAAAGTATTGCTGATCATAACTGCTTACTTATTTTTAGGTTTTGCATTTAAATACATATTTATGATCAAACACTAGATTTCTTTAAATGTGAAATTTTAAAACGTTAACAATTTACATCCTAATATTTTTAATGATACTTATATAAGCACACACAAGTGAATATTAATAATTCCAAGCAAATATAATTTACCCAAGAAAAGTTTAAAATAGTGCTAAAAAGGCAAACTTTCCTTATATGTACAGTAGGCTATATGAATTGATATTGAATCAAGATCGAAATTGACATTTGTGCCAATCACCGCCATACTTATTCTGAAGTCTCGTGAGATTTTGCGAAAATTCCTGTGTTTACAGTCGGGACTCTGGTTGAAAATCTGTTCGTGTGTGGTGTGCTGTCTTTGTCACATCATGGCACACCACACATTATAGGAGCAAAACGGTTCAATCTAGGATTATTTGTCCTCGTGTGTGGTCTATCACATTTTGAAAATCTTATATGTAAAAAAATCTCTTGGTGTGTACCCAGCATTAGATTCTCATGCTAAACTTGGCCAAAGTTTAAAAAAATAAGTCAGACATTTGATGGAGTATTTATGTGGCAAAATACTCCTTCTGGTTTCTCTCAAGTTTCAGGAAAAAAAATTCAAGTATGGGCCAAGCGGCAACCTCCCGCAGTTTCTCTTGAAGCCGGTACGAAAGGCTAGATGTCTTACGGCAGAGTCTCTACCCAGCCCAGTGTCTGGGCTCACTGTGGGTAAGTGTGGGTTTTCTGTGGGACAGTGTGGGCAAGGGCAAACCCTTTGGGGGCCCATGTTGGATTACTGTGGGCAAGTCCACAGTTGGGCGTGCCCACAGAAAACCCCCACCGGCCCCCAGTGGGTTAGCCCATGGGGGGCCCACAGCGGATTTGCCCATTTGGGCCCCAATGAGGGTTTAGTGTGGCCAACCCACTGTGGGCTTGCCCACAGAAAACCCACACAGGCCCCCAGTGGGTTACCTCATGCAGGGCCCACAGTAGTTTTTCACTGTGGGGCCACCATGAGGGAACCCTCCATTGCAGCTGTTCCCAGACAGACTGATAAAGTCAGAGGGACCATATTACAGTAGTTTAAACTCCATTAGACCATTAGATTTCAATAAATCACAGCACTTATATACAGTATTAATACATTCATAAATAACATTAAATTATTATAATACGATAAATTGTATGTTGTAATGCAAAACTTTCTATGAAGTCCATGATTACATTTTTTTACCGTATTTATTAAATAATATTTAAATTAAATGAATAAATTAAACAAACATATTTGTCACAATAAAACAATGCAAATGGTTGATCATTCACTGATTTGTTCATTATTCGTTGGCATTCATCAGTGGTTATTTATAACATTATTTTTTAGATTTTTACATTTATATTTGTATATACATTATTTAGATTATATTTTTTATTATAATGAATACATCACTGATTAATTTTATATTTTTATATAATATAACATTTCTGAAATGGCAAAAAAATAAATAAAAATAAAAAATTACATATTCGTAATACACTAGCTGGCGTCATCACGTGATCAATTCTAACCAATGAGACTGCTGGAACTGCACCGCTAATGAGCTCAGCTGTCATTCCGGATTCGACTGGGACTGCCAAACTCTGCTCTAAACTCTAAACAGGTAAGTTAAGCGTTTTAAGTTTCCATATTACTATGTGAGTTTCCTATTATAATTAGAGAAACAGGTCAAAATGGTAACAAATTAATTGATATTAAACTACACTCTCTCATTTAAGTGGTTATCTGATTAATAACGATGTGATGACAATAGTTTTTGTGCGCAAAAATAAAATAAAAATAACACCTTTATCCAACTTGTTCTTGTCTTCCGTGTGTGCCTCGACGACGCATGCGCGAGAATATGACGCAGATCCGGCGTTAGGACACATGACCCAGAAGCGATTTGTTTACAAGCAGAGGAAGACACGCCGTATCTAAGCTGTTGGATTCTACATTGATCGTGCTTTAGGTCTCGGCGTAGTTCTCAAAATCAGGCTTAAGTGTGCATTTCATGGATTCCCGAACGCTGGCGCTACGTCATATTCTCGCGCATGCGTCGTGGAGGCACACACGGAAGACAAGAACAAGTTGGATAAAGGTGTTATTTTGATTTTTTTTTGCGCACAAAAACTACTGTCATCACATCGTAAAATGATTGTAGAGCCACTGTGGTGAGATGGACTTTGTAACGACGTTTTAAGTGCCTTTCATGGATCTTGGAAGTGTAAATGTCCTGAATGCCAATGGAGGCCTATCTGAAGCCTTTCTCAGCCATCAGCTTTTAACAAAAATATCTTCATTTGTGTTCCGAAGATGAACGGAGGTCTTACGGGTGTCGAACGACATGAGGGTGAGTAATTAATGACAGAATTTTAATTTTTGGGTGAACTAACCCTTTAATAACACTGTATTTATAAGTACAGTGGTGTCGTACATTCTCCGATGTTGTTGTACATATTTATGAATAAAAGTTTTAAACTAGATTTATACCATTAAATGTTGTTAGTCCTCTCTCTTTTCAGTATGTATTGACACCTCGTCCTGACTGCAGAATTGAGCTCCAACCCCAGTTAAGCAGACCTGAACCGGTTGATCAAGGTCTTCAGGATCAGCAGAAACTACAGGCAGGCTGGAGCTAATCTCTGCAGGTGTTTGATTAAATAAGTAATTTAATTAAATTATCAATCACATCAATTCATTTTACAATCCTATAGCCCTTTATTTAGATTAAAAACCCTTCTCATTCATTTGGTGAGGAACATGGCGTTTTGGCAGTGTTTGCACACCCTGTCATGCGGTCGGCTATAAGCCACAGCTGTAGATGCATACTGCAGTGTTAAAGGAGCTGTATGTAGGACTGTGGCCAAAACTGGTACTGCAATCACTTTCAAATTACTGTAGAGCGGTGTATCCCCTCTCCCCCTCCCCCTGACTCGAGGTTGCCAGATAGGCTGCAGGATCCAGCAGGAATGTAGGCTGCTACACGGAGCTTTCAATGGCAAGTGACGAGTCGTACACAGTTTTTTTTCTTTCTGTTAATTATGTTTATGCTTCAAGAGCGATGTTTTGTGAAGTAATTATGAATCGCAAAAATTTACTAATGGCGATTAGCCAAATATAATCGTAAATATGAACGCTCGTATGTGACAGTACATTCCCACATGAAAAAATACTATAGTAAAATTACAGCAAAGCTAAATAACATTAGCAATGGTCATACAGGTCAACTTGCAGCATGTTTTGTCCACTATATAAGCGAAGAACGAATGAGGAATCATTTTTACTGAGGTAACATTAGGCTACTGTCTCAAATACGTTTACACAGTGCTAATAAGCGTGCTAATGTTGTTTTCCTCAGCGTCCCAGCATAATGACAGAGAAACGGGCTCTGATAATGCATTACTAATGTTAGCAATGACGACTCGCCGTTTTTATTTACCAAACAATTCCTTAACGTTACCTTTTCAATTCAATGACCCACCTCCTCCATCTGCGCTAACCTAACGTTACTTTGCACGAACATGCATATCTTTGTTCGACTGTCATGAATATTTGAAATGTCCATTTACATTAAGTACAAGTTAGCCAAACATAGATAACCCTTACCTGGCTGTCCAGGAGAAAATTAGAAACGTTGGCATCAGTCTTCAAATTATTCTCCGTTTTCAGCCGTCTCTATCTTTCAAAGGCATCTAAAATCCTTGTTTTATTTCGGACACTGTCACGACGTTTTTCTGATTCATAACGAGGTCGTTTAGGTTTCGTAAAGTTAGACATTGTTTATCCAAAAAGTTTGTAGCTGCAGCTGTGGTAACTAGAGCAGAGCTGGCCACCCGAATGCAGAAACACTACTGACTTCGTGATTGGTAGACATGTGGAGGGTGGCGCTTCAGGCCAAAACACAACATGTCAACATCAACATCAGTTGAGGGCTGCAACTTCACTTTTAAAATGACAATATCTTGGCCGGACAACCGTTGTCAGTGATATAAATATTTGAAATTAACATGATTTCTTAATGTCTAGTGACATATCAGGGCCATTTTATGATTAATTGAAATACATTTCTTACATACAGTTCCTTTAAGGCTAACGATTAATCGATTAATTGATCGTTAATTTAAACGACGATCGATCATGGAAAGTTGTGTAAATTGACATCCCGAGTGTCAACCACAGCTAAATAAACCCAAAGGCCACTCGGGCACAGGTCACTGCATCTTTTGCTGTGTAAGTACATTTTTGACTGTCAGACACATTCTAAGTGTTTGCATTTATTTTAATAAAACTTGCATATTCATGCTGCAAGTAAAAGTCATCAATAATTTCTTAATAAAGACATTAAAGGTATAATTCTTCATGTTGTTCCAAACCTGTATTACTTTTTTTCTGTGGAATACAAAATAATTTTTTTTAATAATGTTTCATCTGTCTTGTCCATACTATAACAGGTCAATGGGATCCAATGATGTTTTTATTGTAAGGACAATTCATTTATTAATATTTTTTCCAAATATCATCTTCCACAGAAGAAATCTTGTAGGTTTGGAATGACATGAGGGTGAGTATAAAGCTTGATACATACTCCGCAAGAGCAAAGAAAAAAGTTCTCGCTTCGAGAACTATTGTGTGATTGGTCAGAAATATAAAATAGACGTGGTGAATGCGGAGAAACGACACCTGTTCAGCACCTGATTTTCTCGTGAAGTATGGAATGTCCTGGCCATAATGAACTTTGTTCTTGTTCTTGCCACCTTGAGAAAACTAACAAATTTCTTTGTTCTTGCGGAGTTTGTACCAAGCTTAAGTTGACAATTTCTTTACATTGTGTTGACAATTTTAGTATATTGTTCTTAGTTCATTATGCCCTCAATTTGTTTGCTCTCTTTATCTTTCTCTCTCAACAACACAGCCTAAATTTGTTTTTAATATTAAACAACAACACGCAAGAGACCGGGATGGTGGAAGGAGCGGAAGAACCAGAAGACTGGAGATGAGGCAAAGATCTACTGGTATCCGAGGGGATTGATATATTTTATTAGATAATTCATAATCCACTTAATGTGTTGTGATGTGGTTATAATTGGTCATTTTTCTGTTTTATAATTTTATTTTTTAAATAATTTTATTTTTAAAAGATAATTTTTTGCAAGGATGTATGAAATTGATCAAAGTGACAGTAAAGACTTTTACATAGTTATTCAAAAAATAGTTACTTTGTAAAATATATTAAAACAGAAAACCGTTATTTTAAGTTGCAATATTACACTCTTTAATGTATTTTCTTTTTATCAAATAAATGCAGCCTTGATGAGCAGAAATGACTTCTTTCGAAAGCATTTTAAAAATCTTACTGACCCCAAACTTTTGAATGTTAATATATTGTATATTTAAATTTTTTACATGACTGTGAATAAATTAAATTATTTGAAACGATTTATAATTTATTTGTTCTACAACAAGTGAATTTATTGTGTGTGTATTGTGGCAAATGCAAAGTAGAACCAAACTAATCTTGTTTGTTATGGCTACAGGTCTATTCTGACACATCTGTGCATTGCCCACAGTATGCCCACACTTTTTCCAGTGTACCCACAGAATACCCACACTTTGCCCAATGTGTGGGCTTGCTGTGGGCCCACAAATGGCATCAACTGGGGCCCACTCTACTTGGTGTGGGCCGGCCCACACTTTGGGCTGACCCACTATGGCCCCACACATGCCCCGCATTTCACGTCGGTATCTGGCCCCAAAGGAGCATGTTTGCTGGGTAACATCATCATCAGCGGCCATCTTGTCACAGGCAGGGTTCTGTGGTACCTGATGTAAGGCGAGTGATCCGCATGAACACAAACACTCTTATCTCATTGAAATCTTGACGGATTTACAAATGGTTTGGTTTCTTACAAACGTTATTAACGTGGCTATAATTATGGATGCTTGAACAAATTTTTTATAATTTTTCATAAGTATGCAGTGTCATAACTACATCTCTGATGTTTATAGCAAACCAAACAGTTTGAAAATTGGTAGAAAATTTAGCAAGTTATGGTTATTTAAAAAGTGCAAGCACCATTAAAACACAATGTTACAAGTGAGCGAGCTGACTGTGACAAGATGGCCGCCAGGTGCGGATGTCGACCTCCATTGGCCAGCAGCGCGGACAAGACATCTAGCCTTTATTATGGATATCTATGGGTACGAAAGTGACTCAAACTGCAATTCATCGACTGGCCGCTAGAGACAGGCTCCAGAAGAGAGCAGAATCTCATTGAGCACCATGTTAAAATGCCCAACTTACTGTGGTAGCTATCAGTGATGCGCGGGTCAATGTATAAACAACCCGCACCCGACCGACGTTTTCAACTAACCCGCCCGCAACTCGGACCGCAAAAAAAAAAGAAAATATTGTACCCGACCCGCTTCCTGACCCCCATTTTTTAAAAGTAGTAAATGCTCATCGTAGCTCATTGGGCCATTGAGAAAATGTTTCAGGCCCTGGCGTGGTGCTCAGAGGTGCAGCGGCGAGAGCAGGCAGTTCTTGAGGCGGCCCATCCCATTTTAGCTCCAGATGCATATTATTGATGAACGCGATGTTTATGTTTCGACCCGGCTTGAAGAATTCATCAGCCCACATTTGGAAAACATTTGGAAAAGTGTGAAAGCCCTTAGGAGCGCAAACGTCTCGGTTACGGATGTAACCCTCGTTCCCTGAGGAGGGAACGGAGACGTAACGTTAGTGACTAACGAATGGGGGTTTCGCTTAGAAGCCTATCAACTTCGAGTTTTGAGAAAACGCCCAATGGCGTGCCAATGCCATGGGGCATGCGGAATTTGCATACGTAGCTCCGCCTCACTGCGTGAGTATATAAGGAAGTACGAGGCAATATCGCATTATGTTACCTGCTTGAAGAGCCAAGACTGAACTCCTGCGTTCCAGGCAACACAGCTGATGTGGCAAGGGGACGTTACGTCTCCGTTCCCTCCTCAGGGAACGAGGGTTACATCCGTAACCGAGACGTTCCCTTTCGTTCAGTCACTACGACGTAACGTTAGTGACTAACGAATGGGGGTCCCAATATAATCCCGCCACTCAGCCGTCTTCCAGCGCCCTGCGTAAGTGTGAGTACCCTGTCGTAAGACTAGTACGGACGAAGGACCCACCTTAACACAGGATTACCAAGGTACACTGGGAAGCATATCCCAGTGAGGGAATGCCAAGATGCCTACCCGTGGGGAGGACTTAAGAGACACATATGACCCGGAGAGGGTTGCATATGGAAGATCTCTAGGGTACCAGCCGAAGGTGAATTTTTAACCCTAGGGGTGGCGGGGACACGCCAAGGGAAGAAACCCGCTCACTGCGGAGACTTACGGTGAAATACACATGTGGGGGTCGCCGGAGGGAACCATGCACATGGGGCACCTGGCCGGACATGAGGGTCTGGGCTCGAAAGGGCAGACTGAACTGATGTCGGCGTCGACAGTGCTGGAGGAGCTCAGGGCTCTCGGGGAGCTCACCTGAGGAAAATATCGCACGTATCCAGTCCGTGGAGTGGAGTGGCGAGCAAGCGAAGACACCTGAGCCTGGCCCATCACCGGCCCCTCGGGGGGGCGAGTACATAGTCGGACACTGGCTCCACTCGGAGATTGTAGAATCTGGCGAATGTGTTGGGTGTCGCCCAGCCTGCAGCTCTGCAGATGTCTGCTAGCGAGGCGCCATGCGCTAGAGCCCAAGAGGAGGCCACACACCTCACACCAAGGGGACATGGTCGGCCTTGCTGCTGGTAAGCCAAAGCAATGGTGTCCACTATCCAGTGAGACAGCCTTTGCTTTGAGAGAGCACTTCCCTTCCGCTCTCCACCATAACAGACAAAGAGCTGGTCTGAGGTCCTGAAACACTGCGTCATGTCTACGTAGGCGCGGAGAGCGCGTACTGGACAGAGCAATGCCAAGGCTGGGTCTGCCTCCTCCAAAGGCAGCGCTTGCAGGTTCACCACCTGGTCCTTGAACGGAGTGGTGGGAACCTTGGGCACATATCCAGGCCGGGGTCTCAGGATCACGTGAGAGTTAGCCGGCCCGAACTCCAGGCACGCTTCGTCAACCGAAAATGCCTGCAGGTCCCCGACCCTCTTGACTGAGGCCAATGCGGTCAGCAGAGCCGTCTTCATAGACAGAAACTTAATATCGACCGACCGCAAAGGCTCAAAGGGAGGTCTCTGCAGAGCAGTTAACACTACTGCGAGGTCCCAAGAGGGTACGAGAGGAGAGCGAGGAGGATTCAGTCTCCTAGCTCCCCTCAGGAACCTGATGACCAGGTCGTGCTGACTTACCTTTTTGTTCTCCAAGAGATCGTGGTGGGCAGATATTGCGGCCACATATACCTTGAGGGTGGAGGGAGACAGCCTTCGCTCCAGCCCCTCTTGGAGAAACTCAAGCACGGACCCGATCGGACATTTCCAGGGGTCTTCTTGGCGGGAAGAGCACCAGGTGACGAAGAGGTTCCACTTCAACGCATAGGCATGCCGAGTGGACTCTGCCCTAGCGGAAGTGATGGTGGCGACCACCGTAGGTGGTAGGCCACTCAAACCTGCCGGGTCCCGTCTAGGAGCCACACGTGGAGGTTCCAAAGGTCGGGACGCGGGTGCCAATGGGTGCCCCGTCTCTGAGTGAGGAGGTCCGGTCTCAGAGGAATAGGCCAGGGAGGGGCTGTCGCAAGGAGAATGAGTTCGGGGAACCAGGTCCGGCCGTGCCAGTACGGGGCGACCAAAAGGACCTGCTCCTTGTCCTCCCTGATCTTGCACAGAAGCTGTGCGAGTAGGCTCACTGGGGGAAACGCATATTTGCGTAGGCCCCGCGGCCAGCTGTGCGCCAGTGCATCCGTGCCGAGCGTGCCCTCGGTCAGGGAATAATACAGGCTGCAGTGGGAAGAGTCGTGGGAGGCAAACAGGTCTACCTGTGCGTCGCCGAACTGTTCCCAAATCAGCTGAACCGTCCGGGGATGGAGTCTCCATTCTCCCGGGAGAGGCTGAAACCGCGAGAGCTCGTCGGCTGCGTGGTTCAGGACTCCCGGAATATGGACAGCACGAAGGGACCTCAGGCGCTTCTGACTCCATAAGACGAGATGGCGGGCGAGTTGAGACATGCGGCGGGAGCGTAGACCGCCCTGGTGGTTGATGTACGCTACTACGGCCGTGTTGTCTGTCCGGACAAGCACATGTTGACCCTTCAGCAACGCTCGGAAGCGGTGCAGGGCGAACCGTACTGCCAGCAACTCGAGGCAATTGACATGCAGGAGGCGCTGGGGTCCTGTCCAGGAGCCCGCGGCTGCTTGTCCATTGCACATGGCACCCCAGCCCGTGGCAGAGGCATCCGTCGATACGACAACATGCCTGGAAACTCGTTCTAAGGGCACACCGGCCCGTAGAAAGCTGAGGTTCGACCACGGGGTGAGTGTCTGTAAGCAGGCCCGAGTCACTTGGATCCGGAGCGTGCCAGACTGCCATGCCCATCTCGGGACTCGATCGCGAAGCCAGTGCTGAAGCGGTCTCATATGAAGCAATCCGAGCGGCGTTACCGCGGCTGCAGATGCCATATGCCCCAGGAGCCTCTGAAAAAGTTTCAGTGGAACCGCATTCTTGCTCTCGATTTGTCGGAGGCAAGTCAGCAGAGACTGCGCGCGCTCGCTCGAAAGCTGCGCGTACATGGCGACCGAGTCGATCTCCATACCGAGAAAAGAGATCCTCTGCACTGGGCAGAGTTTGCTCTTCTCCCAGTTGACCCGAAGGCCCAGACGGGTTAAGTGGTGGAGAACCAGATCTCTGTGTCCGCAAACCTGCTCTCGAGAGTGGCCTAGTATGAGCCAGTCGTCGAGGTAGTTCAGGATGCGGACCCCGTGCTGCCAAAGGGGCGCAAGGGCTGCCTCGGCGATCTTCGTGAAGACGCGAGGGGACAGAGATAACCCGAATGGGAGAACTGCGTACTGGTATGCCCGCCCCTCGAAAGCAAACCGTAGGAACGGTCTGTGTCGAGGAAGGATGGAGACATAGAAGTAGGCGTCCTTCAGGTCGATCGCTGCAAACCAATCGTCCGGACGAACGCATTCGAAAAGGCGTTTCGCAGTCAACATCTTGAACGGAAGCCGGTGAAGGGATCGGTTCAAGATGCGAAGGTCCAGGATTGGCCGTAACCCACCGGTTTTCTTGGGTACAATGAAGTAGGGGCTGTAGAACCCCGACCTCATTTCGGCTGGAGGGACAGGCTCGATCGCACCCTTCGCCAGTAGAGTGGCAATCTCCGCACGCATGACGGGGGCATGGGCCCCGGTCACGGTATAGCGGACTCCCCTGTAACGGGGAGGAGCCTGCGCGAACTGAATCGCGTAGCCGAGCCTGACGGTCCGGGCAACCCAGCGGGACAGCCCCGGAAGCTGAAGCCAGGCTTCCAGAGACTGCACCAACGGGGTCATACGGACAGTAGGCGTACCCCGGGTGGGGCAGCGAGGCAGCGTTACCGGCGCGGACAGGGGAGGCTGTTGGGCGTCCCCGGGTCGGAGCACGGTTAACGGCTGCGCCCTGACAGAGGAGACCAGGGAAGGACTCGCGTTCCACGGGGGTCTGCTCTGCCAGGGGGCTGGCGACAGAGAGGGACGAGAGTGGCGTGACCCGAGGGTGGCGCGCACTGCCGTCACCGATCTCTGGGGGCTCAGGGATGGGTTTGTCAGTTCTTTCTTTAACCACATTAGGGTGCTGCTGACCCGGGGGCCAGCAGCTGAACAAAAGATTCTCCCCCGGCCCTCCACCGGGGGAAGGAGCGGCCCTGCCGCCGTCTCCTGGAAAGAACTGCCCATCCCTGAGCCGTCCGCATCAGGAGCGCCGCTTAGCCTGGCGTTTCTTCGCGGGCTGCGGGGCTGGAGCGGACTGGGACGCCTTCCTACGGCTGCCTCTGCGCGGCCCGGGTGGAGGCTGCTGCTTGGGTGGCGCAGAGGCGGAGGAAGCCGCGGGAGGGCGTCCTCGGCGGCGAGCAGGCTGAGGCACCTGCGCGGGCGGTGGGGTGGAGGCAGCAGCTGACCGCCGGGGCAGGATGTATTTTATTGCCTCAGTCTGCTTCTGAGCGGCCGAGAACTGTTGGGCGAAGCTCTCGACCACTCCGCCGAATAGCCCATCCTGTGATATGGGGGCGTCGAGGAAACGTGTTCGCTCGGCGTCGCGCATATCAGACAGGGTGAGCCATAAGTGTCTCTCCTGGACCACATTTGTGGACATCACCTGACCCAGGGAGCGCGCGGTCACCTTCGTCGCCCGGAGAGCGAGGTCGGTGGCGGCACGCAACTCATTGCTGAGCCCTGGATCAGCCCCTCTCTCGTGCATATCGCACAGCAACTTGGCTTGGTAAGCCTGAAGAGTTGCCATGGTATGCAAAGAAGCGGCGGCCTGCCCCGCAGCTCTATAGGACTTCGCCACCAGAGATGACGAAAACCTACAGGCCTTGGAGGGGTGCTTTGGGTCACCACGCCAGGACGAAGCGCTCTGTGGACACAGTTGCATCGCAACAGAACGTTCGACTGGGGGGACCCCAGTGTACCCATGAGCCGCGGCTCCATCGAGAGAGGTGAAGGCGGAAGAGGCCGCCAAACGTTCACGGGAAGACAACGGGGCCTTCCAGGAACGCGCGACCTCTTCATGCACCTCGGGGAAGAAAGGTATTGGAGGAGCGGCCGGACGGGTGTCCGAACGCGCCGCCCCCAAAAACCAATCATCCAACCGCGAACGCTCGGGCTGAGGCGGAGGGTTCCACTCCAGTCCAAGCGCTGCGGCGGCCCGAGAGAGCATGGCTGTCAACTCTGGGTCCGACTCGGGCAATGCTGGGACACCCGAAGGTGGCAGCACAGCCGAATCCTCATCCTCAGATGACTCCAGCCCACCTTGTGATGCGGCGATAGACATCACTTCCTCCTCCGCCGCGCCAAACGCCACAGTCGGGACAGCAGGAGCCGGCCCCGATGTAGACGCCTGAGCGCGGGCCGGGTCAAGTGCCTGAGAGGGGGGTGTGGGCCGAGGAACTAGCGTCGGAGCTTTATTCCACACCGTCACCCTCAGATCACCCTGGTCACCAGCCAAAGTGCCGCCTCCAGAGGAGACCGCAGATTGGGGGGGGACGGAGGGGACTCTCGTTCCGGCATCAGCACGGAATTCACGGAGTCTCGATCGAAGCACTGAGATGGCCAGGTTCCCGCAGAGAGAACATGAGTCATCCACGAGCGCTGCCTGAGCGTGCTGAAAGCCAAAACACGTCACACAGCGCTCGTGCCCGTCGAAAGAAAAAAGCGATCTACCGCACCCAGAAGTGCACGGACGAAACATCCTGAAAAGGACGCGTCACGTGCAAGCTCTTTTGTGAGAGGAAACTTCACAGTCGATGCCGAAGCGCCCAGGGAAACACACACCAGCTGGATGCAGACCACTGCACAGATCAGCAGGCAGGAAGTATGCGATCACTGGAACGCGCCGTCACACCAACACCGACTGGAAAGCTGCTCGTCTCGAAGAAGCTGACAGAGTCTCAGAAGGCTGTAGGAGTGAAGAGGTAGGTACTCTTGGCTCCGAAAGCAGAAACATAATGCGATATTGCCTCGTACTTCCTTATATACTCACGCAGTTATGTACGCATGCAAATTCCGCATGCCCCATGGCATTGGCACGCCATTGGGCGTTTTCTCAAAACTCGAAGTTGATAGGCTTCTAAGCGAAACCCCCATTCGTTAGTCACTAACGTTACGTCGTAGTGACTGAACGAAAGGGAACTGTTATTTTTCTGAATGCTGTATGATATAGCCTAGTGTTATGTAATACAGGCTTGATTTATTCATTTATTTCGTTTAATTTTCTTAACAATTAAGATGCTGCATGTGTTTATCCAGTCTAATCGAAGTGTGCGTCTCTCCCCCGACTTTCCCAACAAAAATCCCGCCCCCTCTCAGAAAATACATAAAACTGACTTTAAATGCGTTTAAAAGTAGCCTATTAAAATGGTACAATGGCATTGCTCAGTTCAACGTTTTGGGAAATCGGGCATTTTGTCCCGCGTCAGCATTTATTCAAAAGTTAATAACGCTCAATATTCAAAAGGTAAATAAGGATTTATTGACGATCCGACCGACCGTGACCCGAATATCATTAAAAATATTTTTGGATGACTCGTAACCGCGGGTAACCGCGGGTGGCCGCGGGCACCCGCTCATTTTGGATCAACCCGCGCATCACTGGTAGCTATATAATGTTATTTTTGTACAACCCCAAATCAGAAAAAGTTGGGACAGTATGGAAAACGCAAATAAAAAAAAGAAGTGATTTCTAAATTTACTTTGACTTGTATTTCATTGCAGACAATATGAACACAAAATATTTCATGCTTTGTCTGGTCAACTTCATGTAATTTGTAAATATGCATCCTTTCCTGTCATTCAGACCTGTAACACATTTCAAAAAAAGTTGGGACAGTAAAGCATTTACCACTTTGTAATGTTGCCATTCCTTTTCACAACACTTAAAAGACGTTTAGGGACTGAAGACACCAAGTGATGAAGTGTTTCAGGTGTAATTGTGTCCCATTCTTCCTGCAGTCTTAAGGTGGGCAGCAGTACAGGGTCTTCGTTGTCGCATTTTGCGCTTCAAAATGCGCCACACATTCTCTATTGGAGACAGGTCGGGACTGCAGGCAGGCCAGTCAAGTACCCGTACCCTCTTCCTCCGCAGCCAGGACTTTGTAATGTGTGCAGAATGTGGTTTTGCATTGTCTTGTTGAAATATGCATGGACGTCCCTGGAAAAGATGTCTTCTTGAAGGCAGCATATATTATGCTCCAAAATCTCTATGTACTTTTCAGCATTAATGGTGCCTTCACAGAAGTGCAAGTTACCTTTGCCAAGGGCACTGACACAACCCCATACCATGACAGACCCTGGCTTTTGGACTTGTTGCTGGTAACAGTCTGGATTATCCTTTTCTTCTTTGGTCCGGAGCACACGGTGTCCATTCCTCCCAAAAAATACCTGAAATACTGATTCATCTGACCACAGTACACGTTTCCACTGTGTGATGGTCCATCCCAGATGCCTCCGAGCCCAGAGAAGTCGACGCCGCTTCTGGACACTGTTAACATAGGGCTTCCTTTTGGCACAGTACAGTTTTAACTGGCATTTGTGGATGTAACTACGTATTGTGGTACTTGACAAAGGTTTGCCAAAGTAGTCCTGAGCCCATGTGGTGAAATCGCTTATAGATGAATGACGATTCTTGATGCAGTGCCGCCTGAGGGATCGGAGATCACGGTTGTTCAGCTTAGGCTTGCGCCCTTGTCCTTTACGCACTGAAATTCCTCCAGATTCCTTGAATCTTTTAATTATGTTATGCACTGTTGAATGTGAAATATCCAAATCTCTTCCTATCTTTCTTTGAGGAACATTGTTTTTAAACATTTCAGTAATTTTCTCACGTATTTGTTGGCAAACTGGCGATCCTCGGCCCATCTTTGCTCCTAAAGGATTAGACCTTTCTTGGATGCTGCTTTTGTACCTGTTTCAAATCACATCATTATTTAACCATTTTACCTCATTACTAGCCCTAAATTGCTCCTGTCCCAACTTTTTTTGAAATGTGTTACAGGTCTGAATGACAGGAAAGGATGCATATTTACAAATGACATGAAGTTGACCAGACAAAACATGAAATATTTTGTGTTCATATTGTCTGCAATGAAATACAAGTCAAAGTAAATTTAGAAATCACTTCTTTTTTTTTTTTTGCGTTTTCCATACTGTCACAACTTTTTCTGATTTGGGGTTGTAGAAATGCAGTTCATAAAATAAAAATTAGGCTATTAAATCAAAATATAAGCCTATGTCCTACGCCGGAAGTGCCGCTTCGAGATGCCAGTGCCGCATTTTGCGCTTCTTGTTTCTCAGAGAAAGAAGATATGAGCAAATAACTCCGGATAACATGTCAATTCAGGGCGAAACACTAGATGGAGGTCTTGCTCCACAGAGACACAGACAAATCACACTAGAGATTTAAAGACTTTATCATTGCCTGATGGAGGAAATGGAGCACCGATATGTTGTGTTAGTGTTTCACTGTGATCTCAAAGTATATTATAATGTGTCACAAATCAGTATTTTCTCAGGTTAAAGGAGAAGCTGGGGGAAGTGTGTGTTTATTATTGTGGATAGAAAAAAAAAATTGTGAGGTGATAATAATGTAAACATTTAAATGTTTTAAATATTTTAAAAAAGTGAATCTTTAAATGTGTCTGAACTCTTTGAAATGTACATAAAGGCTGTATTCCTCCAGGAGGTGCTCGACATAATAAATGTAATAAAACATGGCGAGACTCTTGAACCTCAGAGTGAGAAAACTTTATTGATAAAGGCAAGCAAATACATATGACAGATATACAGCAGTAAAGTGAGATCTGTGTCTCGCCTTAAGAAAATATAAATGGATAATTAAAAAAAAAAGAAAGCAGACACTGAAAATGCAAAGAGAGAGTGCTTATGTCTTCATGTGTTAGTTTTCAGCTAGTAAAGGATTTAACCCTCTGGGGTTCTTCATTTATGGGTCACACTCAGGGCCTTCGGGTCAAAAATGACCCGGAGGGCGGATTAAAGATAAAAAAGATTTGAGTAAAATAAATTAAATATATATTTTTTCAATTTTATTGTTTCTTTTCTTTTTTGGTGTTTTGAGATAATTTTATGATTAATAATTAATATTTATGGAATAATTATGACCCATTTTTCCCCATTGAATATAATAAAATATTTATTTATTTATTTATATATATATATATATATATCTATATATATATACATTTTTTTTTATAATTTTTTATTAAAGCTGTATTTCATTTTAGAGTCAAGCCTAGGCCTCATGAAAGCAATTTTTTAAATGACATCGGTGCCATCCGGTGGACACATTGAGCATTTTTATCACACAATAGCACATTTTTACCACTATAGTGGATCTTGCATTTTATAAAAATATTTAAAAAACCGTAGCTTCATCGGAATGGTGACTTTATTGGTACTTGGTATATGAACACCCAAAAAAATTGGGGACAGGATTTGAAAAGTCTAAGTGGTCGTAAAAAAAAAAAAGTCACATTCTGGACCTTCGGGTCAAAAATGACCCCCATAGGAAATGAATGGGAAATTCGTTTTTTTTCTGCATACAATCTAAAAATCAGCCAGGATGCAGAAAAAAGGACTCAACAGTGAATTGGTGAATCTCTAAAACATCAAGAGTGCAAAACAGACAAAAAAACACACACACAAATTAACGCGTGCCATTCCAAAAGCTAATTGTGTTTTTGTGTGTGTGTGTGCGTGTGTGTGTGTGTTTTTTTGTCTGTTCACTGTTGAGTCCTTTTTTTTGCATCCTGGCTGATTTGTAGATTGTATGCACAAAAAAACTCTGTATTTTCATATTTTTGCCAATTTCCCATTAATTTCCTATGGGGGTAATTTTTGACCCGACGGTCCTGAGTGTGACAATTTTTTTTTTGACTTTGACTTTTCAAATCCTGTCCCCAATTTCTTTGTGTGTTCATATACCAAGTACCAATAAAGTCACCAAGTTTCGGACCATTCCGATGAAGCTACGATTTTTAACATTAAAGAAAAAAAAAATTGGGTCAGAAATGACCGAAGACCCCCAGAGGGTTAATTATTATTAGAAACATCTGATCTAAAACCCCATTAACCAGCTCTGACTGAACAATAATAACCCTGAAAGACAGTCAAGACCCTTTAATTGCGTTTAAAGCCCCCAATCAATTATGAAAGATTAGATTTTCTCAAATCATCTTCTAGGTCGGTTATGAGCCTCCGATAAAGGAACATCAACAGCAGCAGCAGCTTCTGCTCAGTTCAGATCGACTCCATGATACACTGACAGGCAAATGACACTAGAAGAGCCTTTAAAGAACAGCTGCTTTAGATTTCAGTCATTTCTGAAAAAGATTAATATATTAAAAGCCATTCAAAAATATGACAAATATGTAAAAAAAAAAAAAAAAATGTATAAATGCCAAAATAGTTGACATCATCAATCATGTACCTGATGTGTGAATATGAGCTTGATCTCATTCAGCTCTTCTGGATCTGATGTCGTAAACCACAAGAATGACAGTAGCCACGCCCACCAGAGCAGAGAGGACCAATCGGATCACAGCTTCTGTGGGACCACAACAGTGGACTGAGGAATAAAAACTGAGATCAGCTCATACACTAATATCAGCGCTGACATCAACTAAAATAAGTGCTGTTGTACCTGCACATGTGTGGCAGAGTTGAGTGATGTCCAGATGTTGAGTCTGGTTGCTGATGGGATTGTTCAGCACACAGCTGTAGGTGTTTTTATCCTGATATTCCACCTCCAGAGGTAGAGAGAGACTGATGCTGAGATCAGACACACTGATGCTGGACAATAAACTGTTCCCTTTGTACCAGGAGAGAGTCACATGACTCACATTCACCACTGAACACACCAGTGAACAATTTGATGATGATGATGAAGAACATTGTGAAGAGTTTCTGCTGATGACAGGAACAGGCAGACGAGCTGGAAAACATGAGAGAATAAAGATAAATGAGGAGGAATGAAGATATCGAGAGGAACCAAGACGGTTAAATATAAACCTAGATGCAATAAATCTAAAACGAGGCTACCGGTAATTATTTATTTCAAAAATAAAACATCTAAATAGATATTTGTTTAGATGATCTTTAAAGCAATAATAAATGAAACAGGTGAAACAAACACTAAACTCACCATAGACAGTGAGACTGAAACTCTTGCTCACACTGCTGGTCTGTAGTTTATAATCTCCAGCATGTTCAGTTGTGATGTTTGTGATGGTCAGAGATCCAGTTTGATGATCCAGCTTCAGTCTGTCTCTGAATCTCCCATCAAGAACATCATCATATACAGAGAATCTGTTCTCTACTACATTGATTTCAGCTATGAAACTGATTTCATTCATAAACCTCCATTGAATCAGATTGTCCTTCATTTCAGTGAGACCAGAGCGCAGAGTGACTGAATCTCCCTCTGTCACTGACTTCTCTGTATCTCTCTCACCAAACACACCTGAAGAACAGTTTTTCAGATTAAAGCTTTAAAATAACTCGATGTTGGTTTGATGAAGCTTCATTAAAATACTCTGAATCATGTAAATGTGAAATGAAGAACATTCTGCAGGAAACACTGAATGGAAGCAGAAATAGATACCTGGCTGATATAATGTGATTCCTGTGCTTTCGGTGGAGGTTTGCTCTGTAACATCTGAATAGGTTTCCACTGAGATAAATGAAAAGACACTAGATCACAGAATGCTTAACCCATTTAAGCCCACCGACAACTATAGTTGCCGCAGTGTATAGTTCTCATTTTCCTTTTGTAAGTATTTTTGTAGATAGTATCCATGTTTTTAATCTCAATGACACGCAAGAAAACAACCAAATAAAGGATTTCACGAGAAAAAAAAAAGGTATTAACTTCCTTCCTGTCACATGAGACTGCCGACTTCCTACCCCTACTTCCAGGAAGCATAACCAAGGCAAACCCTCCCAAAGAAAGGTTATTTTCATGTTACTAATAAGTATTTTTTTTTTCATCAAGTTACTGCTCTCAAAATACAGCACAAGACTCCTAGACATGAGAACAGTTCCTAATCTCAGTTTTTATTTGAGCTCCATCAGATGAGGCATTCAATTTAGGAACAATTATTTTGCTGTTTGCTGTCACTGTCAGAGACAGTTTTTCTGGTGGAGGGATGGAATTTAATGATTTTAAGGAAGGACCAATCGGATCACAGCTTCAGTCTGCGGAATAAACACATCAAACTGAGATCAGCTAAACGCCGTGCTGCCATACCTGCGCATGTGTGACAGAGTTGAGTGATGTCCAGATGTTGAGTCTGGTGGCTGATGGGATTGGGATGAGATCCTGATGAAGACGATAAAGAAGGCCTGTCTGTGCTGACGACAGGAACAGGAGGCAGACGAGCTGGAAAACATGAGAGAATAAAGATAAATGAGGATGAAGATTCATTCATGGTAGAGGTCAATGTTAAATTTGTGCATAGTTGATAATCTCCAGCATGTTCAGTTGTGATGTTTGTGATGGTCAGAGATCCAGTTTGATGATCCAGCTTCAGTCTGTCTCTGAATCTCCCATCAGGAACATCATCATATACAGTCATGCTGTTTTTTGACTTCAGCTATTACAGTTCTTTCAGTTCCAAACCTCCACTCAAAGTAATCTCCTAATATTTCAGTAAGAGGGGAGTTTAGTGTGACTGAATCTCCCTCCGTCACCGATATGTTAACTGTATCACACACACACACACACGCACGCACGCACACACACACTGTCTCACTCACAGAGAGAGCGACAGTCATTTACAAAAGTAAATGGTTTGAAATTTTAATTTTACATGAATATCATCATTAAACAACAGAAGCAAAAGAAATCTTAATAATTTAATCTTTGTGCTGATTAAAATATAAAACATGTGAAACTGATATTTAACTCACCAATGACAGTGAGAATGAAAATCCTCTCTCTGTTGGTCTGTGGGGTCTGTAGTCTATAACGTCCAGCATGTTCAGTTCTGGTGTTTGTGATGGTCAGAGATCCAGTTTGTCTGTCCAGCCCCAGTCTGCCTCTGAATCTCCCATCAAGAATACCATCATATACAGAGAATATGCCGGATCGTTTATTGAGTTCAGCTATTAAATTGTTTCCAAACTTCCACAGAATCCGATCAACATAAATCACTCCAGTAAGACCAGACTCCAGAAAAACTGAATCTCCCTCCTTCACTGACACATCTTTCATTGATATTGCATTCAGTGGAAAAACGTCCGGTCCTGTAACACCTGAAGAACAGTTTTTCAGATTAAAGCTTTAAAGCTACACTGTGTAACTTTTTTAGTTTATTCTTAGCTTAAAACACTTAGTTCTTTCAAAAATCTATGTGCTCATTAATGTATATTTACTTCTTTCAAGTAATAAAGTATTCTCGTAAGTTTATAATATGCCATTGAAAATACATACAGGTGAGGGGTTTGAATGCAGGTCGCCATGTTGCCCCTCCATCTTGAAAGTACATTAGCCAAAGAGGGACATACCCGTAAATTCAAGCTTCGCCTTTTGCGTTTTAACACTCGATGGCACCGTGTCAAATGTGGACGAGTTCGAACTGGAAGCCATGTTAATCTTGGACTAAATCGGCCACCGTAGGAGTTAAAACGAAATCGGAATTGAGAGGAACAGAAACTAATATTTACTGGATGGTCATATACCTTTTCACCGCTAGATGGGGGAAAATATCACACAGTGTAGCTTTAAAATCACTTGATGTTTGTTTGATGAAGCTTTACTAAAATACTTTTAATCATTTAAATGTGAAGATTATAACAGTCTGCAGTATAGCACAAAGACAAAATAAAATGCATGAAAGGAGAAATACATATTTAATGTTTAATGTCACTCTCAAGCTAATGCTGTTGAGTATCTGAGCTTCATATTTATATTATTTTATTTAATCAGTCCATAATAACTGAGTTTAGAGCTGAACTCAAACTTGATCTGACAGTAAAATCCAGTGGAATTATTTCTATATGAGACGAACTGTAACGTGTTTGTTCTGTTCAGGTTTAGTTTTCTCTCTGTTTCCATTGGCCTGTGTTCTCTATCATTAGTTCATTAATCCCAGGCCTGTTGCTGTTCTTCCCATGATCTCCCTGTTATTTAAACTCTGAGTTCTGTTCAGTTATCGTCCGGTATCGTCTGCGTTACGTGCTTGTGTTTCTCCCTTTGATTCTCCTGTGTATTGTGTGGATTATTAGCGTAAAGACTGATCTTTGAGTTATTTCCTGAGTCGTGCGCTTCTCTACAGCCTCCGTTGCTGACACTAACAGTGAATGTTAATCTTCTCAAACTCATTTAACCAGTAATTTATCACAGAACAGAAACAACTGAAGCCATAAAAACACATTTAAAACTCACCAAACAGACGCCACAAACACGAACAGAGCAAAACTGATTTGAGAAACATTTTCTTCATGGGTTCACTGAAAAGCCCTCGATAGCGACTCTTAAAATGTCAGAGATTGATCTGAAACACGACTGAACTGTGATATTTATCTGGTTGTGTGTAAATCCTCCCCCAACCTCAGTTAGTTTCCGCTCACACGTCCGTCTCCTTTAAAGGATTCGTTCACTTCAAAATAAAAATTTCCTGATCATTTACTCACCCCCATCTCATCCAACATGTTCATGTTTTTCTTTCTTCAGTCAAAAAGAAATTAAGATTTTTGAGGCAAATATTCCAGGATTTATAGTAGACATATAGTGGACTTCAATGGCAATCAACGGGTTAAAGGTCCAAATTGCAGTTTCAATGCAGCATCAAAGTGCTCTTCATGATCCCAGACGAGGAATAAGGGTATTATGTAGGAAACCGTCTGTGATTTTCTAAAAATAAATAAACATATACTTTTTAGCAACAAAGCCTCATCATGCGCTGCTCTGCAATTATGCCCTGAATGAAAACGAATATCAGAAGAGTGAAATATAGATATCTGTATCTGGTGTGTTATTTAGTGCTGTGAGCTGTCAATCATATTTGACCTCTGACCTGTGACTCTTATTTGACTGTTGATGGATTCACTTTATTTCAGTGTAAAGATGTTTTGTGTGGAGTGGAAGATTGTGATCTTATTAACAGGAGAGAAAATGAAGATACGCTTCAGCCACAAACTGCTGACACGCACATCAACCACAGACTTCCAGCAAACGCCGTTTATCCACCAGACAGATCAAACCAGACGCACTGATGTCTGAACAGATAAAACAACAGGAGAAATAACTTGCAGGATCCATTTTGACTGAAAAGCCAGTAAATCGCATGTATAATGTTTTCCTGTGTTGTTACAACAACATTCATGAGTGAATATTAATGCAAACATACAGTCACCTGAAAACGTAATCGTTCATTTAGAGAAATATTATTTGGTCACCAATAAAAAAATGTGATGAGAAATGCATGCTTGCAGATTGCAGAATTTGGTATTTTGGTGAATCTGGGCAAAATAACACTTTAAACTCTAGTTGAAACACAGAAGCTAGAAGTGATCTTTGATAGCAATCTTTATTTTGAATTACTGGCATTTGTAAAACCACTTTTTTTCCCCATCTTAACCCTCTGAAGCCTGCAGTGTTTTCTGGGCCCTGGAGGTGTTGGTCACACTTCAGAATAACGGTCCGTCATTAATAGGTAACTATGCAGGACTAATGAATGAGTAGTACTACATTAATTACATAATAGATCCAAGATGGCGGCGCGAGTAGTTCGCGAGGCTCTGGGTCTCTCCAGATTCTGCAATTTTGCGGTATTTTTCCTGCTCATCTCGGGTCTGTTCGTTCAGAATAGTTGTGCCTTAACATCGTACACCCGTGGTGAGATTTTGGATATTGGTTTGCGAATTTCCGACAGTTTTATGGACAATCTTCGACTCCTTCCTGAGATCGCTAGGACACCCGAGGCTATGCACTCTACCCGGCCGGGCGGAAGTGCTCGCAGGCGGCGCCGAGATCGTAAACAAAGGCGGGGGGTACGTGGAGGACTGAAAGCTAAGCTAAGGCTAAAGCTAAGGCTAAATCCACATCGGCTCTCTTTACCCAGTATTTTCCTTGCCAATGTACGGTCGCTAGTGAACAAAATGGAGGAGATTCGACTCAGCATCACACACAGCAAGAAACTTTTGAACTGTAACGTCCTAATCTTCACGGAAACCTGGCTAAACGGCGGAATACCGGACACCGCTATTGAGCTAGCGGGATGCCACACACTCCGGGCGGATAGAACATTAGATGGCTCCGGTAAGACCAGAGGTGGTGGATTGTGCATTTATATTAACAAAGCTTGGTGCACAAACTCTGCTATTGTTGGGAGTCATTGTTCAGCTAACCTGGAGTTTCTCATGGTTAAATGTAGACCGTTTTATCTACCGCGGGAGTTCACTTCCACCATTATAACTGCAGCCTATATTCCCCCGGATGCTGATGCCAAGCTTGCTATGAAAGAACTTCATGCGGCCATCAGTAAACAACAGACTGATCACCCGGAAGCTGCTTTTATTGTTGCAGGTGACTTTAATCACTCAAACTTAAAGTCAGTGCTACCCAAGTTTCACCAGCATGTTTCCTGCCACACCAGAGGAAACAAAACCTTAGACCATGTTTACACAAACATGGCTGGTGCTTACGTTGCGACACCCCTCCCCCACCTGGGACAGTCAGATCACCTCTCTTTGTTCCTCATCCCCAAATATGCACCCCTCATCAACCGTGTGAAGCCATCAGTGAAGACCATCAAGGTGTGGCCTGCGGGGGTTGATTCCACACTCCAGGAAAGGTTTCTACACACAGACTGGAGTGCGTTTGCTTCTCAAGCCACCAGTGATGCTCACACGGACATTGACTCCTACACCTCCTCTGTATTGGATCATATCAACACCACCATTGACAGTGTTACAACCCAGAAACAGATCACCACATACCCAAATCAGAAGCCATGGATGAACAGGGAAGTGCGACTCCTGCTGAAGTCACGCAATACTGCCTTCAGATCAGGAGATGCACAAGCCTACAGTACGTCCAGGGCAAACCTGAAGAGGGGCATCAAAAAGGCCAAGCACTGCTACAAGCTAAAGATAGAGGGTCACTTTTCCAACTCTGACCCTCGACGCATGTGGCAGGGCATTCAGGCCATCAGTGACTACAAACCCCCCCACTCCACCCCCGCAGCCACTGATGTCAACTTCCTGAACGAGCTAAACCACTTTTATGCTCGCTTTGAAAGAGACAACAAAGAAACTGCCACCAAGCTCAAACCCTCAGCTGACCCACCAATCACACTCTCCACCACAGATGTCTGCAAGGCACTGAGCCGGATCAGCGCGCACAAGGCTGCTGGACCAGACAACATCCCTGGTCGTGTTCTCAGGGCATGTGCGGAGCAGCTCGCTGGGGTTTTTACAGACATTTTCAACCTGTCTCTTGCCCAAGCAGCTGTACCTTCATGCTTTAAACGCACTTCCATTGTGCCAGTGCCACACTCTAACCCGAGGTGCCCTAATGACTACCGCCCTGTAGCACTCACACCCATCGTTATGAAGTGCTTTGAGCGGCTGGTCCTGGAACACCTAAAAGACTCTATACCATCCACATTGGACTCACACCAGTTTGCCTACCGCAGCAATAGGAGCACAGAGGATGCCGTTTCCATGGCACTGCACTCTGTGCTCACTCACCTGGACAATAAGAACACTTACGCACGCATGCTGTTTGTTGACTTCAGATCAGCATTCAACACTGTAATCCCAACCAAGTTAATAGCCAAACTTGGAGACCTGGGCATCAATACCTCAATGTGCAACTGGATTTTGGACTTCCTAACTGACAGACCCCAGAATGTTCGTTCAGGATCCACCTGCTCCACGTCCATCACACTCAACACTGGTGTACCACAGGGCTGTGTGCTAAGCCCGTTTCTCTACTCCCTCTTCACCGCCGACTGCAAGCCTGTGTATGAATCTAATTCTATCGTCAAGTTTGCGGACGACACTACGGTGATTGGTCTCATCAGCAACAACGATGAGACTGCCTATAGGGAGGAGATCCAGCACCTGGCCACATGGTGCACCGAAAATAACCTGCTCCTCAACACCACCAAAACGAAGGAGCTCATCGTGGACTTCAGGAAGGAGTCAAGAGGCACACACGACACCATCCACATCAATGGAATGGCTGTTGAGCGTGTCTCCAGTTTCAAGTTCCTGGGGATCCACATCTCGGCGGACATGTCGTGGACGACCAACACCTCCAGCCTGGTCAAGAAGGCTCACCAGCGCCTCTTCTTCCTGAGGACACTGAGGAAGAATCAGCTCTCCTCGGCTATCCTGGTGAACTTCTATCGCTGCGCAATAGAAAGCATCCTGACCAACTGTGTCGCAGTATGGTATGGGAGCTGCTCTGTTGCGGAGCGCAAGGCACTGCAGCGGGTGGTGAAAACTGCCCAGCGCATCACAGGGACTCCACTGCCTGCCATCGAGCACATCCAGAGGAAACGCTGCCTGCATCGAGCTCGCAGCATCCTCAAGGACTCCTCTCACCCAGCCCACAGACTGTTTTCTCTCCTGGCCTCCGGCAGGCGTTTCAGGATCCACCGGACCAGGACCAGCAGACTAAAGAACAGTTTTTTCCCCAGAGCTGTCTCTTTACTGAACTCAAACCCCCGTTGATCCACTTCCCTCATAAACTGATAACTCTCCTACCTCACATCCGCCTTCACTTTGTTATTTGCACTACCGACTGTTTATTAGAGTCACAACTGTTTATTTATGCATTTTGCACTACCATACCATAACTGGATTATGCTCATTTGCACTGCCGACTGTTATTTACAGTACCTACTGTTTACATTTGTATTTTGCACCGTACTTCTAACTGTAATATGCAATCACTTTCCACTGCACTTTTACACTTTTTTTCGGATAGCTTCTGTCCATAATTTATTGCACTACCTTAATCCACTGCCATATTCCTCATTTTAGCCTAACATATCATTGTATACCTCTATCTGTAAAATTCTGTTTATAGTAATAGCCATCTGTATGTTATATTATATTCATAGTACATATCCACCTGTAAATTCTGTTTATAGTATTAACCATCTGTATATTATTCACTGTACATATTCACCTGTAAATTCTGTTTATAGTAATAACCATCTCTCTATTTATAGATATATTTATATATACTCAGTACATATCCATGTCCTGCACTTATGCAAATGTTGTATATCCTGCACTTGCTGCTATTGCACTTCTGGTTAGACCTAAACTGCATTTCGTTGCCTTGTACTTGTGTAATGACAATAAAGTTGAATCTAATCTAATCTAAAATCTAATCTAACACTTCAGCTACTACTATTAACTAATATAGAAACAAGCTGAACTTACCAGTAAGTAATATTGAATTTAGGACTAAGATAGTTCCTTATTAGGTAATCAATGCCAGCGCGTTTGTCGTGTTCAGAGGGTTAAAAATGTCTCTAAATGACTACATATGCTCTCAGAGTCAGATGCAGAAAAGTTAATTCATGCGTTCATGTCCTCAAGGCTAGATCATTGTAATGCTTTACTGGGCGGTTGCCCCAGTACTGCGACTTTAGACCGGTTTTTGTTGGTCAATGGCGCAGTCGTTTTCAGTTCCTAAAAATAGCAACGCGCCAACAATGCACCTGAACACACCTGGTTTTCAGACCAGCAGCCCATGGATTAGCCCATCGCGCTAGGTTTAGACCGTAATAAATAAATAAATATATAGAAATATGACTCCCCCGCCCAGTCGTCAGACTAAAATAAAATTAAACCAATAAATCCAAAATTCCAGAAGAAAGATAAATGTTTTATTTATATTAAGAAAGTTAACATAAATATAAGTAAATTGAATTATACGGAGCCCCGCACATGACATGCAGTAAAAAACTAGTAGGCTTAATCGTGCGCACGATTTACTATTTTGTTCCCTCGATTTATAAAGCGTGCGCACATTTTAACAGAAAATGGATGTACAATCGTCAGCAAAGCAAAGCAAAAAAAAAAAGAAAAAAAAAGAACACACACAGAAATAGCAATAACGGGGAAAAAAAAGAAGAGAAAGAAATATATAGGCTATATTAGGGATGCACCGAATCCAGATTTTTGGAGTTCGGCCGAATACCGAATCCACTGGTTAAGATTCTGCCGAATCCGAAACAGAATACTGAATACTCCCATCCTCAGTCCATTATCACAGTAAACACATTAATGAAGTAAACAATGTCCACAGCAGGTTAGTGATGCTCATATTGACCTTTTAACCGTTAACCGAAAGTAAGAACTTTGACCGGTTTAAACGGTTTAAATGTTTTTTTAACACTTTTTTTGTTTGTTTGCTGCATGGTTAAAGAAAAATATTCAAGATTCAAGATTCAAGAGTTTTATTTGTCACATACACAGTTATATACACAATATACAACTGGCAGTGAAATGTAAACAGGTCCGCTCCATGGACAGTGCAAATAACAGTTACAAGAAATTAAATAGAAATAGAATAAAATTAGAATAAAAAGTATTAACATAAGTAGAATTATAAATAAATCAAGTAAAAGATAAAAATAGGAAATAAGATAAAAATAAAAATATAAAAAATATGTGGATATGATAAGTGAGATAAACTGTAGACTTAAAAATAAGTGGTTAACATAAAATATATAATATGTATATATAAAGAAGTATGCTGAAATATGCTGTATTTGTTCACTCATGGGGCGCGTCAACATGTGCAACCACATCATGTCTAACCTCGTAAAATGAAGCAATGGGAAAGGAGAAGCATATACTGTGTGGGACCATTTCGACAGAAAGGGCGACGAAGATACTTGCAAAATATGCTACGCGTCATTAAAATATAGAAGTTGTACAAGCTCCTGACTGGTGGAAAGCAAATGAAAGGCGCTTCCCGAGGCTGGCTACTTTAGCGAGGCGTGATCTCTGTATTCCCGGGACACCAGTGCCATCTGAAGCCTTGTTTAAGGCTTTTCGTAGTGTGGTTTTGGTCAAGTTTACTAAAGTAAACATTGTCACGTATGTTCTTCTCGCCGTTGTTTCCTGATGGTTTATAGAACAATTACTCCGAGTCGCCCTCTGTCATTTCAAAGAACATCACAACGTGAGCGCAGAAGGCACACACGCAGTCATTGGAGGCTCGCGCTGCGGAGACAGACGAAACTATAGGCTATAAACAAGGCTTAACCCTCTGGTGCTCTTCGGTCATTTCTGAACGGAAAATTTTCTGTTTCAAAATTTTAAAAATCACTGCTTCATCGGAATGATATGAAACTTGGTGACTTTTCTAGCATTAGGTATGTAAACTCACAAAAAAATTGGGGTCATGATTTGAGCATGCTAAATGGTCGTTAAAAAAAAAGTAGCGTTCATTGACTTCGGTCATAAATGACCGACCATAGGAAATTAATGGGAAATCGGCAAAAACTCAAAAATTCTCAGAATATTTGTGTGTACAATCTACAAATCGGCCACGATGCTGAAAAAAAGTACGCAGCTGTAAAGGGCTGACACTCTAAAACATCAAGAGTGTGATATTGACACATCCACTCACACACACACACACACACATACACACACACCTATGAAAAACTGAACATATGAACCACATTTTTAATTTTTAAAAGTCACAGCTTCATCAGAATGATATGAAACTTAGAAACTGAGACTTTTCTAGCATTAGGTATGTAAACACATTGAGGGCATGATTCGAGCATGCTAAGTGGTCATAAAAAAATACTCCCACTTGTGCTCGTCGGTCAGAAATGACCACCATAGGAAATGAATGGGAAATCTGCAAAAACACATTTTCACAAAATAAATCTATATTTCTAACAACAACAAAAAATCTACATTTTTATAATAAATATTCTTTGAGATTTTTTAAATATATATTCAAATCCATAAAAAAAAAAAAAATTAAATGTGTTCAAAAGAGAACTAGAGAATTCTCAAGCCTCTCCATAGAGACCTCTAGTGATTACACCCATGGTTGCATGATTTCTTAAATAATTCCAAAAGAGGTGGCTAATCTGCCTATTTTAACCTGAAATACTGCAAAAATAATAAAAAAATTTAAAATGTGTATAATTTTCAATGGAAAAATAGACCAAATTATTGCATAAATACAAAAAAATACCATCAAACCATCTCAAAATACAAAATTAAAAAGAAAAAATATTATTCAAGAAAAATAAATTGCATTGGTTTTATTGGGTGGAGGAAGTTTCATTTTTAGGCGTCCGGTCACTAATGACCGGGAAGACAACCAATGCAACCCCTAAACGAAGAGCACCAGAGGGTTACCTATCAAAAGGCTGCACTCCAGACTAACCCACATCACTTAGACATGTTACTTTAAAAAAACAAAACAAAAAAAAAACACATACAAGGTGTGGATTGAGGTAGGTCTGCTATTTTTATTTGACAAAAAAAAAAAAAAAAACTATTCCGGTTCTTCAAAGCTTCAAACGGATTTAGTGTATTTTCGTGTTGTCGTCTTAATTTGGTAATTATTTAAGTGAAAAATATTGAGTGTAGACCTATAGCTTTTTAATTTATTTATATTTTAATTAAGAATAGACAACATTATGCCAGGGTGACTGTCCTTCCTTTGCCGTGAAGTTTCTGCATTAGCTGCTGTCTGTAGATTCCTTCATGCACAGCTCGTATTCTTTCGGATGTTTCATACGCAAATGTTTAACAGTAGCTATTGTTTAGGGTCCTAATTTAACTTTAATGACGTCTGAGGTAAATGTGATGCTACGTGACATTGTTTACTAGCCGTTTTATTGATGCCTTTCCACCCTTGAAACACTGATTGAGCAATTACACTTCATATGATGCATTTCAGTAAGTTGTAATGTATCCTAAACATACCTTCAGATGTTAATTCATGTTTATTCTTTGATATGATATGTTTTTATATAACCACTGGTGGCGAGCCAGTACATTCTGCGTGAACTGTCAATGTCAACTCATGCTAGTTGTGAAGGAGAACGACAACAGATGTTGCGTGAATCCTGTCCGCTGTTTATGATCAACATCTTCAACAAAGGTACCTGTTTGATATTTTATTTGTGGCTCAATTGAGTGAAGCGGCTGTGTATAAACCCAAGCAGCGGAACAGGCCTGCATCAGAAACTAAGGGTTATTTAAAGTATTATTTGCCAGCTTAGGAACTTATTCTATTGGCTTGTACATTTTTATTTGTTTCCTTGATACTGCTGACTGTGGATGTAAATGTAATTTAAAAGGAAAGAGACACACACCTTTTAACTTGAAAGGTGCTTTATTTAAAGGAATACCACAGTAATACCAAATCATTATATATATATTGTGCACATTATTTACAGAAAATTTTAATTTGGAGTTCATTAATTGTATTGTAGTGAATTGCATGTCATTCCCCCCTTGATATACTGAGGTTTGGAAGCAAAATAGATAGCATTACAGATGAAACTAAACCCATCATATTACAAAACCTCGGTGCCACCCATTTAATTCCCAGTGAGAGGATATTCAAAATTAAAATTCAGGGTGGACAATTATTATGACCCGCGTCTAGGGGATTAGAGAAGTCATACTAAAAAATAAATGGGTTGTGGTATTGGAATCCCAACAACGAATCACTGATTTTCGGTCGATAATCAAACCTACACACCAAAAAAAAAAGGGAAAATGTATTAAGGAATCACAAAGGGAATAACGAGCATCTCGTCAGGGTGTCCAAAGGCCAAAATAACAAACAAAACAAGTATAAAAAGAAAAAGGGTAATACATTAAATAACCTAGTCAAATAGCAAAAATAAAATACATTTAGCTGACCTACCTACCTAACAAAAACAGAACCCAAACAAGTTTCAAAATAAAGAGCTGGGGCCCGTTCTTCGTACTTCGCTTAATACATCTAAGATGATTTGACAGATCCCAGATCTTTTAATCGTGATAACTGATGTCTGGCTAATTTGGTTCTTCAGACGAATTTGCGGATTGGATTAAAATATCTGGATTAAATGATCTAAGATCACTGCGCGTTCTTGTTTTCCCTGAAGAGGGCAGATGCATCGATACTCGAAACCACGATCAGCAATGCAGCGATTGGCTGGCGTCAAGACAGCAACGTAATGACATCATCTAATTAAAAAAGCCACCTGGCAAAAAAAACTTGACAAATTACACAAAAAACCCCCACGAATTTCTGAACCTTTATAAGGAAACAGCCAAACGTCCAAACCAACATAAAAGTTATAATTGATAAATGATAAATGTTTTTTTTTTTAACATGATTACCAATTATTTATATTCACGATTTTATACAGTATTTGTACATCCTTTACATTTTTATTTCAATGTTGTAATTTAATTCTTAATTCAATTTGAAGCAGATTTGTAACGTGACAGTATTCAAGTTTCTTATGGGTCAAGATCAAATTATCCTCTCTTGCGCTGCATCAAGCCACTCCCATAATATCAGTCATCACTTAAATTAATGCACGGCTCAGATTAACTGCACAACATGTGTCTAAACCAATAAAAATAAAATTATATAAAGTAATTATTCCATCCCAAATAAATCGTTCAATCAAGTGTCTGGCTATAGTATTACACATTCTCATATACATATACAATATAACATTTTTATACTATTTTTTAAAAATTATTATTATTGCTATTATTATTACTGGTTCAGTAATGAACTCTTGTAATAAAGTAGCAGTGGCTGGGACAGATTTTAAGCATCACCTCAATATGCAATCTAATCCTGTTTACATGAAATAAGCCTGCTCCCGAGCAGGTTTAAGCTCACGGACCTGTTACTATGACAGCAAGTCCAGGATGAGCTTCGAAGAACCAAACAATCCAAGATCATGTCAAATCGTCAACAATCAAATCCAGCTAACTGAGTTAGCGAGGTACGAAGAACGGGCCCCAGGACACCCCTACGCTCTGTGATATTATAACATGCTCATCATCAGATCATTTGAAACCGTCCGTGACTGAACCAACAATGAGCTCCCCGTCCTTATATAGTCCACGCCTCAACTAGACGACCAATGACGATCATCCACACCATCACTGGACAACCGATCAGAATAAGAAGGAACAGGGAGAGAGAAAGAGAGAACACAGAGCAATACAGGTACAAGAAACGCAGGCCGCAACACTACTTTTATTTTTATTAGATCATCCAGTTCCCAATAAAAGTATAACATTCGTACAAACCAAAGGCTGACATTGAACATCGGACAACATTTTCAATCAATGACTTGCTTGACTCATAACATTTGTAAGTCTTGAGTGCCTCATAACATCCGTAAAGACCCTTGATTGAGGAAACTAGGCCATCTTTCTTCATCTTGGGTTCTTCAGCACCAAACACACCTGAAAACACAAATTAACACTTACTTGTGTGTGTGTGTGTGTGTGTCACAGTCATGTTGGACTTTTAAAATATACTTAATCTTCAGTCACATTCTAGTTTCCCTCTTTACTGTGGGTACTAATTATGATTATTCATTCTGTTCAGATGTGTGTCATTAATTACCCTTGTTTGCCTTACTATTTAATTTGCAGTCTTTTCAGTGTTCATTTGTCTGGTCACGTCTATACGGTTGTGTTTCATTTACCTGCCTGTTTGGGTTATCGTCAGTGTGGGTTATTAAACTATTGAACCCTATTTTGAATAGAGTCTTCTCTAGCCAAACAATTGATCATTTTCAAGAAAAACTACAAATGTATTGTGACAAGTCTCCCGAGCTCTCATCAGCGTCGCCCTGGAAACAAACACGGATCACCTGCAGCCACTCAGCACAGCCCGGATCCGCACAGCTGCAGGCGATCACCACACCCTTTAAAACACAGCACCAGGGAACTCCAGTTTGAGCACCAACTCCACTCCAACGAAGCGCTAACACTGACAGCAGCCTGTGACACTCCGGCCACACCGTCTCACTGACGTCACCGCGAGCCACCCTGCACCAGAGGAGACCAGAATCACCACATGTAGCAACTGAATTTAGCACACATTCTGAAAGAAAATAATTTCTGGAATTCCCAGCAGAAATACAGAAGGATCATTCCGGGGTTTTGAAGTGTGACAAGAGATGGACTAATGAAATGCTCTCCTTAAGACTTTGCTTTGCAATTCAATGACTTGTAACATTGTGTCTGTCCAGATCCAGTCCACATCTGGTGCACGTGGATTCCACACATACCTGAATAAAACGCTGTGAATTCTTTGGGTTTAGTTGCCGTGCGTCCACAACAGGAGTTTCAATACGTAACTTAGTTCAAGTTCATCTATGCATGATTTTGTGCAAGTAGGAGTTGTAATATTGTGTTTATTTTGTATAAATATCTAATTGATCATATATAGGTTGTGTTCCATTGAGCTAAACAAAAGCGCTTGGGTTTATGGGTGTTCATTCAGCTCTTCAGCTTTAGCGCGCGCGCACCTCAAACACATGTTATTTGAAACCATCCTATTAAACACGCATAATATTCCTGTAATTTTAAAAATGTTAATATGTTTTCAAAAGTATTGATGCATTATTCATCAGAACTAGTACTTTTATTGTTCTTGTATCATTTTCATCAACAATATGAGTAAAATAATTCCCTTATTGTCCATTTGATTTGATTTATCCATGGCACAGGCATTTGATTCTTTATGTAGCCTAAGTAATGTTGCCCATGACTTGTTTGCATTTTAATTTAATTTTATTTATTATTATTTGTAAGGCAATAGATGTTTTGGGTAAAACTTTACAATACATTTGTTATTGCATTAACTAACATGAACTAACAGAGCAAAACTTTTGTTAATGTGAGTTAATAAAATATGTGAGTTGATGTTAGTTCACAGTGTGCACTAAATGAACAGATACAATACTGGATCATAAACATGTTGAGATTAACGTTAACTAAGATTAATAATCCTGTAGAAGTATTGTTCATTCATTGTTAGTTCATGTTAGCTAACACTAACAACATGAAAACTTATTGTAAAGTGTTGTCATTTTTTTTTTTTTATAAAGAAAGTTAATTAATTAAATTTTTACAATCATATGATAGCCAATAGAATTAATGGCTACTGTACTGTACAGGTTTGATTTATGTTGAAGTGTTTGAGTCATGGCTTTTAAAGGTCACGTTTTTCGTGTTTATTTGAAGCTTTGATTGTGTTTACAGTGTGTAATATAACATGTGTTCATGTTTCGCGTGTAAAAAAAACAGTATTTTTCACACAATTTACTTATCTGTATACTGCAACAAGACCACGCCCCCTTTTTCGCGTACTCTTGTGGGCGGAGGTTAGTCGACAAACTGCTCTACTGACGTAATTAAAGCAGGAAGTACCAGGATGTAGTCCAAACCGGCCGTTCGCTGTAGGCTTTGAAAGGGAACTTCTGTCAAATAAAATATCTCGCTTGGCATTGAACTTTGAGCTTTATAATTTCACAGGTATTATATATGCTCTAACATCAACATTACACACTAACTAAAGTTTGAAAAATGGGATCACGAAGAACAGGACCTTTAATAATGAGCCTTTTGTTTTTGTAATCAGGCTCTCAAAGTATATAAAATTTGGATTTAGATTAATCGGCCAATATATCAGTTATCGGCTTTCAAATATAAAGAACGATCAGTTATCGAACTCTGCCCAAATGTTTATATTGGTGCATCCCTAATTTTAATTTCCAAAAAAAAACAAAAAAAACAATACCTTCTGTACTCTCTGTATCTCTGACTTCTGACTGGGACAGAGTGCGGAGGGATCAACCTCACAGAGAGTCTACAAAACATCAAATTAGACATGAAACACTGATGTAAATATGTGAACAGCCTAGATCTCACCGTGTGTTTGCTTGGTTTGCTCATTCTCTTACAGCACAACTCTCACTTACCTCATGTAGACCCACAGTAAGAGCAGCACAATCACCACTGCCTGATGACAGCTGGGTCTGACGGCTTATCTGAACATATGAAATAAAGCGTTACATACAGAAACACTTCACCTAAAAACATAATATATGGAATATAGCAAAGGGATAATGTACAGTCAGCCAGTAATTAATACAAAATAAACATGGACAGGATAATCAGATAATCATACATAACTACCCATCAATAAATATTTGCACATCAAATATTGATTTGAGATAATATACAAGATTACAAAATAGTTCAATTTCAAATCAATATTTCAAGGTAATGTTAATGTCTTTTATGCATCACATTAGATGCGTGTTCATTATAGTATGTCATGTTGTGTGTGTGTGTCTTACAACAGTTTTATGAGGACACCTTTTTATGAGGACATCATAAGAACATGTTCTTGATGTTTGACTTTGACTCAGTGGGCCCTATTTTAACGATCTGAAACGCAAGTGTCAAAGCGCGAAGCGCAAGTAACTTTGTGGGCGGGTCTCGGCGCTGTTGCTATTTTCCCGGCGGGATAAATGGCTCTTGCGCCCGGCGCAAATCTAAAATGGGTTGGTCTGAAGTAGCTTCATTATTCATAGGTGTGGTTTGGGCGTAACGTGAATAAACCAATCAGAGCGTCATCCAACATTCCCTTTAAAAGCAGGTGCGCAAGTTCCATTATGGATTGCTATTATTATGGCGTATTTACCAGGCGCACGCCAGGAGCGGTTCACAGCCGAGGAGACTGATGTTCTTGTAAGAGCAGTGAAAGACAGAGAAGTGAAGTTGTAATGTTGTACATTATGGTAAAGGTGATTTCACAGTCTTTTTTTTTTTTCAGTCTTTCAGTTTTTTCAGTTTTTCAGTCGATTTTTTTTCCTGGTTCTTGACGGACAAACCAATTTGTCAGATGTCCTTATATACATATATGTCTTGCCACTATTGGGCAAATAGGTCTTATCCTTAATTATTACAATTAGCCTGAATCATTTGTGAGCTAGGTTTATGCCTATTTTTCACATCTTCGTGGCACACCACAATGATTTCCGTCATCTCATGTGTTAATATTTTTTTAGTGTAACAATTTATGATTTGCAAAAATAACTGTTGCATCTGTGAAGATTACATGAGCAAAGTGTATGCGCGTTGTGCACGCTATACATTATGGTCAAGCATGCGCCCTTAAAATAGCATAATGAACAACGCGCAACGCGCCACTGACTTTAGACTAGGTTTTTTCTGGTCAGTGGCGCAATTGTTTAATGGAACAGCAAAATAGCACCAGGGATTGTTTGCGCCGGAACACGCCTCCTTTTTTGCGCTGAACCGTCCAGGGAGCGCAAGTTCATTCACTAGTTTAGCAACGTGCTTCTGTGGAGGGAAAAGCGCGCTTTGCGCGGGTGCAAAATAGGAATGACACATGCGTCGGTGTACAAAGTCAATTGCGCTGGGTGCAAGATAGGGCCCAGTGTGTTGTGTTAGTTTGACAGAAGTCTGGTCTATGAGGACACTAGTTTTACCAGGACACTGGTCACTAGACACATTTGGACGGCACCTGAGCTCCAGTATTTGTGTGTATGAGAGTGATACGAGACACTGCGTCTGTGCTAGTTGCACAGTAAGTGATCCTGACTCACTTTTTACACACAATCATAATTCAGTGACTGATAACTCTGGCAAACGATCTGTTTCTGAGCTGAAATCTATTCTATTCTTTAAGGAATAACTCAATTATTACATTACCTTCTTGGATACCTTTAGAGTTGCTGTATCTTGTTTGGTTTAATCTGATTCTTCTCAGTTATCATCTGGAAAAAAAAGAAGAGCAAATAAAAATCAAAACAAAATAAAGACAAATAAATACTCATTTTAGTATTACATATTGAAAGCCAATTTCAACCAAGGGTCCTATTTTTTTCTTCTTCAATTATTATATATATATTATAATAATTATAATAAATATTTTTCGATATTGGTATTAGCCGAAATGAGCTGTGAATTATGGGTTATCAGTATCGATCCTAGTATTCCATATGTGCACCACAGTGTCCCGGTAAAACTAGTGTCCTCATAGACCAGGATTCTCAAACTAACACAACACACTGAGATCCTTCAGTCAAGACAAACATCAAGAACATGTTCTTATGATGTCCTCATAAAACGGTGTCCTCATAAAACTGGTGTAAAGCCACACACAACCTGACCTGACATACTGTAATGAACACACATGTAATGTGATGCATTAAAGCCATGAACATTAACTTGTAGGGCTGCACAATACATTGCTTTATCATTCATACCTATTCATGGTAGTGACATTGGAGTATAGCCCTATGTGAAGTCAAGTAGGCTATATGGATCATAGTTGATCTCTTATAGTGAAAACAGCCTAATAAACTGCTGCGGACTGTCATTAATTGCAATAAAACATCCAAATACAAAGAAAAAAATCAGTTTTGTAGCTTTAACCAGGAATAATTATATCTGATGTATACAGTAAAGACTATGCAGTGTTATTTTACAGTTGATTACTCTATATACCCTTATTACTGTTCCTAAATGCTATTAGACTTACCTGGAAAACATGAGGCACTGTTTATTTCATATTTTTGTTCCATTTTTGTATCTATGCTTGCAGTTTATCATTTTCTATGCAGACGCACACCCCTACAAAATCACACCAATCATTCTAGAATGATTAGTTATTTCCAAATAAAGCTATTTAAGTCATCTGGTGAAATTGTTTTTCAGATTGCATTATATATTGCAGGGAAAAAAATCAATATTGCCATATCAGTTTTTTTTAAATATTGTGCATCTCTATTAACCTGGGTAACATTTAAGCTTTAATATTACCTTTAACAATACTCTGTAAATAAAATATAATGTACCAGCTTTATTAAACAAGTTTTAAATGACGAGCATCGCTGATTGTCTGTAAATAGAATCACTATAAGTGCGCTAGCACCGTTAGCATCACGCGCTAGCTGCTTTCTAAGTGTAAAACGAGCTGGGAAGAGCTAACAGGACATGCACAAATAAGCCAAACGGACCCACAGGCTATTAGAGAAGCATTATAACATTATTAAACAGTGTTTTAACTTACCTTTAAATAACAGTTGCCTTCATCAGGTCCGCAGTCCTCTCATGTCCGGTCCAAACAGGAAATTAACTTGCCCCATACACCTCTGACTACACCACACTTATCATAATATAAACGGGATTTTATCATATAATTAATATATTACTTGCAAAAATACTTAAATAATTAGTATTTTGCATTATGTTGCTTATTATACAGACTTATGCTGAAGCTGAATGAAGCTCCGCCCACCGGCGCCATCTTGTTTTCACGATTTCCCGCCTACCGGAACCGATCTGTCCAATCAGAGGCCTCAAAACTTACACTTGTGTGTATTATGCAAATTTTTGATGACGCAGGTGTTATACCGGGACCTAGCTCCAGGGGCGCACTCCCGAAATCAGGGATACACTGTGTATAGTAAAATTTCTGGGTTTTGTGGTATGTAAGGACATCGCGCCAAAATTGGAGAGGGTGCTTCTGGGACATAGTAAATGTGATCTACACTGCCGGAATTATGAGGACATGGCCCCTGCCCCCTGTCGTCATAAACCCAAATGTCCCCGTAATGCTGGTGCGTATTCAGGTCAAAAACAAACACACACACACACACACGCACGCACGCACGCTGTCTGTCTTGTGTGTTCTTCATTTCACTTTTATATACGGATCCTAGTACAATAAACCAACATAAAGGAGCCTTAATCCATGACTCTGTTCTCCAGGTGTGTTTGCTGAACTGAAGTCAGTGATGGAGGGAGATTCAGTCACTCTAAACTCTGATCTTACTGAAATGATGGATGATGATCTGATTCTGTAGAGGTTTGGAACTAAAAACACTTTAATAGCTGAGATCAATGTAATAGACGACAGCATGACTGTATATGATGATGTTCTTGATGGGAGATTCAGAGACAGACTGAAGCTGGACGATCAAACTGGATCTCTGACCATCACACACATCACAACTGAACATGAGGGACATTATCAACTAGAGATCAACAGTGAGAGAGAGAGCATTTCAATCTCACTGTCTATGGTGAGCTATTTTTATATATGTATAATTAAAGTATATCCTAAATGATTGTTTTTTAATCTTAAAATTACAAATCTTGTGATACACATTTATTTTTTACTTTAATTTTCATCCTATTGAATACTTTACTTTTGATAATATGATTTATTAATTTTTTCAGCTTCTCTGCCTGTTCCTGTCATCATCCGTAACTCTTCACAATGTTCTTCTACATCTTCATCATCATCATGTTCAATGTGTTCAGCTGTGAATGTGAGTCATGTGACTCTCTCCTGGTACAAAGGAAACAGTTTATTGTCCAGCATCAGTGTGTCTGATCTCAGCATCAGTCTCTGATCTCTGCTGCTGCTGCTGATGGATCTCTGCTGATTGTTGCTGCAATCGGGATATTTTTTATGTTCCGGAAACATAGAAAAACGGATCAAGAAGGCAAGTAGTCGAATTATCTATAAAATGAGACTGGGCCCCAGTCCTTTACATTAAAATCAGATCTTAGAACTGAGCCATAAATAGACCTCACTTTAGATGAGCTCACAAAAAGAATTACTGACGACTACTAAATGTTTTATAACTACCTGAATTAATCATGAATTACAGTAAGAATACATGTTAATAACGCATTTATTAACACGCTGAGTAACTATTACTATATGTCTAAATAATAAGATGTATAAATGTACATTTAAATCGTTTATTAATCATTTACTTACACTTTCTAAATTATCATATGAACCACTGACAACTCCTAAATAACTGGTTTGTAAATAATGAAATACTTAATTTAGAAATGGAAAATCAATAATTTATAAAGAATGAAAATACAATTATTAAACGCATTATAGTTATGCTTATAAATCTAGAACAAAGCATTTATAGTATGTATAAACTGCCTATTAATGTCTATTAATGCTTTATAAATGATGAATTAACTATTTACTAATGCTTAACTAATGCTTCATAGCGTGTAGTTATTATAAAGTGTTACCCATGAGGAAGATTTTATGTATTTATTATTATTGTATTTTTTACAGAATGTTAAAGAGGAAGATCAAGTAGAGTATGCACCAATCGCTATGAGTACCAGACACGGAACATCCTGCGACAACCTTTACAACTCCTGCTGACAAGAACTTGTCTATGAGTTTTGGGATTGTTGACAATCACTACATGTAGCACCTAAAGCCCCGTTCACACCAGCAGCAGCATGCGTGACTAAAGCGCCTACTAGCTCTCAACAAATGACAGACCTGTTTGTTTTAGTTAGTTCATGGATCCGTTTTGAGTTTCAGTGATGTTGAATTATTTCACTATATAACTTCTACACCTAGACCGTAATGGACTGCCATATTGCGAGGTGAGAATTACCAGTATTTTTCCACTAAAAATTTATTCTGTAAAAACTATTTCTGTAAAATGGATGGTTATGAATAATTGTTATGAAAATAACAGTAGTACCGGAGCCTGCAACAACAACAGATGCCCGCATTGACAAGCGCTTGTGTGAGGGGGTTATGAGATAGCCCCAACTTGAGTTTAAAAGAATACAGATATTTTTATCAGTCATAACTTCTAGTGAAATACAGGGCAGACACTGGACAAAGATGGAACTTTCTAGAGCGCACATGTCGAACATCTGTGTTCACGCACGCTATCAGATGGAGTATCATTTGAAAGACTACAAGTTACAAGTTGACTGTATGCATACAAAGTAAAATATACCTTGGTTTGGGCTTAACCTCTTAACTGTCACAAAGTGAGAATAGTGATGAAAATGCACTATCCAAACTTAAAGAGCTGTAATTCAAGAATGCTTTGGAATACAGACCTAAGTTTGGTCTTGTTTTAAAGAAGTCACTCAGCAGATTATTGCATTGCTGAAGTGAAAGCATTTCAAAATATGAAAGTATGAAAAAGTTATGGAAGTTTAAATTTACTGTAAACGAAAAATACTGTAATAAATATTTTATTTTATTTTATATAAAATATATATTTTACAAAAAATGTTTTACTCTAAAATTACTATAAAATCAAAGCCATATGTCTAACCAAGTTGTGTTCCAAATTTGAAGTTGATATCACAAAAATTGAAGTCTCCATGAGATTTTGTTTAGGCGCTATACCAAAAATAGCCACTGGGTGTCACACACATTGCATCTTTTTTAATGCATTTTCCTGTAAATTTTTGTCCAAATAACACTTCCATCACAAAACAAGATTAGAAAAGATTTTAATTATAAAATAGTTAAAGTACATTTTGTAAAATGAAACATGACACCGCCCACTAGGTGGAGGAGCCCAGTAGAAGAATTTAGAGTACCGTTTCCATGGTAACGCAACTTCTGATTTCAAAACGGTTTGTAACGGATGAATTTTGAGTTCGTAAGCTTTTGAATGATACCTAATTTATGATAATTACTAAAATATATGATAAAAAAGGCGATCAAAAATTGGATTGTGTGGTAGTCTGTAGTGGAACTCGCTTCAGTACTGGCTTGCCAAAAGTGCGCATCGAGTGTGCATATCGGCCACAGAGGAGGCACTCACGAGTACCCTTCTGACACATTCATTGGAATTAGTAGGTCATCGAGGTACTTTTCGCGTACTCTTTTATAAGTACTGTGAATTCAGACATCTTTCTTTTGTCACATACTGTTTTTTGCCTGCTATATACTAGTAGTAGGGAAGTATGCGATTTCGGACGCAGCTGATTTTTTATAACAGTAAAAACTCTTTTCATGTAGCCTGATCTTAATGTAATCTTTTGTGTCATGTTTATCAAAATAAAACTGATATAGACACACTTTACTGGTAGTCAATTAGTATATGCTTATGTTGAACTTTCTTCAGTGCTGTATTAAACAGTACACAAAGAACTGAATAAAAACTGTCATGAAAATGTCTGTATTTGACATTTGCATCCAATCAATTTCATCTGTGATAAAGTGGCCTATGCAAAACGTGGCCTATAATCAAAAAGCTTGTTGAGTATGTATCTGTGGTTGATCTCTGATGAGCGTGTGTCTGAGGTGAATAGCTTGTGGTTGAAGGGCTTGAATGAATGAATGAATGACACATTTATATAGCGCTTTCATATGTATACTGTACACCCAAAGCGTTTTACAACCGTGTCAGGGGTCTCTCCTCAACCACCACCAGTGTTCAGCATCCACTTGGATAATGCGACGGCAGCCACAGTACAACGGAGCCAGTGCACTCACCACACACCAGCTATAGGCGGAGAGGAGAGAGGGTGATAGAGCCAATTCAATGGATGGGGATTATTAGGAGGCCACGATTGGTAAGGGCCAGTGGAAGGAATTTGGTAAGTACTCTTTACTGGAAGTACCATGGGATTTTAATGACCACAGAGAATCAGGACTTTAACGTCTCATCCAAAGGATGATGCTCTTTGACAGTATATTGTCCCTATCACTAAACTGGGGCATTAGGACCCACAAAGGGTGAGCCCCCCCTGCTTTCAAGTATTGAAATCAGTACACTTGAGTAAAAAGCTTGAGTTGATACTACTACGGAAGTCTTTTTAAACCCTACTATACATCTACCTGAGAAATGAATGTGAATACTTTTGACACCTCTGTATCCCACTGATGTTCAGAGTATTTAATAATTTCTAGTTTTCAACAGTCTCTGAAGTAACTAGTATTTAAATTGAGCAATTCTACAATCGTCAGTTCTGCTGTCCAAAGCGAGAATGTCGAAACTCACATTTGGTCAAGTTTTGTCTTTGTGGGCGTGTATCATTATACTGTCATAATGCCATGTGATTGTTCACACTATTATAACCTTTACAGGGAAAAACACAAGTCTATTTTAAGAGCCTGAGGGGAAAAAAATCTGTCACTGCAAACATAAAGGAATGGCTGTCAGTATGGGGGGTGAGATGATTCTGCTCACATGTAGTTACAATAGTTAACACTATTAGGGGTTAACTGACCATGTTAACCAGACAAAGCTTGACACTTCAGAAAGCGGATGTACCACAGGGTTTTATGGTTAATTAGACTGCCATCTAGAGTCCAAAATTAGACATCACACCTGGAACAATAATAGCTCAGCATTTGACAGATAGGGTGCGCTATAAATAGCCTACATCTCATAGCAGAGCAGACAAAGGTCCAATAATAAACATGAAAGTGTTCTAACTGTTTTATGGACTGAGAAGCTAATCTTGAACAGTCAGAACACACAGAGTCACAAAACCACTGAATCTCTAGCTTCGCTTCTGAAAATCTAAAGGATTAGTTCACTTCAGAATGAAAGTTTCTTGATAATTTACTCACCCCTATGTCATCCAAGATGTTCAAGTCTTTCTTTCTTCAGTTGAAAAGAAATTACATTTTTGAGAAAAACTTTCCAGGATTTTTCTCCACATAATGGACTTCAATGGCAACCAATGGGCTGAAGGTCCAAATCAATGCAGTTTCAAAGGAAGGGCTTCAGAGGCTCTGCATGATCCCAGACAAGGAATAGGGTCTTATCTAGCCAAACCATCGGCCATTTTCAAAAAACAAACAAAAACAAAAACACATTTATATACTTTTTAACCTCAGATGCGTGACTTCTGTGTTGTGATCCTTCCCGATGCATGACGTCATTACGATGGAAAGGTCACGGCCGTGATGAAGGTGGAAGTATACCAGTGTTAAAACGGAGTGCAAAGATGAAATCAAACGCCCTTTACAAAAATAAAGGTACAACAACAATGTTAGACAATTTTAAAGTTTGAGGAGTTTTTCGGCACTTCCACCTTCATCACTCGTGACCTTTCCGTCGTGATGACGTCATATGCCGTGAAGAAGAACAACACAGAAGTCGTGCATTTGAGGTTAAAAAGTATATAAATGTTTATTTTTTTAAGAGAATGACAGATGGTTTTGCTGGATAAGACCCTATTGAGCGTCGGTGCACAGATCTCTCCGGAGATGTTCGATTGGGTTCAAATCTGGGCTCTGGCTGGGCCACTCAAGGACATTCACAGAGTTGTCCCGTAGCCACTACTATCCCGTTAACTTGAAAGAAGCTTTATTGAAAGGAATACCACAGTAATACCCAATAATTATTTTACATTTACAATTACATTTATTCATTTAGCAGATGCTTTTATCCAAAGCGACTTACAAATTGGGAGTACAGGAAGTGATCCGTCATGAAGAAGCAGAAGACCACAAAAAGTGCCTGAAATACTAAGTTTTGGGCATTGCTCAGAGCAGCATAAGCTAGAATAGGGAAAATGTAAGAATTTTAATTCAGGGTAGGCAATTATACCTTTTTTTTAGTTGACCTGAATGACTCCATACATTGGCAAACAACATTGAATGAAGCATAACATTCATATGCATTAGAGAGTATAGCTGTACATTGGAGAGCATTTTTGATGAATGACTTGTTTGACTCATAACATTTGTAATTCTTGAGTGAGTCATAACAGCCGTATAAAATGCTAAGTGTCTTGAAACATGGGCTATCTTCCTTCACAGGCTCTTCAGCACCAAACACACCTGAAAACACACACAAAAAAACAGCACCACTCTTTAGTCACTGTGGGTATGATTATTCATTCTGTTCAGCTGTGTGTCATTAATTACCCTTGTTTGCCTTACTATTTACTTTACAGTCTTTTCAGTGTTCATTTGTGTGATCACATCTATATGGTTGTGTTTTTTTACCTGCCTTGTTTGGGTTATCGTGTGTGTGTGTGTGTGTGTGTGTGTGTGTGTGTGTGTGTGTGTGTGTGTGTGTGTGTGTGTGCGTGTGCGTGTGCGTGTGCGTGTGCGTGTGCGCGTGCGCGTGTGCGTGTGTGTGTGTGAGAGTTAGATAGTGTGGCAAATGGTCTTTCCGCGCGTCACGCTCAAACATCACAGTTTTTACGGGGGCTTGAGAAGGCATCAAGATGTAGAAGTAAAAGACAATAGACAATAAAAGGTCCAACATGAGGAATAGCCTACTTTTAGCTGTGTTGCTATGTTTCAATATGATTTTGGGATTTTTTTTTTTTCAAATTAAAGGGTAATGCAAATCATTCCAGTGGCCCACCCACTATTAGAGACCCACACAATTAGAGACCCACCCATCATCCACTTTCTGCCTACGCCACTGATTCATACCAAGTCTGCAGCACTCCTCTCAGAAACTATAGCCTCTGCGCCTCGATCGCCCCCCGGTGGCTGGTCCCAGTATAGCTCATAAACCCCACCTCTCCATGTATTAGAATTGACGCGAGACACACTAAACAATCAAATTACACTTCAAATAATTGTTTCCTAAAGATGGTTTCTGTCATTGTAGGCAGTTTTAATCATGATGATTTCATTTCAAGTGTTCGTTTTTTAAATAAGTTTACTTTTAGTTAGTTATTTGATGCTATAAAAACGGGAGGTGTGACATCATGATTGACAGCTGAGACTGACAGCTTCTCTGAGTGAAGTTGTCACTGAGGCACTAACAGACTTTTTTTGGGATTTTTGGGAGGAGATTGGAGCTTTAATTTCTAAATTTCCATAACTGTTTATTTCACACCATCATAATAAATTGTTCTGCATCTGCGAGAGTGTGGGCGGGCTTTTGATATCGCACCTCTACTTCCTGCTCTCTACCATGCAGACTCCGGTCCCGAGATCGCTACTGCGCAGACTCTGTCCCAAATCTGCCAAGATGTCAGCTCCGTGTGCGGCCTCCGAAAGCTTCAACTCTCGTCAACCGAAGCGAATTAAGTCGCGTCGTCCATATTTTTTTACGGCCTATGATTCATACAGCCAAGATCTCCACTTCCTGCTACAGCAAAGCACTCCCACAACAAGACTGGACCACCTCCATGTGTTACCATAGAGATGGTGCACTGTAAAAAAATCTACCGTAGAATTTACAGGAAATTACTGGCCAAAAAGTTGCCAATAAAGACCTGTAAAACTGGTGTTAATTGATGTAACATTGATTACAGCATTCTTTTTATGCCAGTAAATTCTATTATGTTGGATACAATTGACCAATATTGAGTAGCCTACATCTTGGGTAAGATTCCTAAAAGTTTCTCACATAAAACATTGATAAGTTACATGTCTAAATATAGAAACTTATAAACTTATAATTTTCACTTTTCACTGTATTTACATCTCTCAACAGAAAGGTTTTTGCAGGTTTTAATGCAACTGTTTAATAACAATACTCATAATATATTTCCAGTAGGCCTACGTGCCTGAGGCTTGCATAGCTAACTCACTCAGAATTCTCGGTAATCCTCTGCAAACTTGCAAACTACAAACGACAGCTGGTTGAATGGCACATCAGTAGCACAATGGACGTGCTACTTTGGCGTTTTGCGTCATCAACCCAGAACTAACGATCGATTCAGTCGGATTAGGGAACCGGCTCGACCGGTTACTTGCTGAGAACCGGCTCAAAAGAACAATTCGTTCAAGAACCAAACATCACTAGCGTGCATGCTGTCAGTTTTGCTTGCTTTCTTTGACCATGGATGGATCTATCAGTTTTTCCTTAGATTTACTTTTATGTTTGTTTGAATTAATGTTTGCTGCAACTGGATACAACTTTTGACAGAAAGATATATATCACAACCTTTTTTGTTGTTGTTGTTGTTGTTGTTGTTGTAGGAAAACATATAGCCTATATCACTGACACAATGGATAATTTAGTTTGACCTTTTCCTATCTGACCAACAGCAGAACTTTAAGTGGGATGCAAGTTTTTCTTCATGTAAATTTCCATTAAAAGGCACCTATTATGCAAAATTCACTTTTATAAGGTGTTTGAACATATTATATGTGTGTTGGCAGTGTGTGTACACAACCTATAATGGTAAAAATCCACCTACTCCTTTTTTTAATCCACATAAATCATAAGCAGTGTCTCAGAACAAGCCGTTTGCAGAATCCTGGTAAAGTGACATCACATTTCACAGGCCCCGCCCACGAGTGTTAATGGACACTGCCTTATTAGCATATACCCCACTCTCAGAGAGCTGTACACAGCCTGCCATGTTTATCTCTTTGCCAGATGTGTTCTTGAAAGTCCTCATGAAATCAAAATCGATCTTATTTACTTGGTTAGCCCACATTACAGGTCTTAGGGTGAACAACTAATCCGTGCAAGTTAATACACATAAAAAAAAATGTTTCCGTGGTAATCTTAAATCAAAATCTGAAAAGTAACTTCCGGTCTTGAATGGCGTTCCTTTCCGATGACGACTATCCTTAACCACTCCCCTCCAACCGTTATGCTGCGTTCACACCAAACTTGAATAGAGCATCAAAATCGCGTCTACTGCGTCTAGTTTGACGCGTGAACATTTTGAATCCATTCGCGCGTCCACAGTGAATTGGACGTGCGTATAAATTGAGCGTTTGAAGCAAAATAGACGTGCGTTCAAGGCGCTCCAGGAGAAATATGTCATAAAACACCACTCTGCCTCTTTTCATTTTCATAAAAAATATATGTTAAACATTAATAAGCACACAAATGTGGTCCAGGCAACTCCTACATTATCTTCACTGCATGTATATTTAAATATCCTTAAAAAGTAAAGTTATGAAACGTCTCTTTGCCCTCAGTCAAAACGATTTGGCAGACAACAAATTATAGTTTCATGACACCAAAGATCGGCCGTTAGATCCACATAAGACGAACCACTACAGGACATCACAGCCAGCAGCAAACGGCAGAAGGACTAGCCGAGGAAAGGCTGCTCTCGCCGGGGGCTGAACGCCGATCGCCAGGATCTCACAACTCCACAAACACAAGATTATTTTTTTTAAATAGGCGCTCTTTTTATAAATAAACCACAGATTTGAGCTTTAAACAACTACATTCTCACCTGAAAAAGTCTTAAAACTACATTTTGTGACACAATAGTAGTATTTTTAAATTATGCATGGTTTCTCATCACATCACTTTACCACGTGACACCAGCAAGCAGGCTCCTGATTGGTTAACGCGGGGCAAATTGACGCCAAAGTTCCGATTTTTCAACTCGGTCGTCAGACGCAAATTCACTTCAAACGTGTGAATGCACAAAAAGCACCATAACGAGCATATCGCGCAATACGGTCAATTCGGTCAATTCGCGTCCAATTTGCGTCTTTCGCGCGAACTGGACGCGCAAATGAGTCGGAATAGCGTCCATCGCGCAGTTGCAACTTCCGGTTCACTGGGACTTTAACAGCAAATATAGCAGTAGGTACATGTATATTACACTGCTTTCATTTTAGTAACGTTACACAGATATTGAGCGTCAGCGTCAGTCCTGGCAGGCCAAGTAGTCAAGACGCTGCTAATGCTATTGGTAACAACACTGTCTCATCAGCTGATTTGCATCAGCTGTTTCAACTCCCCTTGCTGCTAAGGGCTACGCTAAAAGCAGGGCGCCTATTTAAAGCAGATTTGATTCGCTCCTACTACTTGCTGCTCGCTGCTTTGCAACCCGCCACCTCCCCACCTCCTCCTGTCGTGTATAACGTGGCATTTACTTTATGTCATCGTTGCTGCTCTGTTCATAGGGGGAATAGTTAAGCTCTCCCAGTCCTAAACTGTGTGAGTGTTCCCTAATGCTGCTGCTGTCCTCTGACTCTCTGCTATTTCATGGTGCTCATGAAAGGTCAGAGGACTCCCTGAACAGAGCCATACCGCCAAAAAAAAATTAATTCAGAATTCATCAACTGATTGCAATTCAATAAAAATTTCTAAATCATTTTTAATGTCATGTGTGTTCTTGACTTAATGAACCTGACAGAACTAATATACACACAGGATTTTTGTACTTGCTGCATAAGTGCACAGACATAACCAACTGTGTTCATGTGAACTTTGTGTGTTTCTGACATAACTGTGTGTGCATTTGACAGTTCGTAATAACACATGAAAGAGAACTAGTCTAGTTTAACGTTAGCCTACTCAAGGACGCAGCTACATCCAGCTCTCTGTGCGCATGCGTCGGGTGTGTGCGCTCAAGTTGAGAGTGATAAGGCTTTAAAACACATGCAGATGATAATATTTCATGATGATGAAGAACTGCAATGTCACATGAGCGTGTCTGCGATAGAGATGATCATCAAAACAAACAGATGTATCATGTTTCAGTCTTCATTGAGTGTTCACGAGCTGTGAAGGCTCCGCCCTCTGGGAAGGGGAGCAGCAGCTAATCTGCATTTAAAGGAGACCCACAGAAAAAAAGCTATTTTTTCTCAAACCTCAAAATTGGCATTTTCAAAATGGTATATTAAATGATCTGTTAGGAATTTTAATCTGAAACTTCACAGACACACTCTTTGGAGACCTGAGACTTATATTACATCTTGTAAAAAGGGGCACAATAGGTGTCCTTTAAGGTTATTATACTCAGATTCACTCAGAAATTTAGATTTTTTTTTAGATCTTTGTACTTTTATTTTTAACTTTGTAATTCAGTTATTATATTCGATTATTATTTACTGCTATTGTTATCAATTTTTCTTCAATAAAATAAATAATTTTATTCAACTTCCTCGACTGTTTGGATCTCACTGCATCAAAGTTTAAGAACATAAAAATACTTCACAACAATTGCAACACGGTCTTTAAGCAAGGTAACGTTAGCCAGAAATATGTTAGCAAGGCAGGCAACGCTGGTTGACCACACAAATCCTCAAATATTAGTAATTTTTATTTATTTTTTTAAACAACATTGCATTTATACATTTACATTTATGCATTTGGCAGACGCTTTTATCTAAAGGGACTTACATTGCATTCAAGGTAAACTTGCTTTAACTGGGAATCAAACCCATAACCGTGGCATTGCTAGTGCCACACCCTCTTGTTTGAGCTATAGGAAAGCTGTAAAACATTGCTGTAAATCCATACACATACTACATTCACATGTCAGTCTGTTATATAAATATTTTAAATCAATGCATGTATTGACTTCAAAATACCAAAAATAAAATTTTGTCTCTCTAACTCTATTTGTATTGCCACCAAAGCACTTCCTGGAACTATCTGGAGTCCTTGCAAATCATGTGACGAGAGGGTGGTGGATGTTAATAAAGCCTCAAACCACATGAAAATTATGCTCGAATTGTACCACCTACTGTTTTAAAGGTGCACTATGTAGGATTTTTGCGTAAAATATATATATAAAAAAAAAAACACTAGGCCATTGTTATATGTTTTGTTCAGTTGAGTAGGCTACTTATATCCCAAATGTTTCCAAATATTTGTTGTTTATAACTACTTACGAGTAGTTCGGTAGAATGAAATGTCTGCGTGTGTGGCGCTGATATCTGTCTCTTATTAGTTATCACGCCGTGCTTCATACTAAAGTCATGTTAAACATTATTAGATCCATCCGTATTATGACAAGTTCCATGATTCCACACTCATTCACTACGTTAACAAGCTACGTCTTTGTTCTTGTTTTAAAGAGGTTAGCGACCCCTAGCGGCAAAAAGTTGCATAGTGTAGCTTAAATGGGAGGTGGCAAAATCTGACAGAACATAGGCATTTCCACAACAGGAAAAATTTAATAAATGAATGCTGTCCAAAAATAAACAAGGAGCGATCAATACAATACAATTAAGATACAATGTTAGAAGATGATGTTAAATGATTCTACAAAATTCGTTATTACTACAAAATAAAAAAAAATTCTTACCAGCAGTGAGCAAAAGCAGAATGAGCAAAAAACAGCGTCCCATCATTCCTGTAATTGACTCTTCCTCTTCCTGCCTCTTTTTTAAAAAAAAGCTGTCATTAACCCTCTTCATTCCTCAAAATTTCTAGGTTCGTTTGGGAACATTTTATTGATAATTGAAAATCCTTGAAAAGTACCCCTTATCGCACAATGTTGCCCTGAGGCAATGAAAAGAAAAACTGAATTTCTGAACATGCTAAATAAAATAAAAAACTTCATAAAACCTGACAAACGGCTTCTCTATACCTTCATATGCTCAGACACATTTTTTATGTACAGTTAATGTCATTTTAAATAAGATTATTAAATCAAATAATCTTACCTTATTTTCACTCGGTGAACATGTGAAAAGAAAACCTCCTTAAGATGTTGTATGATGTAACGACACGTGTCATAATCTGAATCTGAAAACCACGTCCATTTTGCGTGTACAGCATCGCATTGCAGCTTTTAGGCAGTTTCCTGTTTTTGTCAGAAATGACAAGGAGGCAGCTTCACACAATACAAAGTCAACGGAGAGGGTTGGGTGTGGAACTGCCCTAAATGCGCCGTTTCTATAGTGACTCCCACACATTATTGGACTGTTTTTTGATAATTTTTTGAATATTCTAATTGGTTGCAATCATTTAAAGAATCATGTAACATGGGGCTTAACGCTCTGTTGTCTGAGGGCAACACTCTGCTGTAGAGGGTTAAATTATTTAACTTCATCTTAATGAATCTTCATCTTAGTCAATTCGAGTTTAAATGTAGGATAATAAATACACAAACAATTTATTCAGATGAAATGTCAATAATTATTATGTCTTAAGACACAAAAAGTAGGCTACAGCCTTTATCATATATTGGTTGCAATTCAAACAAAAGTAAAAGCGAAAGCAACATCAGCGTGATGCCCCACCCGCGCATTCACTACTTACAGATTTGTGTACAGATGTTGAAATAATAAAAGCAGTACAATATATAATAGATATAGCGCTTCAACCCGTGCACGTGCTCATGAACTTTAAGGAGTTAAACATTTAATCCATGTGACTGGCAAACAGTGTAAACAAATTTACACGTACAGTAAAAAACAAAAGAAAAACATCGGAGGATGTTGTAGAGTCTGTTTATGCCGTTTGTCTGCAGTTACTGTCATTATCTACAGTATGTTATTCTTTGTTGTCACTGTCTGTCTGTTGGATACTCCTTGTTACTCTCTATTGACACTGTACATTTTGTCTGTTCGATTCTCCATCTTCTTGTAAGAACCGGTTTTACTGCTAAGACAAAAGCTGAGATCCAACACCCTGCAATAAAACAATAAAACTCACATATTTGTAGAGAAGATCTCACAGAAAGACTGCGGGACATCACCCTGCCCAAAACTTCTCCACCTCTCCCTCCTCCCCTCCCTTCCTCCTGATTCAAGTCACAGAATGCCTATATACTAGGGGTGTAACGATATATCATTAAACGATATATCACGATATAAAAATGTGACGATATGTATCGTTGATGGAAACTATATGATTCGCAATATAGAGTTGTTTTATCCAAGGCTCAACTTGCTGTAGTAGGCCTATTTATTAGGAATAATTCACCCAAACACAAATTTACAAAGGTACCACAAATGTAAATTCTGTCATGATCACTATTGTCAAAGTGATAGACAATTAGCATAGTTTAGATTGGCGGTATGGTTCTGTTCTGGGCAAGAACTCCCTGCGCATCCATGCAGCCTAGCATCCATAGCGCGGAGGAGTTTAGCTTGGAATACTTGCAGGACCGCCATCGAGTGGAGGGCGGAGCCCACTTGGCTGGCGGAAGCGTAAGCCCTGCCCGCTAAGACCGAAGTGCAAAACCTTGGGCTTCCATCCCAGCGAAGAGGGCGGGCAGAGATGTGCGGCCACAGCTTCTTCGAGTGGGAGAAGCTTCTCATATCCCTTTTCGTCAGCGCCGCCGATCAAGGAGAGCGCTTGCGAGGTGGATGAGCGGAGGTGCGCAGAGTAGGGTGTGCTCCATGACTTCGCTAGTTCTTTGTGAACCTCAGGGAAGAACAGGGCAGCTCGCTTTTGAGGGGCCTGTTGCCCCCCCATCAGGAACCACTCGTCCAGGCGGTTGCATGCAGGCTCTTCTGGTGAGGCCCATTCTAGGCCAAGCTCGCCGACGGCTTTCGTGAGGACGCGGATGAGTTTGGCGTCAACACCAGCCTTGGAGTGGCTTCGTTGCTGAGATGTAGAAGGGGCAAGGTCATTCTGGGAGCCCGACCCATCCTCTGTATCTTAAGCGGCAAATGACCTGGCCCTCTGCGTCGAGCAGAGGGTGCAGGTCTGTTCGTGAGAACATCACCGGAGAGATGTCCTCTTGAGGCGAAAGTGAGCCAGGCACACTCGCCATGGCCATCCTACTCGTGCACTTCGGAACTGCACGTGCCACAGAGGTGGCTCGACATTAAAATGTTGTTTGCTGTTTTTCGAATTGTAAGAAAAAGGATACACCAAAGAGCCGGAGAGCATAGGGGACACGGCGCGACAGTTCACGGGATTGCTGACGGCAAAACTCGCTGATATCAAGCCGCTGACTCTCTCACAGGAAGGCTAACTCGCTGTTCTGCTGCAGGCTCGCTGTTCTCTGCGAATGGTGACGCTTTTGAGGAGGGATCAATGATAGGCCGTCGCTGAAGGAGAAAAATCTGAATGTATGGCAATGCAAGCGTCTTATATAGGCAGATGCCCTGCCCATATTGGCGGGTTCTGCGCTCAGCTTCACGGGCTCAGCACCGACTGGTTCGTGCAGTTACGCCGCTCTGCCATTGGTCCATGCAGTTCCCACTGGCCAGCCAATAGCGTGAGAGAGCCCTCTTTACTGCTATGGCTGTGCTGTAGTACTGCGTGATTTTATCAGCTTTCAGTAAATTCGGGGAACAGGAATTAACCCCTAGCGTCTTCGACGCAGTACGACTGACTGTTCGAAAGGGAACCAGACGAGGCGTATTTCAGAGTGAAACATGAATGTGAATCATTACTTGAGCAGCTCAGTTTGTGAGTCAAAGTGAAACATGCTGTTGTTGATCTATACTGACTCAATCGCTTCAGAAATGTGGTTTGATCTGTTCAGTGCTTCTGCTCTACAAACACGTGGTTTTTGTTTGTGTGATTGGCTGATAGCACCATGACAACCCTTCACTTGACCGATCAACAGATAAGTTTCAAGCATCAAACAAAAATAACACAATAGAGGTTGACTTAAGAATTAAAATGTATGTGCAACTAAAAAGGGATTATCTTGTGTTAGGGGTTAAAATAGTATTTTTTGCCATTATGAACATTGTAAGTGTTATCAGGGGAAAGAAAGGCATTGACGAGAATTGTGCATGTGCACTGGGTGTGTGGTCGTCAAATCCGGTGGTGGAAGATTCACATGCAACTCTAGATTAATATCACAGATTAGCATTGTCCTGTTAGTTCATAAATTGTCTGTCACACAAGTGTTCACCCATTTGAAAATGGTTCACCTGTTTGTTTTGTTCTGCTTGTGGCGTCTGGTTGGTGAGTAACCCATTAGTTCACAAAGCGGTCTTAAATTTGTCTGTGCTGCTCGAGTGTAAATGAACAACCTCTATTCATTTCGGTCTGTCCTCAGCATCCTTCCTGTCTGCTGCTGTTCCGTTTTTTTCTTCATTCCACCTTTAAATGGTTACAAACAATGTATTTAGTCTTAATATGTGACTAGCTCTCTGTTCTTCAGGTGTGTTTGCTGATACAGACGGACTGAAGTCAGTGTCAGTGATGGAGGGAGATTCAGTCACTCTAAACTCTGATCTTACTGAAATGATGGATGATGATCTGATTCTGTGGAGGTTTGGAACTAAAAACACTTTAATAGCTCAAATCAGTGTAATGGTCGACAGCATCGCTGTATATGATGATGTTCTTGATGGGAGATTCAGAGACAGACTGAAGCTGGATCATCAAACTGGATCTCTGACCATCACAAACACCACAACTGGACATGCTGGATATTATAAACTACAGATCAACAGTGAGAGAAAGAGTTTCAATCTCACTGTCTATGGTGAGTTATATGCTGGTTTCACCTGTTTTGTTTAGTAAAGCTTTTAAGTAGCTGTAGCTCAACATTTTGATTATTTTGAACCTTGATTATTAAAGGTCCCATGGCATGGCATTTTTCTATTATTTTATAATGTTTCCTGAGATGTACTTATATTGTTAGTATGATTTTTACATGATAAAATGTCATAATTTAGAAATAAAAGGCATTTTTTCTATACTGCTGTTTGCCCTGTGGCTGATTGCCCTGTTTCAAGAGGCGTGTCTGCTGTGAGACTTCAGTAAAAACGCCCACTGTTGGCGAACATCTTTGCATTTTAAATGAGCGGAGGGGGCGTGGTTTAACGAGGTCTACGACGCACGAGCAGGCACGAGCTGCTGCCAGAGAGACGGATGGATCGGAGTTCACTTCACATCAGTTCTGTCAGTCTCAGTTCAGTGAACTGTCGTAGTTACAGCATATACTTCAGGTTATTAGTTTATTTCTAGTCGGAGGGACTGTCCCTCATGTCAGAAAGTTAGTAACTTTAGTAAATTATGGATCAGCGCTGACTGGAGACGCGAACCGTTTAGAACGATTCAGTCCGATTTGGTGAACTGATTCGGTTCACTAAAAAGAACCGGTTCAAAAGAAAGATAGTTCGCGAACCAGACATCACTAACGTACCAGAGACAGACAGAGCTCAGCGATTGCTAACAAAGTTATTTATAGTAACTACTGAGTTGTGAGATCGCTGTCAGTCAGCGCGAGTTTATTGTGTTTGTATCTGAGAGTTCTGAATAAACACGAGTCCCAGTCACACCGAGTCCGTCTTCATCATTATTACCAACTTTGTAACACATGCAAAGTACCATTACAGCTGTCGAGATGAAGGAGTTACGAGTAAGTGTTGATAATAGCATTATTTTTAGATATGTTCCTATCATATGAAAAGTGTCAGTGACGCCCATTGAGTACACAGCGCAAACAAAGACACAACAGCATTAATCGAATGTAATCCAGTTTATTGTGGGGAAAGCTGCCTAGCCTAGCTGGATATGCTCACGCTTACCCCCCTTCTGCTTAATCTCGCACCGCGTAAGGTGCCTCCGCTGTGGGCCAGATGCAGTACTGGGGGTCGGTGATGTTGAAGGCCGACCGGTCAGTGCAGCTCGAGCTTCGGCGTGCGTGAGGTTTATCTCTAAAGATGTTACTCTGCCGATGTTGAGCAGAAACAACTGTATGCACATTGTAGAACAGATAGACGCGACGAGGACGTACAAAAACACTGACTCACAAGATAGAAAACACGAAAACACCGCTCTGTCGGGAGAGAGAGAAGCCGCTGCGTGTGCACGAATAATAAATAATTAGCTACACATCAGAAATCACTGATCACAGATCAGAAGGAACTGAAAGAAGACTTCTGTTTTCATTTGTACATCCAAACTGCCAGCGTTCACTCGTTCACAACCCATGATCTCTCGAGCGTTTGCATGGGCGTGCCAGATTCTCTGGGTGGAGGAAAGGGAGGGAACCGTTCCTGCTTGGACGTCAAACCAGGAGACTTCAGGATTGGCTCGTCTGGCCTGTCATTTTCTCAAAGGCAGAGAAAGACAGCCAGAACCCGGTTTACACCGATCAACATTTCTATCCACTTGGGGACAATATTCAGGCTAGGGGAACTCCTATTAATGTTGAAAAACCTCATAAAATGAAAATTTCATGCCATGGGACCTTTAAAATAACTAAATCGTTACAACATTGTCCTCTCTGCTACTCATCCATAAATGACAATGAAGAACAGGACTGTCAGATATGTGACTGATGCTGCAGTAAACGCTTAATCCTTATTTATCTCATGTTTTCCAGCTCGTCTTCCTGTTCCTGTCATCATCTGTAACTCTTCACAATGTTCTTTGTCTTCATCCTCAAATTGTTCACTGGTGTGTTCATCAGTGGTGAATGTGAGTCATGTGACTCTCTCCTGGTACAAAGGAAACAGTTTATTGTCCAGCATCAGTGTGTCTGATCTCAGCATCAGTCTCTCTCTACATCTGGAGGTGGAATATCAGGATAAAAACACCTACAGCTGTGTGCTCAACAATCCCATCAGCAACCAGACCAGACATCCCAACATCACTCAACTCTGTCGCACATGTGCAGGTACGGCAGCAACGCTGATGGCAGTTATTTTTTCAATACAATGAAAGTTCATGGTGATTTATTTTAAAGCTCCCGAATATATTTTTTTCTGATTAAAAAAATTGGTATCATTTTTCTTACATTGACACTACTTTTTTAGTTTTGAGTTCCTGGCAGACACTAAAGTCAGCTTGAGGAATTTCACTGTTTTATCATTGGTCATTTGTTATTTCAGAAGTCCACCTCCACTGTTGTAATGCTACAGAAGCTGTGATCCGATTGGTTTTCTCTGTTCTGGTGGGCGTGGCTACAATGGCTGTTCTGGTTTATGACGTCAGATCTACACGAGGTTGAGAACAGATAGACTAATACAAATATTGTGACCTAGGTTGGAGTTTTTAAACTATAAATATGAAAATATATATTCAAGGATTTAGAATCAAGTTATCAATAAAAACAACAAGAGGTTTAATGTGTGGGTGCAAATTTATATATAAAAAAAGATAAATGCTGGTTCATATTATATGGAAAAGTAAACCACACTACATGAGGAAGGTGTCACGGCCAGCTCGTTCTCGACTGTTACATAAAGAGGATCACACATGCAAAATGAATAGTTTGACTTACAAGTTTATTTATTAAACAAAAATAGTGATCCATTACAGAAATATAACAAAGTCTAGGGATTTAAACAATACAGGGGAAAAATAATAATCCAATTGGTGAGGAATGTTGAATGTTGTCAAATGATAACTAAAACAGAAAGCAACAAAGTGGAGCAAAATTACTTCTCTGGAGATGTTCCCCCAGAGGAAGTACTGATGAGCAGATGAACACAGCTTTTATACTCTGCCCATAAATTAATCAATTAAGTATGATTGTCTGCAGCCAATCACACCCTCAGAACACAATAGGAGACAGGGTCGTAACAAAGGAAATATGGCATTTAAAAGATAATGTCGTCTAGAGGTATTGTTTAGTGATGCAAAATGAAGATTTTCTTGCAAATGCTTTCCTGAATACAGTGTACGCAAGGGCCACCTGGTGGCCAAAGTACTCCTTTACATTTCATTGTCTTGTTAAAGGGTAACTTCAGTGATTTAGCATTAAGCTTTGAATCAGTAGAAACCCGGTAGTATATTCGAATTATGGTACTTTCCCCCTTCATATCCCCCTGAGACGAGAGAATTATGCATTTTATTTCTGGAAAAAATCCTCAGATGACGCAAATATCCTCATTTTGCGTCATCTGAGGATTTTTAGCCAGAGGCTATAGACTACAGTCAGTAAAAGGAGCTGTTCCGCATGTTTTCAACCCGCCCATAAGGGAGAGATCTCATCTCACTCACAGAATGTAAATGCGCTTGGCTCGGCCTCTGCCATTAATAATGGAGCCGTGGAGAGAAAGTGAGTGTTTCAACTTTTCAATGAATTCCTATATGAAAGTTTAGCTTCCATATGCGATCTGAGAATGCGGACACAGGCTGTATATGACTGCCGCCCTTACTTCAGCTCTGTGCTCTCGTGATGAATGAAATCTGACTCCTGCTGCGTTTATCTCGTGACTTTCGTTCGGCTCACTCACACTTTATTGAAAAGACACATTCAGTTTTTAATTGTAATGTTTATTCTCTAGCTGAACGATATGATTGTATTACTAGAAAAATGAAACCGACGTTGAGGTGGAGCCGTGGTGGGCAGCGAAGCAAGTGCATTCTGGGAGTTGTTGTCATTCATCCCCATGAGACAAAAATAAATTTTCTGACTTTTCACAGTCTAGAAGGCACCAAATTCAAAAATAATTTCACATTTCTACTACATAAATGAACCAGTTTAAATACAAAGCTTAATGCTGAATCACTGAAGTAACCCTGTAAATGCCATGCGTTTTAAATTTCTTTGTCAATTATATGTTTTTACATTAATTTATTTTATGAAGCTTTGCAGTTTTTCCGTTTTGCGCAGTTTTAACTGTACACAGCAAAACTGCAAATACTTTGACAAGAACAACACAAATACTTGTCATGCCAATAAAGCACCTTCAAATTCTAACTGGAAATGAAATAGCACCTATTGAACTGTATATATACACACACGTTACGTATGTATATATTTAAGAAATATTTGCATGCATATACTGTATATATGCATGCAAATATTTTTTTAAATACTGTATTTACATATGTATATATTGAAGGAATCATATATTCAATATATATTGATAATAAAAAAAGATTACAAAAAAGGAAAAAAGGTACAGTGGAGGTAAAATTTTTGTAAAAAAAAATACGGACAAGCAAATTTTTTACTCGGACAAGTGAATGACAGATTTACTTGTCCAAAGGACAAGCACGTGAACCGGCTTAATGTCGAGCCCTGTACGAGATGCATGTTCAATGTATCCTGCTTGTAGCAAATGAAAATATTATGCATCTGAACTTCTGAAGATATAACTAAATACTGAGCAACAGTGCATATTATATTTTTGTTGTTTTTTATAATTGTTTTAAATGGCGCTCACTGGTTTATGTGAATGCCCCATCGAAAATATGTACTTAATTTTTGGTTGAAATAATCATTTAAGTGTGTACATTTATGATTTCCTTTTCATTATTAATATTTGTTGATAAAATACATTTAGAAATACAGCCTTGCGTTATTCTGTAGGCAGAAAATTACCCCAAAGCACCACCTATTGTCCAACCTACGCTAATATATATTTTAACATGTTTAAATGGGATTCCACAACCACACTTACTAGGGTGAATATTATGATATGGCAAGTCTAAGCCACACCACACCGCTCAGACAGTTCCATGTGTCATTTCACTATATAGCCTACAGCTCCCATACAGTTGCGTACAAGAAAAATTGATCACGTGTTATCAGAATTATCGTTTCCTTGTTGAAAAACTGGACATGGACAAAATTTTGCCATGAGCTCGTAATCACAACTTTAGAAGTGCGACATATATTTCCGATAGTGAAGGCAGCAAGATAAAGTAAGCTCAAGGATTGATCCAGATAAATGTGTACAATTTCTATATTTTGCCTGGGGACCCAAAAATCACTAAATCCACCCCTGTTTTGGAAACAGTCAGTATTCAATTTGGTGCCACTAGTGTGAACAGATTGAAAGACTTTCAAGACTTTCTTCAGATATTGACGACAAATATCCATAATGGTGCTGTTTAGCAGTGTATTGAGAAAACTGTTTGAGCGTTTCGCTCACTTCTTGCGCAGAAGGGAGACACCTCAGAGAGCACAACAGTGTGCAGCGCAAGGATTAGCGGCAGTAGAGACACTTCAAGAGGAGTGCGAGGCCTTCGACTTCACTGCCCCTGACAAGAAGTGCAGGAAGAAACGCCGCAAGGTACCTGAGAAGTGCCAGCTTGGAGAAAGAAAGGAGGAAACAGAGGTGAAGATGCACGGTCTGGAAAAGTGGATGGAGGGAGGAAGTGAGCTTAGAGAAGCTGGAGAAAAGAAAAGGAAGGGGAGAAAACGGAAGGAACGGAAGATCACAGAGCCAAAGCCACTTCTTGTGGAGGTCAAACCTCTGCTTACTACTGTCAGATCTTCCTTCTTAAAGCCAATAGAGCGAGAACCAATGCTTCCAAGTGTCTCCGGACACCTCACTCTAGCAGCCGCTCACTTCAAACCCCTGCCGCCAGTGACAAAAGCTCAGAAACCAGCTCCAGCACCTGAGGATGTGTTATCCCTGCCATGTTCTCCGCTTCCAAGAGGATCCTCCTAAACTGTTGGCAGTTCCTCCATGTCCAGATGAAGTTGTTTCCCCACACCGCTCTTCATCCCAGATGCTTCCATTGGCGGTTCCTCCACGCCCCACTCCAGCACCTGATGTACTGTTTTCTTTCCGACGCTCTTCATCCCAAGTGCGTCCTCCCAAACGACTTCCTCCGAGCCCCACTCATGCACTTGATGAAGTCGTTGCTCTGCAACGTCCTCCCAGCCAGAAGCCTCAGCCGTTCACTTCTTCCCCATTTGAGCCACTTCCAGAACTCATTCTGGTTGACATAGAGGATGAGGAGAATGATTATGTGGAGTACACAGGGAGGACCATCCGGGCCAGTGACTTACTGAAGTCTGAACGCCCCCAAACGCTTGAGGCTGAAATGAAACCGAGAAAGATGGTTGCTTGGTTGGAGAAGGACAGCGAGGTGCAGAAGGAAACGTGGGCAAGCGAAGTGGTGGAGGTCCAGGGATTCGAGGAAGAGGAAGGTGACCCCAGTGAAATGGGAGACTCCAAGGCCATTCGGATGATGCCTCTCAGATGAAGCTCTTCTGTGTAGCCTCTCCTGACGGTCCCAAGAATGAGACCCAGCACAACGTCCAGATAAAGTGCAAAAGAAAAGTTCCACTTGTTCTGTTCACCTGGGCAGAGGAGAATGCCAAGAAAAAGGTGGAGAAGAAAATAATCAAGGAGAAGAAGCGAAGAGAAAAGGAATTGCTGCTTGAACGCTACAGGAACGATCCGAAACTGAAGCACTTGTGGATCAACAAGCACAACCGCAATTACAACTTCTCCTAATGCCACAGATCCCTCTTCACCTTTAACCTGTGTAAATAAAAAAAAGTGTGCAAACTAAAAGTTGAAAGATCCTTGCTTGATTGATAACGTGTATCATATCATGTTATGATTTATGTTATATATATTAAAAAAAAAGAAACTCATTAAATTGATTTTTTTTTACTCCGTATTGGCCCACCCTTACAACAAAGCTGCTTAGTTTTAATATTTTGTTTATTATCAGTAAATGGGTATATTGATACATAATGAAAATTAAGACTATATTGAAGTTTCGGGTCTGGAGCTTGAATGTGAGGTCAGTGTCAGTGTTTTTTATTTTATTTTATTTTATTTTATTTTATTTTATTTTATTGTGTTATGTTCAATGAACTAAAGCAACCCAAGACAGAATATGATGTCAATAAATTAACAAGGTCAGATTCAACACAGCTATTTCCCTTTTGGCTTGACTGTAAAGGTCAATATTGATGGATCAACACTCTCAAAGGCAAAGCATCCAGAGCACTTGCATAATGCATGGCGATGGCGTACACGTACCCTACAGTAAATAATAATAATAATAATAATAAAAATAGTGCAGAAATAATATGTAGCCATTCGAAAAGGCATTCTGGCCTAAATGGTAATTTACATCATTCTTTTTTTATTTTGTTTTAACTTGAAATAACCAAACTCAAACACATAACAGTTACATTTTCAGGACTTACAAATGCATTTTCATCTGGAAAAAAAGTCCAAATTGTGAGATATAAACTCGCAATTGCAAGAAACAAGACAAAACTGAGAGTTTGTATTCGAATTGTGAGGTATAAATTCGCATTTTTTTCATCTGCGTTGAACAAGTGACCTAAGCACCGTAAGAGCATTTAGTCTCATTCGTTTTAATGAAGATGATTGTGTTTTTGAGCATCTAAGACGTTCGGCAGTTTGCGTGTTGGCTTGCTTTACTCATTTGCGGCGATACTCTAAACACTGTCCGAGCCGTCTTGACAGTCGTGGTGTCATTGTCTCATGTTGTTTCCACCAGAGCAGCACACCTCATTGTTTCTTTTAATTAATGAATGTCTAAAATATAAAATGAAGGTTTTTTCATAAAATGAAAATTGGCCCGAAGCCAGGGGCAGAAATGCAGGGCTCTTGACTAGTTTTTCTGTTCTATAACTGAACAGAATTATTTTTACTAGCTACTATAATATATGAAAACTGGGACCTAACAGACCTGTGTGTTTTGTATCACTAGTTCATTGGCCGTTCGCGGAGCATAAAAGCCCTGCCCCCGTGAGGCTCGCCGCTTCTCCAGATTCCAGCCTTTATTAGAGAGAAGGATAGGTTCAGCTCCTTCCCTCCGAAGCTTCGAATATTCGATGTTGATCACTAACAAAGCATCGAAGCTCAAAAAATGGTATTCGGACCAGCCCTACCCATCACATATCAGATCGGAAAGGCATTTATTTTCAATAAAAATGAAGGAAATATTAGAAAAGTGGAAATAAAGCGTCTAATGTGTTTAATAATAAGTGTTTATCGGTTAGGGGTAGGTAAACAGACATGTGCTGAATTAGAGACGTTAAAAGTGAGTGTGTCCAATATCATTGATCGTAAAAAGTGGGTGGGTCTTGTCCAACCCACAAACAATGGTTCCGACGCCCATGGAGCAAACTAACAACTTTGAATTAAATTGGTGCGGTATCCTGTTGATAAACATCAACCATGCCTGTTGACAGTTCTGTTCTATGGGAAGGCTATGAAAAGTGCTCACATCCCCTGCACAGCCTGGAACAACATTTATATCCACGATCTGCCATTTTCGTTCTTGGTTGCTTCATCACAATGCCTGCAGAAATTCTGATGATTCGGCTATGCAGGTCCACATTAATACTGCCTGGCCTAGAACTGGTGTATGCAAATTTTGGGTGAGTAAATATTAATGATCCCGACTGTCACGTCACAGTCGGTGTTATGTTGGGATTCGCCTGTTTTTCAGTGGTCTTCTGCATGCACAAAATGTACATATGAAGGAGGAAACTGGTGTTTGAGGCTCAAGTCAGTTCCATCTTCAGAACTCTGATTATTCAGCTATGCCAAGGTAAATACAGTTTTCCATTCTATGGCACCTTTAAAGTTAAAAGTGGATAACAGTACGACTCACTTCATCTGATATTTGATGGACAGAGCAACCATCTGCATGTTTCATTTACATTATGAAATGAAATCATGAGGCAAAGAAGGTCAATATTTTCAGATCTGTCAGGTGTTCTAATAATTTTGGCCACCACTGTATAGGCTATCTTATTTGACCTCATAACAAAGCCAAAGTAATGTTTCAACACATTTATTTAAACAGACCTACAAACGTCCACAGTCCGTTTTACCTTAGCATTGAAAATTAATGAGTCACTGAATGCATGTGACACTGAAAGGGATAGAAAAATGTAATTGAGTTAGTTTAGTTAGTTTTCCTAATATCTCCTCTCTCTCCCTTTCCTAAAAATGGTTTAGTCGTCAAGCCATCACAATTTGGCCCTTGTCAAACTCGCTCAAATCCTTACGCTTGCCCATTTTTCCTGCTTCTAACATGTCAACTTTCACTTGCTGCCTAATATATCCCACCCACTTACAGGAGCTGTGATGAAGAGATACTCAATGTTATTCACTTGACCATAATATTCATAATGTTATGCCTGATCGGTGTATGAGATGTACTTTAGAATTCCGAGAAAAAAAATGTGAGATACAAACTGGCAAATCTGAGAGGAAAAGTTTGAATTGTGAGATACTGTACAAAAAAAATTATAATTTGAGATAAAAAATTGCAATTACCTTTTTATCTTTTATTCCGTGGCAGAAACAGGCTTCCATAGATAATCTTCCATATAAATACATGTTTAGTAAGATTTTTTTTATTATTATTATATTTTGCTTTACAGAAAATAAAAGCAGAGGATGATGTGGAAGAGGAAGATGTGGTGTATGTATCTGTTGCCATGAGTAGATGATCAAACCTTTTTCTGAATCCCAGATCCAGCTTTCTCTACGAACCTTTGGTCTGTGGTTGTGTTTTGGGATTGAGAATCACCACATGTAGCGACTGAATTTAGCACAAATTCTGAAAGAAAATAATTTCAGGAAATCCCAGCAGACATACAGAAGGATCATTCCGGGGTTTTGAAGTGTGACGAGAGATGGACAAATGAAATGTTCTCCTAAAGACTTTGCTTTGCAATTCAATGACTTCTAACCCAGACAGCAACATTGGTGTCGGTCCAGATCTGTGGATTCCACACGTACCGGATCTGGCTGAATCTCAAAACTATTTTGTTTTCTGTTAGAAAACACTTTCACTTTCACTTTTCACGTCCACAGTGAGAGACATAATCAAAAAAAAAAAATCCAGAAATCACAATGTATGATTTTTTTAAAATAATTATTTGTATGATACAGCTGCAAATAGGCTGAAATATATACATGCTTGTGTGTGTATGTATATATAAATAATAATTAACAGAGTACACACACATATATTATGTAAACACAAACTTTTATTTTGGATGCGATTAATCGCGATTAATCTTTTGACAGCCCTAGTTTTTATTTTTTTTCGGAACAATTTGGTGGCGCCCCCAGAACAATGTAATAGGGGTGGCCAGAGGAGGTCACAGCAAAATCTTGGGGTGGCACCAAAAACAAACAAAATATTCAGTGTAATGTGTGTCATACTTGTTTATGTTTCTGGTTAATGTAACAATATGACTTTAAAGCCACAGTCCGTAACTTTTTTGGTTAAAAATACTCCAATATCAATTTTGGCGCTTTAAATGCGCTGTAAATTACACTTCAAATAATTGTTTCCTAAAGATGGTTTCTGTCATTGTAGGCAGTTTTTATCACAATGATTTCATTTCAAGTGATGTTTTTTAAATAAGTTTACTTTTAGTTAGTTATTTGATGCTATAAAAACGGGGGGTGTGACCTACATTTCCAGGCTTTTGATATCGCACCTCTACTTCCTGCTCTCTACTGCGCAGACTCCGGTCCCGAGATCGCTACTGCACAGACTCTATCCCAAATCTGCCAAGATGTCAGCTCCGTGTGCGGGACTCTCGTCAACCGAAGCGAATGAAGTTGCGTCGTCCATATTTTTTTTCGGTCTATGATTCATACAGTCAAGATTTCCACTTCCTGCTACAGCAAAGCACCCCCACAACAAGACTGGACCACCTCCATGTTTTACCATAGAGATGGTGCACTGTAAAAAAATGTACCATAGAATTTACAGGAAATTACTGGCCAAAAAGTTGATGTTAATTGATGTAACATTGATTACAGCATTCTTTTTATGCCAGTAAATTCTATTATGTTGGATACGATTGACCAATATTGAGTAGCCTACATCTTGGGTAAGATTCCTAAAAGTTTCTCACATAAAACATGGATAAGTTACATGTCTAAATATAAAAACTTATAAACTTATAATTTTCACTTTTCACTGTATTTACATCTCTCGACAGAAAGGTTTTTGCAGGTTTTAATGAAACGTTATTTAATAACAATAGTCATAATATATTTCCAGTAGGCCTACGTGCCTGAGGCTTGCATAGCTAACTCACTCAGTATTCTCGGTTATCCTCTGCAAACTTCGACAACTGGTTGAATGGCACATTTTGTTCTTTTTTTAGTTGGACGTGCTACTTTGGCGTTTTGCGTCATCAACCCAGAACTAACGATCGATTCAGTCGGATTAGGGAACCGGCTCGACCGGTTACTTGCTGAGAACCGGCTCAAAAGAACAATTCGTTCAAGAACCAAACATCACTAGCGTGCATGCTGTCAGTTTTGTTTGCTTTCTTTGACCATGGATGGATCTATCAGTTTTGCCTGGATTTACTTTTATTATGTTTGTTTGAATAAATGTTTGCTGCAACTGGATCCTACTCTCGTTCGTCTGAAACAGCCACTGTTACAATAACCTTTTGACAGGCAGACATATATCACAACCTTTTTTTTGTAGGAAAACATGTAGCCTATCGTTGACACAATAATTTAGTTTGACCTTTGAATAATTTAGATCTGACCAACAGCAGATCTTTAAGTGGGATGCTTATGTTTTAACAGCAGCATTCAAGTAAGAAATGTGTTCTTAATAAAGTTACTAAAGTTCATTTAGTCAAGAGCAGTGAGTGATTTTCTGATTTCTTCTATTGTTTGATTCATATTAACAGCAGATATAGCAGTAGGTAGGATACTTGAATATTACACTGATTTAATTTTAGTAACGTTACACAGATCTAGTATACACACACAGGATTTTTGTATTTGCTGCATAAGTTCACAGACATAACCAACTGATTTCATGTGAACCTTGTGTGTTTCTGACATAATCTTGTGTGCATTTGACAGTTTGCAATAACACACGAAAGAGAACTAGTCTAGATTAACGTTAGCCTACTCACTGACACATCGACATCCAGCTCTCTGTGCGCATGCGTCGGGTGTGTGCGCTCAAGTTGAGAGTGATAAGGCTTTAAAACAAGCAGATGATAGTATTTCATGATGATGAAGAACTGCAATGTCACATGAGTGTGTCTGCAATAGAGATGATCATCAAAACAAACAGATGTATCATGTTTCAGTTTTCATTCACTGTGAAGGCTCCGCCCTCTGGGAAGGGGAGCAGCAGCTCATTTGCATTTAAAGGAGACCCACAGAAAAAGCTAATTTTTCTCTAACCCCAAAATTGGCATTTTCAAAATGGTATATTAAATTTGGAATTTTGATCTGAAACTTCACAGACACACTCTTTGGAGACCTGAGACTTATATTACATCTTGTAAAAAGGGGCACAATAGGTGTCTTTTAAGGTTATTATACTCAGATTCACTCAGAAATTCAGAATTCTTTTTTAGATCTTTGTACTTTTATTTTTAACTTTGTAATTCAGTTATTACTTGCGATTATTATTATTTTTTTTATTTTTTATTTTTTATTTTTTAAACAAAATTGCATTTATATTTATGCCTTTGGCAGATGCTTTTATCCAAATTAACTTACATTGCATTCAAGGTACACTTGCTTTTACTGGGAATCAAACCCATGACCTTGGCATTGCTAATGCCACACTCTATTGTTTGAGCTATAGGAAATCTGTAAAATATTGCTGTAAATCCATACACATACTACATTCACATGTCAGTCTATTATATAAATATTTTAAATCAATGCATTTACTGACTTCAAAATACCAAAAATCATGGTTCTGTCTCTCTAACTCTATTTGAATTGCCACCAAAGCACTTCCTGGAACTATCTGGAGTCCTTGCAAATCACGTGACGAGAGGGTGGTGGATGTTAATAAAGCCTCAAACCACATGAAAATGATGTTCGAATTGTACTACCTACTGTTTTAAAGGTGCACTATGTAGGATTTTTGCGTAAAATATAAAAAAAAACACTAGGCCATTGTTATATGTTTTGTTCAGTTGAGTAGGCTACTTATATCCCAAATGTTTCCAACTCTTTGTTGTTTATAACTACTTACGGGTAGTTCGGTAGAATGAAATGTCCTCATTTCTTTATATCCCCCAGGACTCGTGTGTGTGGCTCTGATATCTGTCTCTTATTAGTAATCACGCCCTCCTTCATACTAAAGTCATGTTAAACATTATTAGATCCATCCGTATTATGACAAGTTCCATGATTCCACACTCATTCACTACGTTAACAAGCTACGTCTTTGTTCTTGTTTTAAGGAGGTTAGCGACCCCTAGCGGCGAAAAGTTGCATAGTGTAGTTTAAATGGGAGGTGGCAAAATCTGACAGAACATAGGCATTTCCACAACAGGAAAAATTTAATAAATGAATGCCATCCAAAAATAAACAAGGAGCGATCAATACAATACAATTAAGATACAATGTTAGAAGATGATGTTACATGATACTACAAAATTTGTTATAACTACAAAATCAAAAATTTCTTACCAGCGGTGAGCAAAAGCAGAATGAGCAAAAAACAGCGTCCCATCATTCCTGTAATTGACTCTTCCTGCCTCTTTTAAAAAAAGCTGTCATTAACCCTCTTGATGGTGCATGATAAAAAACATTCCACATCATTTCTTGGTTTGTTTGGGAACATTTTATTGAGAATTGAAAATTCTTGAAAAGTACCCCTTATCGCACAATGTTGCCCTGAGGCAATGAAAAGAAAAACAGAATTTCTGAACATGCTAAATAAAATAAAAAACTTCATAAAACCTGACAAAAGGCTTCTCTATACCTTCATATGCTCAGACACATTTTTTATGTCCAGTTCATGTCATTTTAAATAAGATTATTAAAGCAAATAATCTTACCTTATTTTCACTCGGTGAACATGTGAAAAGGAAACCTCCTTAAGATGTTGTATGATGTAACGACACGTGTCATAATCTGAATCTGTAAACCACGTCCATTGTGCATGTACAGCATCGCATTGCAGCTTTTAGGCAGTTTCCTGTTTTTGTCAGAAATGACAAGAAGGCAGTTTCACACAATACAAAGTCAACGGAGAGGGTTGGGTGTGGATCTGCCCTAAATGTGCTGTTTCTATAGTGTTTGGGAAAAATTTAATCACAGAAGATTTATGTTTGAGTTTGAGTCCCACTGAGACCCAGGGGGGGAAACAGTGGGATATCTAAAGGTGTCAGATAATTTAAATTAGTTCTAAGACAGAGAAAGGGGACCATTTGTGTATTGTGTCTCACCTCTTGATCAAGGCGAAACCTGATCAAGGCGAAACCTGATCAAGGCGAAACCTTCAGTGGGTTTTCCACAGATGTATGGAAAACTACTGAGAAGGGGTTGTTTTAGACATTGGGGGGTATAAGAAGCTTGTGGTTTCATTGTGTCTCTAGTTCACACTCAAGGCAGCCTCGAATGGCTGCACTGACCGTGGCTCTTTCTTGCAAGAAAAATAAATCTTTATAAAGACAATTGGAAAATGTTTTGTCTCTTATTAGTGATGTCAATGAATTAATTTTTGCCATAACAATAGTGACTCCCACACATTATTGGACTGTTCTTTGATATTTTTTTGAATATTCTAATTGGTTGCAATCATTTAAAGAATCATGTAACATGGGGCTTAACGCTCTGTTGTCTGAGGGCAACACTGTGCTGTAGAGGGTTAAATTATTTAACTTCATCTTAGTCAATTCGAGTTTAAATGTAGGATAATAAATACACAAACAATTTATTTAGATGAAATGTCAATAATTATTATGTCTTAAGACACAAAAAGTAGGCTACAGCCTATATCATATATTGCCGCTTCGCATGCTCCGCTCCCGCCTGTCACTCTTCGAGAAGGGTGATCAGGATCGCGTTCCCTCTGGTTCTGGACCCGCTGCTGCCGAGGCACAGCGGAGAAGGACATCATGGGGATCGCAGATGGATCTCTCAGCGGGGTTTGAGACAGGCGCGAACGCCCTTTATCTGCCTTCACCCGAGAGATCTGTCGCTCAATCTCTGGTGTCGGAAGCCAGCGCTGCGGACACTCAAGTTCTGAGGAGGTGGATGTGTTGAGCGTCTTTAAAGACAACATCAGGGCTGGTGGGGAAAGCGTACACGGCAGCAGGGCAGGCTGGTGCTTGTTTGCATACGATGAGCATTTTGCAAGCATACCAGGCTGAACTGCGGGGGGATTCGGATGGCGGTGAGACGATGAGCCCTGAGGCAGTTTGTGAACTGCGGCGGGCCACAGATTTATCTCTGAGAGCCAGCTATTGGGCGGTCTATGGCAGCCTTGGTGCCTATGGACATCTGTGGCTCAATTTGTCTGACATCAAGGACAAAGACAGGGCTTTTCTCCTCGATGCTCCAGTGAAAGCTGCGGGTCTGTTCGGCGAAGCTGTAAATACAGTCGTCGACAGATTCCAGGAGAGTAAAAAACAAGTGAGGGCATTCAAGAGATATCTTCCATGCTGCCACCAACCCTCTGGGGCTGCTGGGCGTGAGCAGCCCCAGCCGTCTAGCTCTTCATACAGGCAGCAGCAAAAAGAGAGTGTCGCATCTCGTGCTCCACCTCAGAGATACGGGGGCCAGGTCGGCACTCTCAGCCGAAGCTTTCTAAGCCGAAGACCGACCTGAGGGTCGTGCTTCAGGCGAAGAAGGCTTCAGGCCAAAAAAGGTCCTGATGCCAGCAGTGTCAGGTCACCGAGGGTGCCCCCCCATGGGGTGGATTGGTGTTCACCTCAGTATACGGTGCCCACTCCACTTCGTTGCCCTCAGGGGATCTTCGTCGTCTGAATTGTACAGTTAGAAAACTAAAATTCAAGATGCTGACGCTAAGTCAGATTGTGACCCAAATCAGATCCGAGGATTGGTTTGTCACAATAGATCTGAAGGACGCATACTTCCATGTCTCCATCCTTCCACAACACAGGAAGTTCCGGAGGTTCGCTTTCGGGGGCAAAGTGTTCATGAAAAAAATGTTCATGAAATGCGTAGATGCAGCTCTGGCCCCACTCGGGCTGCAGGGCATACGCATTCTGAACTATATAGATGACTGGCTGATCCTGGCACAGTCGCAGGAGATGGCGGTTCGGCATCGAGATGTCGTCCTCGCTCATATTCAAAAGTTGGGGTTGAGGCTGAACGCGAAGAAGAGTGTGCTTTCTCCAGTACAGAGGACCACTTTTCGTAGTTTGGGATTCCGTAGTAATGCGGGCAGTGCTTTCACCCACACGCATTGCTGCGATTCTGTCAGCTGTAAAGAGAGTAAAAATAGGCCAGTCATTCACTGTGAAGCAGTTTCAAAAGTTGCTGGGGTTAATGGCAGCGGCGTCCAACGTGATTCCTTTTGGCCTGCTGTACATGAGACCCTTACAGTGGTGACTCAGGACCAGAGGGTTTTCCCCGAGGGGGAACCCTTTTCGTATGATCAAGATCACGCGGCGGTGTCTCCGCACCTTGGTCATATGGAAGTGTGGCGAGCAGCGAGGCTGATGGACCGTGAGAACGGGACAAGGCCGCGGTCATTATTATGATGATGAGCGCCAGCTGCATGCCGCATTGGCCTCGTGTCTCACGGAGGAGTGAAGGGAGTATAAAGGAGGAGCGACGACAGTGAAGGACGAGAGAGGACCAGGCCTGGAAGAAACCCTGGTTCCTGTCCCAGGGTCCTGTGTTGGGGGGACAATGTCGTCGAGTCACTCTGACGACAGATGCCTCTCTCACGGGCTGCGGAGCGGTAATGGAAGGCCGCTCAGCTCAGGGTCTGTGGGGGGACCATCATCTTTCGTGGCACATCAACTGCCTGGAGATGATGGCAGTTTTCAAAGCATTGAAATTTTTCCTCCCGGACCTGAGGGGCCATCATGTGTTGGTCCGTACGGACAACACATCGGTAGTCTCCTATGTTAATCGCCAGGGGGGTCTGCGTTCGTGCCCACAGTGCAAGCTAGCGCACCAGATCCTCCTGTGGTCTCTGGGGAAGTTACTCTCCTTGAGAGCAATCTTTATTCCGGGGGCCCAGAATATAGGAGCGGACATCCTGTCAAGACAGGGGCTGAGGCCAGGGGAATGGAGACTTCACCCCGAGGTGGTGAAGCTCATTTGGGAGATTTACGCATCTTGCGTCTGTACGCATTTCCCCCAGTTGTTCTGCTCCAGGGAGTTCTGGAGAAAGTTTGACGGGAGGGGATAAGTCTACTGCTAGTAGCTCCTTACTGGCCGAGCCGGATTTGGTTCTGGAACCTCGTAGCACTGCTCGATGGCTCACCCTGGAAGATTCCGATCAGGAGGGATCTTCTATCTCAGGCGGAGGGCTCAATATTTCACCCCTGCCCAGAAATGTGGAACATGTGGGTTTGGCCGATGAGGGGGCCTAGCTCATAGAGTCATTCTCAGCTCCAGAGCTTCATCCACGACGAGACTATATGCCCTGAAGTGGAGGTTGATTTTCTACAAGAGCGTTTCTCTTCCGGGTTCTCCCCTGCTACACTAAAGGTGTATGTGTCATCTATTTCAGTTTACCATGCCCATGTGGATGGTATTACTGTGGGGAGGAACCCATTGGTAACTTGTTTCCTTCGTGGCACTAGGAGGCTGAGGCCTGCGGTGCGCACTAGAGTTCCTGCTTGGGATTTGGCTATAGTGTTGGAAGGTTTATCTACGGCTCCATTCGAGCCACTTGACATCATCTCAGAAAAGTTTCTGACTCTGAAAACCATCTTCCTTCTTGCCATCTCTTCTATTGCTTATGTCCACAGAGCTGCCCTGTGGAGGAAAGCGGATCAATTGTTTGTGTGTTTTGGACCTCAGAACAGGGGTCTCCCTGCGTCCAAACATACAATGAGCAAGTGGACAGTCGAGGCTATATCACTGGCTTATGGGTCTTCTGGTCAGCAGTGTCCCTTTGCTGTCAGAGCCCACTCTACTAGGAGTATGGCGGCCTCTAAAGGCCCGAGTATACTTCGGCCGTCGCCGTTCGTGCACCGCCCGCATGACGTAATTTTCGTCATTTGGAGGGCTCGCGGCCGGCCGCACACCCCGTCCGCGCGCAGCCCAAATTTCTAGGACGGTCCGCGTGCAACAGCGCATGCGCCAGCAGTGCGCCAGCAGTACAGGAGAGTCCACTAGGTGGCAATACACACAGTATTGAGCACAGTGTTCAGCCGTCGAAGAAGAGTGTGCAAAGACCGGTTTAAAAACAACACGCTTGAAAAAAAAAAGAGAATTTTTGATTATTCAGTGTTTCTTCCAAACTATGTTGCAATGTGTATGCACTACAGTTCTTCTCCGATCATGCCCAGTGAATGTCCCGTTGATGACAGGACTCAGTGCTGCCCTCCGATGTCTGGTAAAGCATAGACACTTTTTTACTGCGCATGTGTCGAACGCGATCATCCGCGCGCATCCGTGATGTAGTATACTTTGAAAGACGCTTCCGGGCGCGGTAAGTGAAGTATACCCGGGCGTTAAGGCCTTGGTATCGGGGGTTTCCCTCAAAGAAGTATGCGATGCGGCCGGTTGGTCCTCGCCTCTTACGTTTGTGAGATACTATGATCTTGACCTGGAATGTGCTCCAGGTTCTTCAGTGCTCCTGTCTTGAATGTGCCACAGTTTCACACGACAGGCATTTGGTATTATGGCATTTTGGTATTTCGTTCCCAGAGCTGTCCCTAGTGGACGCAGTGTGAAGTTCCCATGAAAGGGAACGTCTCGGGTTATTACTATAACCATAGTTCCCTGAGAAGGGAACGAAACACTGCGTCCATTTGCCATACTCCCTGCATCCCTGTGATCCCTTGCTTCGGCAGTTTAGCTGAAGTGCGATCGGACCGGATGTGTATTTATCCTTTCCTTGACGTGACGTCACCCGCACGTGACACTCACTCTCGCCATTGGCTGAGTTGACATACGTGCATCAGATGCTATCACGCTGTAGGTGTTCCCAGAGCTGTCCCTAGTGGACACAGTGTGAAGTTCCCTTCTCAGGGAACTATAGTTATAGTCATAACTCCGTAACTCCGCCCCACCGCGTGGGTATATAAGGAAGTACGCTGGCAACATCGCATTATGTTTCTGCTTTGGAGCCAAGAGAACCTCTTCAATCCTTCAAGCCTACAACTGAGTCTTTGTCAAGCCTTCGAGACGAGCAGCTTTCCAGAGGCGTTGGATCTACGGCGCGTTCCAGTGATCGCATACTGCCTGCCTGCTGATCTGCGCAGTGGTCCGTCTGACAGCTGGTGTGTGGTCCCTGGGCGCTTCGGCGTCTCTGCGAAGCTTCCTCTCATTAAAGAGCTTACACGTGGCACGTCCTTTTCAGGATGTCTCGCCCGTGTACTTCTGGGTGTGGCCGGTCGCTGAATTCTTTTGATGGGCACGATCTCTGCTTGGTATGCTTGGGCGTTCAGCATGCTCAAGCAGCGTTCGTGGATGAGTCATGTTCCCACCTCGGGAACATGACCATCGCGGTCCTGCGGTCAAGACTCAAGGATCTTCGTAATGAAGTGAGAGTCCCCTCAACCACACCCCGATCTACCGTGCCCCCCGTGGCCGGTACTTCGGCTGGTGGTCAGGGTGACCTGAGGGTTACGGTGTGGAACAAAGCCCCGACGCTCATGCCTCGGGCCACACCTCCCTCTAGCGTTCCGCAACCCGCGAGTGTCCAGACTGAAATCGCGGGGCCAGCTCCGGCTCCCCCGCGCATTTCGTTTGGCGCTCCGGAAGATGACGCGATGTTGGTCACCGCATCACAAGGTGGGCTCGAGTCCTCTGAGGATGATGACTCGGCTGTGCTGCCGCCTTCGGGCGCGCCAGCATTGCCCGAGTCGGACCCAGAGCTGACAGCCATGCTGTCTCGGGCAGCCGCGAGTCTAGGGATAGAGTGGAACCCTCCGCCCTGTCCCGAACGCTCGCGGCTCGATGATTGGTATCTGGGGGCCCGCGCTGACTCACGTCAGTTCCCGCCCTCAATACCTTTCTTTCCCGAGCTGCATGAGGAGATTGCCCGGTCCTGGAAGTCCCCGTTGTCTTCCCGTGACCGGTCTGCAGTCTCCTCCGCCTTCTCCATCCTCGATGGGGCCGCGGCCAACGGGTACACTGGGGTCCCCCAGGTTGAACGTTCTGTTGCGATGCAACTGTGTCCTCAGAGCGCTTCGACCTGGCGAGGCGACCCTAAGCACCCCTCCAAAGCCTGTCGATTCACATCAACATTGGTGGCGAAATCGCACAGAGCTGCGGGGCAGGCTGCCGCCTCTTTGCATGCCATGGCGATCCTACAGGTCTACCAGGCCTGGATCCTCAGGGACATGCATGAGGGTGGAGTTGATCCGGGGCTCTTAAATGAGCTGCGTGCCGCCACCGACCTCGCTCTCCGGGCGACGAAGGTGACCGCACGCTCCCTGGGTCAAGTGATGTCCACAAATGTGGTCCAGGAGAGACACCTGTGGCTAAACCTGGCCGATATGCGGGACACCGAGCGAACACGCTTCTTCGATGCCCCCATATCCCAGGCTGGCCTCTTCGGCGGAGTGGTTGAAAACTTCGCCCAACAGTTTTCAACCACCCAGAAGCAGACTGAGGCTCTCAAGCATGTACTGCCCCGGCGGCCAGCTGCTGCTTCCACCCAGCCGCCGGCACAGTCGCCTCAGCCTGCTCGCCGCCGAGGACGCCCTCCTAAGGCTGCCGCCCCTCCCACCCGGTCCAAGCAGCAGCCTTCACCCGGGCCGGGTCGCGGAGGAAGCCGTAGGAAGGCGTCCAAGTCCCCTCAGGCCGCCCCGCGCCCCGCTAAACGCCATGTCAAGCGGTGCTCCTGAGACGGACGGCTCAAGGATGGGAAATTCTTTCGAGGAGATGGTAGCAGGACCACTCCTTCCCCCGGTGGAGGGCCGGGGGAGAATCCTTTGTTCAGCTGCTGGCCCCCGGGTCAGCAGCACCCTAATTTGGTCAAAGAAAGAATTAACACTCCCATCCCTGAGTCCCCAGAGATCGGTGATGTCAGTGCGCGCCACCCACGGGTCCCGCCACTCGCATCCCACTCTGTCGCCAGCCTCCTTGCAGAGCAGACCCCAGTGGAACGTGCGTCCTTCCCTGGTCTCCTCTGTCAGGACGCAGCAGTTAACCGCACCCCCACACCGGGACGCCCAACAGCCTCCCTTGTCCGGGTCGGTAACGCTGCATCGCTGCCCCACACCGGGTACACCTGTAGTCCGAATGACCCCGCTGGTGCAGTTCCTGGGAGCCTGGATTCAGATTCCAGGGCTGTCCCACTGGGTCGCGAAGACAGTCAGGTGCGGCTACGCGATTCAGTTCGCGCAGGTTCCTCCCTGTTTCCGGGGAGTCCGCTTTACTATGGTCGGGGCCAATGCCCCTGTCATGCGAGCGGAGGTTGCCACCCTACTGGCGAAGGGTGCGATCGAACCTGTCCCTCCAGCCGAGATGAAGTCGGGGTTTTACAGCCCCTATTGTACAGCCTCATTGTACCCAAAAAGACCGGTGGGTTGAGACCAATCCTGGACCTGCGCATCTTGAACCGTTACCTTCACAAGTTTCCGTTCAAGATGTTGACAGCGAAACGGCTTTTCGAATGCGTTCGTCCCGACGATTGGTTTGCAGCGATCGACCTGAAGGACGCCTACTTTAATGTCTCCATCCTACCTCGACACAGACCGTTCCTGCAGTTTGCTTTCGAGGGGCGGGCATACCAGTGCGCGGTCCTCCCATTCGGGCTATCTCTGTCCCCTCGCGTCTTTACGAAGATTGCCGAGGCAGCCCTTGCGGCCCTACGGCAGCACAGGGTTCGCATCCTGAACTACCTCGACGACTGGCTCATACTGAGTCACTCTCGAGAGCAGGTTTGCGAACACAGAGATCTGGTTCTCCGCCACTTAGCCTGTCTGGGCCTTCGGGTCAACTGGGAGAAGAGCAAACTTTGCCCCGTGCAGAGGATCTCTTTTCTCGGTATGGAGATCGACTCGGTCGCCATGTGCGCGCAGCTTACGAGCGAGCACGCGCAGTCTCTGCTGACTTGCCTCCGTCAAATCGAGAGCAAGAGTGCGGTTCCACTGAAACATTTTCAGAGGCTCCTGGGGCATATGGCATCTGCAGCCGCGGTATTGCCGCTCGGATTGCTACATATGAGATCGCGAAGCCAGTGCTGACTCACTCCGTGGTCGAACCTCAGTTTTCTATGGGCCGGCGTGTCCTTAGAACGAGTTTCCAGTTATGTTGTTGTATCAACGGATGCCTCCTCCACGGGCTGGGGTGCCATGTGCAATGGACAAGCAGCCGCGGGCTCCTGGACAGGACCCCAGCGCCTTCTGCATGTCAATTGCCTTGAGTTGCTGGCAGTACGGTTCGCCCTGCACCGCTTCCGAGCATTGCTGAGGGGTCAACACGTACTTGTCCGGACAGACAACACGGCCACAGTAGCGTACATCAACCACCAGGGCGGTCTACGCTCCCGCCGTATGTCTCAACTCGCCCGTCATCTCGTTTTATGGAGTCAGAAGCACCTGAGGTCCCTTCGTGCTATCGACATCCCGGGAGACCTGAACCGTGCAGCCGACGAGCTCTCACGGCTTCAGCCACTTCCTGGAGAATGGAGACTCCATCCCCAGACGGTCCAGCTGATTTGGGAACAGTTCGGCGACGCGCAGGTAGATCTGTTTGCCTCCCAAGACACTTCCCACTGCAGCCTGTACTATTCCCTGTCCGAGGGCACGCTCGGCACGGATGCACTGGCGCACAGCTGGCCCCAGGGCCTACGCTTATATGCGTTTCCCCCAGTGAGCCTTCTCGCACGAGTACTGTGCAAGATCAGGGAGGACAAGGAGCAGGTCATGTTGGTCGCCCCGTATTGGCACGGCCAGACCTGGTTCTCAGAACTGCTACTCCTTGCGACAGCCCCTCCCTGGCCTATCCCTCTGAGACAGGACCTCCTCACTCAGAGACGGGGCACCCTATGGCACCCGCGTCCAGCGCTCTGGAAGCTCCACGTGTGGCTTCTGGACGGGACGCGGCAGGTTTGAGTGGCCTGCCACCTACGGTGGCCGCCACCATCACTTCCGCTAGGGCAGAGTCTACACGACACCTCTATGCGTTGAAGTGGAACCTCTTCGTCACCTGGTGCTCTTCCCGCCAAGAAGACCCCTGGAATTGTCCGATCAGGTCCGTGCTTGAGTTTCTCCAAGAGGGGCTGGAGCGAAGGCTGTCTCCCTCCACCCTCAAAGTGTATGTGGCTGCAATATCTGCCCATCACGACCTCTTGGGAGACAAAAAGGTAAGTCAGCACGACTTGATCATCAGGTTTCTGAGGGGAGCGAGGAGACTGAATCCTCCTCGCTCTCCTCTCGTTCCCTCTTGGGACCTCTCAGTAGTCCTAAATGCTCTGCAGAGGCCTCCCTTTGAGCCTTTGCGGTCGGTTGACATTAAGTTCCTGTCAATGAAGATGGCTCTGCTGACCGCATTGGCCTCTCTTAAGAGGGTCGGGGACCTGCAGGCTTTTTCAGTTGACGAAGCGTGCCTAGTATTCGGGACGGCTGTAGATTCTACAATCTCCGAGTGGAGCCAGTGTCCGACTATGTACTCGCCCCCCCGAGGGGCCGGTAATGGACCAGGTTCTAGGTGTCTTCGCTTGCTCGCCACTCCACTCCACGGACTGGATACGTGCGATATTTTCCTCAGGTGAGCTCCCCGAGAGCCCTGAGCTCCTCCAGCACTGTCGACGCCGACATCAGTTCAGTATGCCCTTTCGAGCCCAGACCCTCATGTCCGGCCAGGTGCCCCGTGTGCATGGTTCCCTCCGGCGACCCCCACACGAGTATTTCCACCGTAAGCCTCCTCAGTGAGCAGGTGTCTTTCCCTTGGCAAGCCCCTGCCACCCCTAGGGTTAAAAATCCACCTTCGGCTGGTACCCTAGAGTTTCCCAAATGCAGCCCACAGCGGGTCATATGTGTACTCTTTAAGTCCTCCCTACGGGTAGGCATCATTGGCATTCCCTCACTGGGATATGCTTCCCAGTGTACCTTGGTAATCCTGTGATAAGTGGGAGTCCTACGGCCTTAAGTGGCGGGATCTCACACTTACGCAGGGCACTGGATGACAGCTGAGTGGCGCGGTTATACTGGAACCCCCATTCGTTAGTCACAAACGTACGTCATAGTGACTGAACGAAAGGGAACGTCTCGGTTACGTATGTAACCCTTGTTCCCTGAGGAGGGAGCGGAGACGTACGTTCCTCAGCCACATCAGCTGTGCTGCTGGAACGCGGAGTTCAGATCTTGGCTCCGCAGCAGATACATAATGCGATGTTGCCAGCGTACTTCCTTATATACCCACGCGGTGGGGCGGAGTTACGCATGCAAATTCCGCATGCCCATGGCATTGGCACGCCATTGGGCGCTGTTAAACACCTCGAAGGTAATTAGCTTCTAGGCGAAACCCCCATTCGTTAGTCACTAACGTACGTCTCCGTTCCCTCCTCAGGGAACGAGGGTTACATACGTAACCGAGATGTTTTATCATTGGTCATTTGTTATTTCAGAAGTCCACCTCCACTGTTGTAATGCTACAGAAGCTGTGATCCGATTTGTTGTCTCTGTTCTGGTGGGCGTGGCTACAATGGCTGTTCTGGTTTATGACGTTACACGAAGTTTAGAACAGATAGGCTAATGCAAATATTATGACTTGTGGAGTTTTTAAACTATAAATATGAAAATATATATTCAAGGACTTAAATTCAAAGTATCAATAAAAACAACAAGAGGTTTAATGTGTGGGTGCAAATGTATATATATATATGTATATATATATATATGTATATATGTATATATATATATATATATATATATATATATATATATATGTATATATATATATATATATATATATATATATATATATGCCTATATTTATAATTCAATGAGTGTCACAATAATCAATCAATAATTCAATAATTCAATTTGAATGACTCTACTCATTTGGTCTGTACCAGTTGATGATGATGTTTGAAATTATTATTTAACTCCATGAATTATAATTATTATTAAAAGTTTTCTGTTTCTATTTGTGAGGGGGGCATCTTACCCCAAGGGTCTAACTATAAACTTTCATTACAGACATCATTTTATGAATTAAAACACATTTACAGCATTTGCAGACATAGCATTTATTAACACAAATAATTTATTATTTCTAAATATTGTCAGTTTATTAGTTATTTATAGTTCTAAAGAGTGAAAGTGAAATAACAATTTTCCAGTGGCTTTTGGAAATATTTTTTCCCATTTATTTTGACCATAAAGATTTCACAAAAATAGTTTTAAGCCATGAATCAAATCATCAACCTCAAATATGAATTTTACAGCATTACACAGTGTTTGTTTTATTTAGAATTGTTAAAAATCTATTTTTATATGGAGAAAATGAAAGGGATTGTAACTTAGTTATTTATAGTTCTAAAGAGTGAAAGTGAAATAACAATTTTCCAGTGGCTTTTGGAAATATTTTTTCCCATTTATTTTGACCATAGAGATTTCACAAAAATAGTTTTAAGCCATGAATCAAATCATCAACCTCAAATATGAATTTTACAGCATTACACAGTGTTTGTTTTATTTAGAATTGTTAAAAATCTATTTTTATATGGAGAAAATGAAAGGGATTGTAACTTCCAGAAAACTTCAATATATCAATATATCTTTAATCAATATATCTATTATTTGGATTAATTTTATTGCATCTCGATAGCCTGTACTTGTAACAGGGCTGTGTAGGCTGGCATTGTATATATCCAGTAACAGGTCATTAAAATAGGTATTTTGGGGTAACAATGGATTAAATGGAATCCAACTTCAGTGGCAATGCTGTTGGGTCATCACAATCCTGTGACCTGCAATATAATCACACATAATTAAATACCAATTTAGTACAATAAAGATGTTTTCCTCTCACTGTAGTATCGGTAGGCAATACCTGACAGTCCTGCGGCGATAGTAAATCACACCAACAGCTACAGCTGCAAACATCAGCAGCAGAACAGTAACAGATATTCCTGCTACAACAGCTGACAGACCTGAATCTGGAAGAAAAGAGAGACTGTCATTAGTGTGAATGGATGTGTCAGATTGATCTATAACAAACACTATGAGATATCAGAAAGTCTAAGAGAGTACATGTGAATCTCATTCACTTTAAAGTGGAAATCAACTGAAGAAAAAAGAAGACATTAAATATCTAAAAAATTCCACAAACAGCATTACCAGCTTCACTTATTACTAAGCAGATTGACTTTATTTCTGTCATACGTCTACAAAAGCTCTTATTAAGAATTAACATAGGTTTAGATGTATATGTTTTATTGGAAATGTTTTGTTTTAAGTCACAATTATGGTGATCAGTGTTAGCTTTAGTTGGTCTCTTGGCCCTTGACTTCTGTTAGTTTACTTCTCGTTCAGCAATTGCAGGTGTTATGAAAATTAAACCTCTACTCAAATAAAATACCCACAACAATTAGCAGGGATCCACCAGGGAGCACAATACGTGGGGACAGATTTGCTAACAGCTTGCGCCAGCACAAACCCTCTTTTGGCGTTAAAAAAAATACTGTTAGGATTTACTAAAGACACACAGTGATAAATTAGCGCAGGAAAGGTGTGGACAGGGTTATTTTTGCGGCTCACCTTATTACATATGCATTCTTGGGTGGAGAGTATTTAAATGAATCACGCAAGGTGAGTAACAAATGTTTGCGCTCGTCAAACCAGATGCTAACTGGTAGATTACGCTGGTCATTATGGAAATGATCCGGCTGCATCTGTGAGATCACGAGCAGAACTGTCCACTCCCATCTGCGCTTTTCTGGAATTACTCTCTCACGCTAATTTGCCCTGTTTAGTAAATCTGGCCCTTAAACTATTAATGACAAAACACACTTCTGAACAGATTTCAGGTGAAACAGGCCACATATTTCTCAAACTTCTTCTAACGCAGTAAAAGTGTTTTCTGAACACACAGTTAAAGCAGACATTGAAAAACTAATAAAACAATCACAGGGGAAGAGTCCAACTACAGGAAACACTGTGTGTTTGTTCCTTCTTCAGTGTTATTATGAACATTAAGCAGTGTTAATGAAACACGGGATTTAGTTGTGTAACATCAAAATTTAAGCCATTGTTTAAGCCAGAAATTAGTGGTCCTTAATATTTAAATTAGGTTAAAAAATTCCAACATTATGAGAACATTAATCAAATACTAATGATAATTTGTGGTGATTTCATGAACATTGTTTTGAAAGTGTTTAATCACACTTGCATAACCTTTACATACATTTAAGAGAAAGGTTAGGAACAATAACTATGGGACAGGCAACAAAACTCTCTCACTTTCCTAGGATGTTATTTTAACACTGCAACATTATTCATTTGAAGATCATTGTTCCAAGAACTTTGTTCTAAGGTTTTTTTCACCCAACATTATGAGGACATTAAAAAAAACTTCTACAAACAATGTTTAAATAACGTTTTTGTGCTAACCTTTTGAGATCATTGTTGAAGAGCAGACAAACGTTGAACAAATGTTCGATTGTTATTACTGGAAAAACGTTTGTTCATAATTTTGAGAGAACCTTCAGAACGGTAGCCAATGTTATGACAGTCTGTTAGCTGGGGTTGCTTCAGTACCAAGTTGTCAAGATAGTAAAACAAAAATGTAACAATATCATGTGTGTTTTCACTGTCAGATGGACAATTGCCTGAATGACTAAATTACACTTACCAATGACAATAACATCAAAGCTCTTTACACTGCTGATGCTGCGGCGATGACGCTGGCGACTGCTGCTGCTGCTGATGATCTGTAGTTCATAGAGTCCAGAGTCAGTGGTTCTGGTGTTTGTGATGGTCAGAGATCCAGTCTGATGATTCACCTTCAGTCTGTCTCTGAATCTCTCTGGACAATGAAAATCTGTGCAATTCTTATTTGGATCTCCAGTGATTTCAGCGATGAAAGTATCATCAAAATACCACCTCATCACATCATTTGGGTTGTTTGTTACACCAGGATCTAAAGTGACAGGTTCTCCCTGCTTCACAGATTTTGTCTTCATTTTATCTTGTTCAGCAGTAGGAAGACCTGAAACACAAACACAAACACAAACATGTTCTTTCTAGACCCTTTTTCTGTAAAGAAACATTTATTTGTTGGGGTCCAAGCACCGAAAATGCCACTGTAATAAACAAATGCACTTTTTTGCGTGCAACTCTAGAACGGTACAGGCTATAAAACTGCATATTATTTCATTGGAATGCACTGGAATCCTTCAGATCCTAGACATGAACAGAACCATGGGCAAACCTCGTGCACATCACCACTTCAGCCAAGTCCTCAGCAGAATTAAAGCCTACCGAAGACATGGAGCCTGAGCTCAGTTAATGTTGTCTGTGATGTCCCTGCCCTGCCTCCCACTACCACTTCCTCTTTCCTCAAGAAAGCCGTTCTTCAAATACCTGCCTGTTCCATGTCAGCCAAGAAAGTAATTCTTGAAGTGTCTGCCTGTCCAGTGTCGGCTAAGGAGGCCACTTTTAATCTTTTTGCCCATCCTGAATTGGCAAAGGAGACCATTTTGTTACCCTCTGCCCATGCTAACCGGTTCTTCAGCCCTGTCTTCACTGGCTCCTTCCAGCCCTTCGTTTCTTCCTAAGCTGTCTGCTCCTTGTATCCTGGATCCACTTGGGGATTCTAGTTCACCAGATCCGCCCTGGAGTGTCGACTCTTTAGCGCCAAGCCCTTAACTCCACCTCAGCCTGTCGAGCAGTCGGCTCCAACGTAGCTACTCACTCCCTCGGCTCCACCTGGAACCGCTGTCCTTAAAGCTCCGCCTGGCCTCGGTCAGCTATTGCTCGGCTGTTGCGATGGACTTCCGGGCCTTTATCTACGACTCATCCCTCCACCGTCACTCCATCAGGCTCACCTTCTCTCCAGCTTCACTTTAGTCCTCATTCACACTGGCTCTGCCGAAGTCCTTCAGCGGACTGGCTTTACCTCGGCCGCTCATCCCCATGGCTCCGCCTTGGTCTCCAGGACCTTGTCGTGTCGTCCGGTCTCATCGGTTCTGCCTTGGTCTCCACCAAGGCCAGCTCCACCTCATTCATTCATCCCCCTGGTTTCGCCTGGCATGGCTCCAGCATGGCTCATCCCTCCCTCGACTCCGCCGTAGGTCTGCATCCTGATTTTTAAATTTATTAAATCCTGAATTTATTAAATCTCTGCTGTGAGGGACTGTTCAGGTGTTCGGAACTTATGGTTTTTGTGTGGTCCACAATGACTAGTTATTGATAAAATATATCAATATCCAAAGGTAAGTGGTGCTATAATCTAAAAAAGTTAAAATTAATAATAAAATATATATTTTTTTAATTAATTTTTTTTTTTTAAAGTAATACAATTTCTCCATCAAGTGTACTTTGGATTTCCGGTGAACTAGGAACAATGAGTATAAAATATTACATGCATTTAAAAAGATGATAAAAAAATGTGATCAGAAATGGTATGATTAAACATTTGTTACATGACTCACCAAGGACAGAAACACTGAAGACCTTTTCATCGATGCTGCTGATACTGAAGATCTTTAGTTGATATTCTCCAGAGTCTGTGGTTCTGATGTTCTTGATGGTCAGAGATCCAGTCTGATGATCCAGCTTCAGTCTGTCTCTGAATCTCTCAGTACCTTCATTACACTGAACATCTGTGCAGATCTTACTCGGATCTCCATTGATTTGAGCGATGCGGGTGTTATTAAAATACCATCTAATTCTGTCTTGTTGGGTTTTTTTAACACCAGTGTTTAGAGTGACTGAATCTCCCTCCATCACTGACTTTTCATCTGTTTCAGCAAGAGACACACCTGAAGAAAAAATTAATGGATAATCTTAAAATTTTTTAGGTTAATGCAGAAAAAATTTCGAATAGCAAAAAAAGTACTGTGAATTTACATAAAACAGATTGTTGTGGGGAAAAAAGTGCCTGGATTAAAAATGTATTTAACACATGCAAACAAACATATTTGATTTACATATTCACTCATCAGAAAAACATACATGATTCTCATTAATAATTTTAAACAACTTAATGAACATCATACAACACACATCTTTTTGTACATCTTTTCATACAACCCATATTTTACCTCCCTTGCCTATACATTTAGGCAATTATATAAATGATAAATTCACCACTAGATTGCACTAAAACGCACCGCAACACTTTCCTAAACATCTGCATTTTTCTTTGTACATCGTGGCCAGCAATACAATTATAGGTTAATGTAGCAAATGAGAATCAATAAAATTACGCCCTTGCCCAAGTTCATATATACAAAAATATTTATGGTAAGGGGTGGCAACATAAAAGCAAATGGCCTTGTGGATTTACCGCCTAACATAGACATTTGTGTCCATGAATATGAGAAACACTTGGGGTTACTTGACTGTAACCCTGTTCCCTGATAAAGCGGAACGAGATGCTGCATAAGCTTATGCAAATGGGAAATGTCTTTGACATAACCTGCTGTGAAAATAGTGTGAAAACGCGTCAATGAAATTGACCCGGAGGTATTTATAGCCTCGGCCGGTGACGTCATAGGCGCACCTGCTACACGAGGCTATAAATAGATGAGCTTCAGCTGGAGCCAACAGATCTCTTTTTTTGAAGACCCGTCCTGAAGCCTCAGGCATTAGCCTGTGATGTCGACTCGAGGACATGAGAGCCCGGAGTGGCATGAGCATCCAAGCTATAAAGTGTTATGAATGTTTGCGGAGAGGACCAACCTGCCGCATCACAAACACTTTGTAAGGGAGCACCCCTTGCTAACGCAGTAGAAGAGGCGACTCCCCTGGTGGAGTGAGCCCTTAATCCTATAGGCGAAGCTTGACCGCGCGCCTCATAGGCAAGAGCAGTAGCATCCCTGACCCAATGTGACATTGTTTGGTGGCGGCAGAACCTCTGTTACGGACCCCATGGCAAACAAACAGTTGCTCTGACTTATGCCACTGGCTAGTGCGGTGGACGTAGGCCTGAAGAGCATGGACTGGACACAGTCTATGAAGTTTCTCCTGATCCGGCGTTGTGAACGGCAGAGGGCAGAAGGTTTCAAGAGTGACAGGATGTACAGTCGAGAAAGGAACCGTAGGTAGGTAGTCAGGGTGGGGATGCAAAATCACTTTCACCAAACCTGGGGCAAAGTCTAAGCAGGATTCCGATATTGACAGAGCCTGCATGTCCCCAATTCTTTTCAGAGAAGTTATAGCCATAAGAAAAAACATCTTTAGAGTCAGAAGTTTGTCAGACGCTGATTCTAGAGGTTCAAAGGGGGTCTCAACCAGACCCTTGAGGGTTAAAACTAAGTCCCATGAAGGGATCTCGGTTCTTACCGGAGGCCACAACTGCCTGGCACAACAAAGTGAGCAGGCAGAGGATGCCTCCCAAGCGGCACCCCATCCACCAGGGCGTGGCAAGCCAAAAGAGCGGCCACATAAACCCTGAGATTGGAGGGGAAAGTGCCTGTTGACAATTCCTTGCAGAGAGTTGTAGCCAAAAGAAAAAAACATTCTATGGGTCAGAAGTCTGTCAGATGCTGACGCTAATGGTTCAAAGGGGGTCTCAACCAGACCCTCGAGGACTAAAGCTAAGTCCCATGAAGGGAACAGGTGGCCTCAACCGCCTAACCCCACGAATGAAGCAAGCGAGCAGAGGATGTCTCACGAGCAGCACCCCATCCACCAAGGCGTGGCAAGCCGAAAGAGCGGCCACATGAACCCTGAGAGTGGAGGGGCAGGTGCCTGATGAAGTACTGAACTGAAGTAACCTGGCAGTTGACTGAATCTACATTGTGTCGTACACCACCTTTCAAAGACACCCCATTTATTAGTATAAACTTTCAGAGTGGAGGAAGCCCTAGCACTTAGGATGGTCTCAATAACTGCAGGTGAAAGCCCAGTGTCCCTCAGTTGGTGCCCTTCAGGGGCCAAACATGAAGGTTCCACAGGTCGGGCCTGGAATGGAATATCGTGCCCTCTGCCTGAGACAGAAGGTCCCTCCTCGCCGGAATCGCCCAAGGCGAGCCGTTGAGGAGAGACACTTTCTCCGAGAATTAAACCCTGTTCGACCAACGCAGCACTATCGATAAGAAGCAAGACCCTTGTTGGCGAACCCTGGCTAGAACTCCCAGGAGCAGAGCGACTGGAAGGAGGGCATACAGATGCATTTTGGGCCATGTATGAACCATCACATCCAGACCCAGCGGGGCTGGGTGACAGAGAGAAGCAGGGACATTGCGCTGTCTGAGAAGAGGCGAAGAGGTCGACTCCCGCTCTGTAAAATCTGATCCAGATCTGCTTGACTACTTCTGGGTGGAGTTTCCACCCCGCCCTTGAATGTACACTGCTCGAGTGACAGGAACTTGTTCTGAGCCCAGAGAAAAATCTGTCTCGCTATTCTGATAGTGTGAACACAGACCTCCCTGGTGATTATATATGAGACTTTAGCTGCACTGTCCACCCGCACTAGGACATGACAGCCCCTCAATTGGGGGAGAAAGTATTTCAGGGCCAGAAATACAGCCATCAACTCGAGGCAGTTGATGTGCCAACTGAGTTGATGACCCTCCCATTCCCGTTGGGCTGGACGACCACTTAAGGCCGCACCCCAGCCCGTCAGGGAAGCGTCCGCCGTTAGCAAATTGCGACGACAAGGTACGCCTAGAGTGGGACCCAAGGCAAGAACCGGGGTCTGAACCACATAGTTAGTGTACGAAGCCACATGGCGCGCCACTTTATTTGCCTGAGGATTGGCCCTAAGTCCTCTGGCTTTGAGCCACAACTGAAACTGTCTTATGTGCAACAACCCCAAAGGGAAACCCGTGGATGCTGATGCCATTAGACCTAACACTCTGGTGCTGATGATCAGTAAGATCTTGGTCTAGCCTGACTTTGCTCAGGAAATACTGAATGGTCTTGATTCGAGCGGGAAACCGTTGTGCCCACCTTGTGACCAAAAACCGCACAAACCCTAGATAAGTCGTTCTCTGGGCAGGAGAAAGAACACTTTTCTTGGTGTTGAGTCTCAACCCTAGAGAAACTAGATGAGCTAACACACTGTCTCTGTGTTGAAGCACCATCTCATGTGATTGTGCTAATTTTAACAATCGCCTATGTAATTCAAAATGTGAATGCCCTGGAATCCCAATGGAGCCAGTAATACATCCATGCATTTCGAACCTCAGGAACTTCCTGTGTTGTGGCAGTCTTTATATGCAAATACATGCGTCCTTTGGATCAATCGTGCCGAATCCAATCACAATGTTGAATATGCGACACGACCGCCTTCACTGTAACATCTTGACCTTGAGTACTTTAACTGCTTCACGGTTTAAGACTTGAAGATCTAAGATTGGACACCCCCCCACCCTACTGGGGACCAGGAAGTAACTGCTGTCACTTGTGACAGTACGAACGCCAACTCCGCCTTCACGGAAGTGGAGACCACGCCGTTCAAACACGGAGGACGACAAATAAATTAGTTTACTAATTTTACTGTGCTTAACACCCATACAGAAACGCCTGACAGAAGTTCCACGCTGCCAGACTCTGAGAGTGACAATATTAACACTTCCTGTTGAGGGGATGTTAGATGTTCTATGTCCTGGATGATAGCAGGATTTAAACACTGAACGTCTAACATTTCACTGGAAACCGCTACATGGCTTCGTGGGAAGGTATGTCTCTTTAATGAAAATGCAGACCCAGAAGAGAGATAGCTCGTGAGCGTCTCTTCCACCTGGGGTATTCTCACATATCCACGCGATTTTGCACACATGATAGTCGAAAATGACGACGTCAAAGATACAAAAACACGTGAAGTAAATGGTTTTCTCCATGACTTTGCCACCAGACAAAAACCTCAAGCTCACTGCGTTTCGGGATATCTCATTCACGGTACCAGACAAACTGCCCTGGCCACCGCGCGAACAACCACCTCGATAAATTCCTCTTGGATTCACTATCATGTGAGGAACGATCGCAGGCGGCTGCTCGAGGTCCGCGGACCCAGAGATTCATCATCATTCCCGTGCGAGCCAAAGAACCGCCGAAGCGCGCTTCGGTATCACGCGGGGAAACATGTATTTGGTGAGCGAGCAAGTGAAAGGGACGGACCTGTCTCTTGCTCGTCAACAAACCCATTCGAGAGCTCCGAACACGGGTGCGGACTGAAAGTAGCCAAGACGAGCATAAAGCATTCTAACTGTAAAGGCAATGCTCGCTCTCGTCTGACTCAATGCAGCGACCGCATGCTCTTCCCCGAACACACACAGCAATAAACGTGCGCATCCAGTTCTGTTATTTGAAAGAGAACATGGATATAACAGCGTTTTACTCTGCTGACTCGTTTCCAACTGATTAGATTTAACTAGAACTCTTTCCACTAATGTTTCTTTGTAACAGAAATGAGAAAGAGAGAGAGAAATCTGCACACTGCCATGTTGAAAACTAACTCCTAACAAAGATCTCGAGTTGAGTCTTTAAAGAGAGAGAATTTTTTTTTTTCAGAGACTTTGTAACACACCATTACACAGAGTTGGTCTGAAAACAAAAAGACCTGTTTGCTCCAGCTGAAGCTCATCTATTTATAGCCTTGTGCAGCAGGTGCGCCTATGACGTCACTGGCCGAGGCTATAAATACCTCCGGGTCAATTTCATTGACGTGTTTTCATACTATTTTCACAGCTGGTTATGTCAAAGACATTTCCCATTTGCATAAGCTTATGCAGCATTGAGTGTAGCTTTTGAAAGGGAACAGTTGCATTATCACCATCTATACAGTTTAAAATAATTAAAACGAATAACAAAATATTAATATCCAAGGCACCAAAAAAAAAAAAAATCTATTAAACACATCAACAGATTCTAAATATATTTGAGCTTGTAAAAGTAGGTCTATCATCAGAAACAGACGACTGCTGTATGTGGACATTATAGAAAGTCACCCAGATCACCCTAGCAACCATATAGTAACAGCCTAGCAAGCACCCCTAAAACCCTAGCAACTGCAAATAGCAACACCATAGCAACCACCTGCACTGAAAAAAATTATTAGTTGAATTTACTAAAAAATTTTATCGTAAGTGGTCGCAATCAATTTATTTTAGCTCAATTTAAACAAAAACACATGCAATTCCCATAGAACCAATTATTTTTTTTAAATTAAAATCAAAAAACTACATTTAAATTATTTAAACGAGCACAAATTAATTATGCTTAATTTAATCGGGCCATAATATTTTTTTTCAGTGTGTCTCTGCATATTCTCTCATTTAAATTTCAAACTATTTTAAATTTAAACTAGACAACCTTTTCAAACCAATAAACTTTGTCTTTCAAACTTTTCAATGTTTATTAATATTAGTTTCTAACCCAAATATATCGATGTTGAAAATAATCGACAACTACTTTGATTATCGATTAGTCGTGTCTGCGTGCTCGGAAACCATCAGCCAGTCGACCTCGCTTTACAGTAAATAACCCATTTATATGGACAAAACGCACATTACGCTACATTATCTAAATTTTCCAAAATATGATTTATATTTATAAGCGCTTCAATTCAAACAAAAGCACGGGTGTTTACATCTTGCCCTGTCTTGGACCGCGTGATTGACAGATGCATCATGTGACATGTAATGCCTCTAACACCTGTTTTCCTCATAACTTAGATTTTATGGTTATATCCTTATCTGTAAATGTTAAGTCCCGCTATATTTCTATTTAGCATATTCTTACAACAAGCATCTTGTTAAACTTCAGAACAAGTTTCGGTGTGTGCATATGCATCAAACAGACAGACCACACACAGCAGACAGGAGCGCAATACGACTAAAATACACATGATAAAATATTTTTTATTTGAAATTACGTGTAGGTGTAAGTAATCATATTTATAAGAGCAGTAACAGTAAATGTGCTATTGTTGGAATAGCCAATTGATGTATTACAATTAGCCTAAGCTACTAAAGTGAGTGTTCTTCATAAGTAAAAGTGATCATTTTGTATTTTTGTTTATTATACATTTTAATTTCGGCGTTGAACACGGCTGGACTAAATTTTGGCCCTGGACAAATCCAGCCTATCCAGCTCGCGAGTTCATCTGTGCAGGGCCGTGCACAGACATTTTGAGGGGCAGTGGCCCAAACCCAAAAAATGGGGCACTGGGGTGAGGTGGCATTGGGGGCGAGGATTGGGTGCTTGTCCATACAAATTATCCATCTTACTCTTACTATTCCTTTACTGACAGCCTGTTACTATCTGGCTGATACTCAGTGGGCTCTCCCTCACTCTCTTACCCCTTATTCCTATATAAGTCAATGACAGTAAACAGACGCGTTGGGCATGGTTATCGTCATGAAACTGTGATTTTTGCAATTATGACATGGGGTGTGATTCTCGATTTAATCAGCCAGCGTAATTTTATTTACTTTTACAGTATTTAGACACGTATTGAACACGTAACCCAATCCCTTCCCTAAACCTACCCATTTGTGTATTATAAAAAACAGGATATATGACGACACAGCTTAATGCTTATTGGATTTAAACAACCGTGATGTATGGTTCTTTTTTTTAAATGTTTGATTTTAAAACTGAGATCATGTTTTTTATGTGTGAATATTCCCAAACTCTCTAACAAAGGCGATCTCTCTGTGGGTTATGTGATTGTTGTCATATTTATAAATATATATATATATATATATATATATATATATATATATATATATATATATATATATATATATATATATATATATATATATATATATATATATATATATATATATATATATATATATATATAAACATGTATGTAGGCCTAATTAAAGTAAAAATTATTGATAAACACGTCTTTCGAATGGAAATAAATAACAAAAACTTTGGATGTCTTGTTCATAATATTTATTTTCATATAAAAGTAACAGAACTTAAATTACATCCAGTTTATCAGCAACAAAGCGCAGGAGTGTGAATCCCGCGATATCCGCCTTTGATCTCGCAGGTGTCTGATCCACTACGAGAAGAGAGAACTGTCCGGCTTGCCTGCACTTTTTTCACTCCTCCCCTCACTGCAGCCGCCTAGTCTCGGCTGAACTGCAGGCGAGGCGAGGCGCATCTCAAACAAGCCTTATTATTTGAATCAGATATGAATGAGTGCGTTCACGGAGCGGCGGGATCATCATTTTAGCGAATAAAACATTAAGATCAACTCTGTTCTTGAAGACATCGTGTGACTTCAAAAGACTTGGAATGCAACATGAGTTAGCTAATACTTTTATACTGTTTTGGTCAGTTTTTGCAATAAATACCTGTGACTGTACAAGTATTTGCCTGTTATGTGTTTTATATTGTTGAGAGTGGGTAGGTTTAGGGTAGGAGTGCAGTTAGTTGCTCCAAAATATAAAAGTAGCTTATAAATATTCATAAAATCATGTCTGCTTTTTACTGTCATTGACTTGCATAGGAATCACTTCCGTGGACCCATCACGGAATTTTCAGCGATTCCGTGAAACTGCCACGGATTTTGAGTTAAGGGACCCGTGTTCATTTCACGGAATTCTGTGAGATCAGGGGCACGTTCAACGCTCAAACCGGTGCGCAACGTTTTGCTACGGTTTCCGGTTGAACGTCATGTTTCCTGGAAACGGTGCGCACCGGTGTGCAACAGGGCTGCGTTCAGCCCCGACAAAACGTTGCAAAACGTTTTTTAAACGGTAACGGTGCTGCGTTGAACACCCTGTTCTGTTGACGCAAGAGTTGTAACTATGGCAGCCGAGAAGGCCATTCTTTGTGTTCTTTTTGTGGAATTTTCGGAGCCTGATGAAATCGATATAAATACGTGTTTAATACTGCAAAATACATGCAATCACTGCCCTTGCCGTCCAGAATAAAAGACAACATCCCAATCCCATTTAATGAACCTTTTTCATCTCCTGGTAATCAATTCTAACTTAAATCATTTTATTTCTAGTTCTTACTTTTTTAATAGCTTGTATTTTCTTTCTCACTTTATGTCAAGCAATTACCATATATGAAATTTGGTATAAATAAACTTGCCTTGCAATTAAGCTAAAGATATAAATAAATACATCATCATGTTGATTATATATATATATATATATATATATATATATATATATATATATATATATATATATATATATATATATATATATATATATATATATATATATATATATACATATATATATATATATATATATATATATATATATATATGTATACATATATATATATATTAAACTCTTACGACAATCATGTCTTCTAATACCAGCGGACACATTAAACAACTTTACTTCCATTGTGTGAGCTGTCTCTTTAATACTGCGTGGTTTATATACATTTTGCCGCTGATTGGGCTGTCATTTTTGACACACCCACCAAACGAGATCAAACGCATCTCAAACCCGTTGCACACCGGTGCGCACCGTTTCCAGGAAACATGACGTTCAACCGGAAACCGTAGCAAAACGTTGCGCACCGGTTTGAGCGTTGAACGTGCCCCAGGTTTGAGATGCGTTTTTTCTCGTTTGGTGGGTGTGTCAAATATGTCAGTCCAATCAGAAGCAACATGTATATAAACCACGCGGTATTAAAGAGACAGCTCACACAATGGAAGTAAAGTTGTTTAATGTGTCTGCTGGTATTAGAAGACATGATTGTCGTAAGAGTTTTATAGTAGGCTAATATATATATATATATATATATATATATATATATATATATATATATATATATATATATATATATATATATATATATATATATATATATATATATATATATATATATATATATATATAAATCAACATTATGATGTATTTATTTATATCTTTAGCTTAATTGCAAAGCAAGTTTATACCAAATTTCATATATGTAATTAAGTGCTTGACATAAAGTGAGAAAGAAAATACAAGCTATTAAAAAAGTAAGAACAAGAAATAAAATGATTTAAATTAGAATTGATTACCAGGAGATAAAAAAGTTAAATACATAGGATTGGGGTGTTGTCATTTATTCTGGACGGTAAGGGCAGTGATTGCATGTATTTTGCAGTATTAAACACGTATTTATATCGATTTTATCAGGCTCCGAAAATTCCTCAAAAAGAACACAAAGAATGGCCTTCTCGGCTGCCATAGTTACAACTCTTGCGTCAACAGAACAGGGTGTTCAACGCAGCACCGTTTCCGTTTAAAAACCGTTTTGCAACGTTTTGTCGGGGCTGAACGCAGCCCTGTTGCACACCGTTTCCAGGAAACATGTCGTTCAACCGGAAACCGTAGCAAAACGTTGCGCACCGGTTTGAGCTTTGAACGTGCCCCAGCACTGAGAAAGTCCCAATGCTCCCTGCCTCCCCGCACCCTCATATCGAAAAAAATAACTAGGTGTTCATGTTTATCACAAACACATTCCACTTAAATTGATCATTGACTTAAAACAACAATAATTAAGAAATCATTCATCTCTGTCGAATGTGTGATAAGAGCTGAAACCACAAAAATGAATCCGCGTCACATTAGTCGACTAGGGTGTTTGAAAAGCAACACACAATGTAAGCGAAATAATAAAAAAGCCTGATAAAAATGCATTTCCCTGGAACGTAAAGCAATTAGAGCTGACACAAAATGAAACTGCACGCCAAATCCATCGTAAAAGAGATTGTAGCTATAAAAAATGTTTTACCTTGGTCAAGAACAAACAAAGACACTGAGAGCAAAATAAAGAAAAGCGTCATTTTCTTTTTATCCGGCAATATAAATGCAGATTCTGTGAAATAAAAATCTCTGACTCTTCCAATGGCGAATCGAAAGTAAAACTTGAGTATGAGCGGGACTTTCCGTTACCAGACTCACTAGCAGAGGCGTAGCAAGCTTTTCAAAAGTGTGGGGGATGGATGTGGTTTTTTTGTTAACAATAAAAACGATGAATACAATGACAGAAGGGTACAAAAGGTATAACATACGAGATATATAATATTATACATACCTCGGTTTTTTTTAACCACGGTGTTCGGTTGGGTTCTGATGGCTAGTCACATCAGTTTTTTGTTATTCTATTCTTAGGTGAAGGGGACAGAAAAAAAGCAAATTTTTTATTTTACTTAAAAGACTTGAAAAACCTTATTTAAACTTAAAACTTTACTTAAAAAAACCTTGTACACATTCCTAGTGTATAGTATAATATAATATATATATATAAATATTTACACTGGCAGCTCAAAGCTGTACAGCAGCATTTAAGTATTAAATTTAATGAATAAATGTAAAAATAAAACACTACATAGACTTCACTATAAATATATATTGATTCTTATTAAAGCTACTGTATTAATGTTTTTCAGTCAAGAACAGAGAGTGCTTTTCTATGTCTTTTGTAGTTTTATTAACATTAAAGTCCCCATAGTAGGAAATGATATGGAAGCCAATGGCTACCATCAGCTGTCTGTGTTCAACAGAAGAAATGAATACAGGTTTGGAACAACAGTAGAGTGAGTAAATAATGACATCATTTTAGAGGTGAACTGTCCCTTTAAGGACAGCGTGTTCACTATAGGCTGCACTGCTGTCAATTTAAGACGTGCATCTAATATACAGACACACGCAAATGTACTTTCACATTGCACATAACCGACTGTGTTTATGTTAACGTTGTGTGTATTTGACTGTATTAGCACAGTAAGTGGTAGTCTTAAGTCCAGTAATCACGTGTTTGACAGGCGTTTAGTGCGCGCGCTCTGCGCCTTAAAACGGTGTATAAGCATGCGAATAACCGGCAAGGCTTTAAAACGCATGCAAATAATGAACTTTCGTGATTGTAAACAACTAGTGCTCTGTGAGTAGGCTATAACTCTCTGACACCAGCATTGCAAGCGTGTCTAGCACTGTGTATAGTGATTGGATATTTGCTCATATCAGCGCGTAGACTCACAGGCACACTGCAAAAACAAAAGAAAAAAAACAACGCAATTCACAAGCGCTTATTGAACCGTGAATGCTGTACCGAACGGTTCAATATTATAATGAGAATTGTGGCATCCCTAAAGCGTTTGTGCAAAACTGCGGGAAAACTGCAGAAAAAGTGTGGGTGTTGAACCCTCTCACCGGGAAAAGTGTGGGTGTCCCCCACGGGTGGATTGATTACCTCGTCATGCAGTTAACATGGTCGACTGTTTGTGTTTTAAGCTGAATTCACCACGCGACTGTATACAATTCTGAGACAAATCTGAAGAGATCAATCGAATGTAAAGTGATAAGAGCTGAAACCACAAAAATGAATCTGCGTCCCATTAGTTGTTCCTAAGAGTGTTTGTAACTAACAAAATTTGTTTTACCGCAAGCACAACACAATGCAAACTGCGCGCCATATCCATCGTAAAAGAGCTTGTATAAACATAAAAAAAAACATTTTACCTTGGTCAAGAACAAACAAAGACACTGAGAGCAAAATAAAGAGAATCGTCATTTTCTTTTTACCCGGCAATGTAAATGCAGATTCTGTGAAATAAAAATCTCTGACTCTTCCACTTTAAAAGGCCAATCGAAAGTAAAACTTGGGAGTAGAGATGAGCGGGACTTTCCGTTATGATGCATGATACCGCATTTGGATCTCGTTTCCAGAGTCTCAACATCTAAATCCCCCAAGGAAAGAGAGATGGAGAGATTGTTGATAACTAATCTAAAATGTTGGCTATACACTCAAAAAAAAAAAAAGGCTCGCAATCATAGGGGAACCTTTTTTAGTGCTATATAGCACCAATTTTGGTGCTTCAGTGGTTCTTCAGCGGTTTTTCAGAGGTGATACGTATAGCACATTAGTCAAAGAACCGGTGAAGAACCTCTGAAGAACCTCTGAAGAACCACTGAAGAACCACTGAAGCACCAAAATTGGTGCTATATAGCACTAAAAAAGGTTCCCCTATGATTACGAGCCAAGAACCATTTTTGGTGCCATATAAAACTTTTTATTTTTTTAGAGTGTAGTTGTATTTGTATTTGTTATTTGTATTTATCTTATATACACTTGCCAAGATGCACAATTCTTTTAACACATTTCACTGTCAACCCAATAGAAAAATGTCACAGTGATAACTAAATTAAGTATGACATCTGTCACTCATAATTTTTGAGTCAAAAAGTGTTGACTTACTCGCTATAGGATACTGGAAAAATGAAATAATTTTACCTGAACATTTAAAACATCCATGCAAGAACAGAATGTTACTGTAACTGTAACATGTGACTGTTTATTTGGCCCAGAAGCATTATAAATGATGTCTAAAATGAGTCTGCATTAAGTTGCAGATGTTGAAAATACGTCCACAATGACCACATTTGAACTAAATTTTACCTTCTAGAGATGCAATATTGGACGTTCAAAAGACGTCATAAAAACTTGAATTCTGGCTCCCAGTGGACGTCTTTTCAACAAAGACGTCGAAGTGACGATGTTTGATGTGCGTTGTTCACTCTCTTGACTCAATATTTGAAGGGCGCACGCGCCCACGTACGTGTGTGTGTGTGTGTGTGTGTGGTTCGTGGTTACATTCATCGATCGGGCGGGCGGGATTCATTCCGGTTGCCGTTTGCCACACGCTGTCACTGACAAGGGGAGCAGAAGCTCATTAAATATGCAAATCTTATTCAATCCTAGCCGTGGGTGTTTACTTCCAAGTCTTTAGTGCGGCACGCCCATCAAAACTGAGCGTGTCTTCAGAGAGCCTCAAAACCATGGCAGAAAATAGCCTTTTACTTATTCATTATGATGTTTTTGAATGTAAAAACACGCGAACGCAATAAGTTGACCTCAGACAACAGTATAAAAAAAATTTAAAAGCCAGTTCATGACCCCTTTAAAGGGTAACTAAACCCCTGCTCAGAGCTTAACTCCACCCACTGGCAAATTTTGAAAAATGCTGGAAAAGTGGGCAGAGCTCAGCGGAGACAGAGGGGACGAACCGAGGGCGGGACTGAGCGGAGGGCGTGCTCCTGAGACCCGCAGTGACGGATTGATTGACAGCTGTCTGACTCGCGAGTCGCAAAGATGGAGAATGACTGGACTGACGCCAGCTTTGCAACTGAGCGGTCATTTCTCCTACCTTCACCTGAAGTGGAGGAGGGTGGATTCTGTAGACAAAGACCCAGAGCCTTATCAATGCGAGCCGCTGCTCAAACTGCGTTAACTCCCGATGCTGACGATGCTAATGAAGCAGCCGTGCAAGAAAACTGACCTAATCTATCTGCATCCGCGGCAACCACTTGCGTGTCAGGGTTTGAAAGCGCGTCTCATGTATGAAAATTATCTGTACACATGACGGGCGGCAATAATATCGCAAGAAAAGCCTGACGTGTACTGACAACTGCATTATTTAACCGTTTTTTCTTCATTACAATGTTAAAGCAAGTGTCAAGTCAGTTTCATTCATAATGTTTCTACTTCATGTAACATGACAGTTCATACTGGAGTGAAGCCGTTCTCATCATGTGATTGGGGGAAACATTTCTGAGGGCGTGGTGAGCTCGTGCCAGGGGTGCGGATAGTGAGCCGTTGGAAGTACCATCCTACGTCACGATGTACCACAACGTCCAATAGGAAAATTCAACTGCAGTAGCCACCGTTCAACCCTAAGAGGGCAGCACTTTGGCGGTTTTACACCATATTTTATAGAATTAAAACACTTTATACTCAAATGTCAAATCATTTACTCGAATCAATGAACAGCATTAATAAAGCCCCAGTATTACAGATCATTAACTAAAAAAAGTTGGTTTAGGGTTTAGTTACCCTTTAAGGGGGCCCACAGCAACAACCTGCATCGGGGCCCCAGATACCCCAGCTACGGCCATGGCCACCCTTGTATCATTGTTTTTGCTTTCAAAGACACTGCTTTGTGATGCTTTAAAATTTTCGGAGTGTCAATTTACACCAAGCGCAAATAGCGTGCCTTGTCGGCTTTTTACACTAGCTCTGTCCAACACTGCCTGGTTGGGCCACACAAGATTAACAAAGATGTGCTTGTTTTAACGTCTTCAGTGGTGTAGTCAGTAGAGCATAAGCTTCATGAAACTATAGGTTTTGATGCGATCAACCCAAGTTTGAATCCGCATTTTGCCAAGCTCGCTTTCCCCATCATGTATCAATAAATATGAAGAAAATGTGGAAATAAAGTGCCTAACAAAATGTTTAATAATAATAAAAGCATTTATTGGGTAGGGTTAGGGTTAGGGGTAGGTGTAGGGAGGGCTTTTATTGTCCCATTTGGCAGCATTCATTTAATAATTTTAATAATCATTTACACTATATAGCATCTAATTACACCAATAGCATCTAATTACTATTTACACATATTGCAAAGAACTGCTACTTTTACATGGTGAAAATAGGATATATCACTATTTTCAAATGGCAAATAGCCACTGCCTAAAAGTTTTTGTTTGTTTTGAATCCGTGGTTCGGAGCTTGTATCATTAAAGGGATAGTTCACCCAAAAATGCTAATTCTGTCAACATTTACTCCCCCTTAAGTTTTTCCAAACCCGTATGAGTTTCTTTGTTCTGCTGAACACAAAAGAAGATATTTTGAAGAATGTTTGTAACAAAGCAGATAGAGCAACCATTCACTACCATATTCTTTTTTTTCCCTACTATGGTAGTCAATGGTTGCTCTATCTGCTTGGTTAAAAACATTCTTCAAAATATCTTCTTTTGTGTTCAGCAGAACAACGAAACAAATACAGGTTTGGAACAACTTGGGGGTGAGTAAATTATGACAGAATTTGCATTTTTGGGTGAACTATACCTTTAATGAGCTTGTACAAATTGTTACAGGTTAAATTAACTGGTTGTGAGTTGTCAATCTGTGTGTGTGATCAATGATGCATTATGGGTAAGAATCATGTTTGATTTCTGACCTGTAACTCTCCTTTTCAAACATCAGCTTGCTTCAGTATTTCATTTCAGTGTACATCCGTTCTGTCAAGAGAGGAAGTCAGGCTGTGAGGTTAATAAATAGCAGGACAGGAAGAACTTCTTCACCTACAAACTACATTCACACGCTGTTTGTTCACTCAGCAGATCAAACCACATTTCTGAGACCAAAGCAGGTTTCAGTTTGACTGATGAAGCCGAAGAGTCAGATGTAAAACTGATAATGTGAGATGGTGGGCGTTTCAACTTTTTCATTTTGCCAAACATAACAATCAACAATTGATAATCGAGCTATAATAACTATTTTAATAGCAATAAGTTCTGTTGTCATTAAATTCATTGTGATTCATTCAATATTCTTCTACTTACATGTTTATAACAGCCAGGCAATTAAAAAAATCTATATCAATGTTAAATGATAAAGAATTAGTAATTCTTGTTTTCTGCCATAAAGTCTTCAAACAGTAATAAGAGACAGAAAAACACACATATTTTATAACCATATATATTATACTTTATATATCATATAACTCATACTTGTTCAGAGAGTGTGTGCGTGAACTATAAGAGGGGCTCTGTCGGGGGAGGATTCAGATTCACACATCAGATGCAGTTTGAGTGCTGTTGGTGGATAGTTCAGACACTTAAAGAAAATGTTTCACATGTTTGTTTTGTTCTTTTTGTGCTGCTGCCGTCTGATAGGTAAGTTATAAAAGCATTTTACGGCTTCATTCTTCAGTTTAAGAGCAATAAGCTACTGCGAAATTACATTTTCATGAGACATTATTGTGAGATCTACTTTGGATTCAGGTTTCAGTTTGTGATCTCTGTTTAGGGAATTTTTAAGTTGTGCTTATAGAAAAGGCATGGCAATGTATATGAATTTTAATAATTTTCAATGGCTATTAACATTTCATAAAAATCACAGAAAAGTAATGGTGATTTCTAAAAATAAAAATAAACTAAAGCTAATGGAGGCTTAGTAATACTCAGTTGCTTTCAAAAGTCAGGTATTTTTGTTTTTTGAGTTTTAAATGAACGTTCAAATGAAAATGGAAATCCTCGCCAGCCATAAAGTTTAAATTATTGGTTCACACATCTGTTTGTTAATGAATATCATTCCTATGTGTATATGCGGCTGTTTTACAATTTAAATGTAAAGGTTACCAATTACAGTTGATTCCAGGAACCTTTATCTGTGAAACATTTTATTTTCTGTTTGTTCATCAGGTGTGTTTGGTGAGTCAGTGTCAGTGATGGAGGGAGATTCTGTCACTCTAAACACTGATGTTACTGAAATACAGGAAGACGATGACATAGTGTGGAAATATGGAGCTGAAAACTCTCTAATAGCTCATTTAAGTAAAACTGAAGGAGTGTTCTCCACATCTGATGATGTTCCTGATGGGAGATTCAGAGACAGACTGAAGCTGGACGATCAAACTGGATCTCTGACCATCACACACATCACAACTGAACATGCTGGAGATTATAAACTACAGAAAATGGGAGTGAAAACATCATCAAAATCCTTCAGTGTTTCTGTCTACGGTGAGTAGAGATTCTTATTTTACATAATGTAAAGTTTACTCATTTATAGTTTGAGATGACAAACCTTATAAAGACTCACTCAACACATTGAACCGAAAATAAGATTGCTTATTAGATTGACCTATATCTCTGTTTATTCTCTGATGTTTTCCAGCTCATCTGCCTATTCCTAACATTACCAGAGACTGTTCATCATCATCATCATCATCATCATCATCATCATCATCATCATCATCATCATCATCATCATCATCATCATCATCATCATCATCCTCAAATTGTTCACTGGTGTGTTCAGTGTTGAATGTGAGTCATGTGACTCTCTCCTGGTACAAAGGAAACAGTTTATTGTCCAGCATCAGTGTGTCTGATCTCAGTCTCTCTCTACCTCTGGAGGTGGAATATCAGGATAAAAACACCTACAGCTGTGTGCTTAACAATCCCATCAGCAACCAGACCAGACATCCCAACATCACTCAACTCTGTCACACATGTGCAGGTATGGCAGCATATATACTGATATGCAGTGTTGGGGAGTAACTAATTACATGTACCTAGATTATGTAATCTAATTACAAAATAAATTTAAATGTAATCAGTTACAGTTACTGAGAATTAAAAAAAAAATTTAATTACAGTTACTTATGAAAATGTTAACGATTACAATGGGGGTTACATCTGAATAGTTTCTGTAAAAAGGTAGGATATGTTGAATAATAGGCTATTAATTTGTTGATTTGCCTGTTTTGGAATTAGATATAGCCATTTAGTAAAGCGATGCTATTCAGGTGCTTTTGATTGGTTCTCTTGTTTGAATTTGCATCGCACCACGTCTGGCATCAATCCACATTGCCACTGAAAACTTTAGGCTACAACCCTCTTAGAGTTGCCACCATGGCTAGTGATTAAAATGCATTCTAGAGCTGGAAATTTAGTAACAAATGTAATCAGTTACATTACTTTAATAAAGTAATTGAAATAGTTGCACTACTATTACATTTGGTTAACCTGTAATCTGTAATTTATTACATTTTTCAAAGTAACCTTCCCAACACTACTGATATGTCTGTTTATTTACTGACCTGATCTTGTAGATCAGACTGATGTAATCACTTGTTTCTTCATCATTACAGAACTGGACGAACAGTCTCCTTCTCCTCCTCCAGTCTCTCTGATAGTGTTGATCTCTGCTGCTTCTGCTGCTGGATCTCTGTTGATTGTTGCAGGATTTGGGATTTTCTGCATCTGCAGGAAATGTAGAAAAATTGACAAAGGCAAGTGTAACCTATGATTTTAAAGTGTTATAAAATGTATACTTTAAATGTGCACTCTAAATTGTAATCAAGCTCTAATACTTAATCACAGTTATTCTCATAGTTTTTGAGAATGTCCTAATGTCCTATAGTTCCTTTTTATGGTACGAAATCAAATTAATGTGTGAAAATGTTATATAAGTTATTCAATTTGGCAATTATTACACTCATCAAAATACATGTCCATGTCTATATAATATTAGTCTCAGCCTCAGCTGTCACACCCACGACTGTTGGCTGAACGTCTGATAGCCTGACAAGCCAGACCCACATCAAGATGTTGGGTCTGGAAACTCACCATTGACAGGGCTCAATCCGAGGGGCGGAATAAATGGTTGTCTTTCAAATTCCCTCTGCACGCAATTGGATAGCACCATAAGCACCACAACCAACCAGAGAGAAGAAGAAGGTGAGCTAACGTTAGTTGATAGACTTTCGCCATATCCGGTCGGCAAAACTTCGAACATATCATATTTTCTTAACAATGTCTTCAGTGCCGTTCTTTGTTCTTTTCTCAAAGAAAAGCTGAACTCCAAGTCTTCCAGAGTCGCGGCCAAAGCCGATTCAAAAGGCCGCTGTTTATCAGCTTCTTTATTTACTAGTAGCACTCAGAACCTATGCAACTTTGCCGTGACGTGCCATCATTATGTTAAGCCCGCCCACCGACTCTACACACGCTGTGATTGGCCCTACCAGAGTTTGGTTTTTCCAGCTCTCAGGTCTACCGAGAGTTGCTAGACTACACTCGCGGCAAAATACATTTTCTGCCGCTAGGGTGCGTCTAGATTTCTAGGCTAAACGTCTGATGCATATGGCACTTATCTGGACACACTTCAGGAGTTTCGAAGTCGTCATCTGATTGGTTGAATTCTACAGGATGTCCATGAGACGTGTGTGTCGCGTTCTTTAACGGTCCGCCTGGAAACAAATGCCCTGATGCCAAACTCCCTAGTCGAAGAAGAACGCCGTTGTGTTTACAACTGTGACAATGAGCGCTTACCACGATCAACGAAATGCTAGGTTTTCAAAAGTATGTGAAGTTCGCGGCTTCATTGTTCTAGTAAACTTGCACAATGTTCTTGAATTAATCATTTATAGATGCACGACGCCGGTCCGTTATTGTAGAGGCATCGACTTTACATTTTCAAGGCCCTAAACATGACGTGGAACAAAACAAACTGTGATCGGTTGCGTTAAATGTCAGTCAAACATCCTCTTGGGCGGTCCTTGACCAATGAAAGCTGCGATAGAGTCCAGACCTTCTGCTGCGCAAGACCAATATAATATCACTGAATGTTTCCCTAGTACATTTCTCAATCTACATGAAAACAAAAATGCAAATCTGCATTAATTCAATAATAAATCAACTTGACTGCCCTAATAACACATAAGTTGTAAAGAAACAGATCTAGCAAAGATAGTTTTATTGTTCTAATGAATCTATTATTACTGTTGTGCAGAAGAGATCACTTACGCTGAGCCAACATTCTACAAAAGAAAAGCACATAAATCGGTAAGATCAAATATTCCTATTTTATGTTGTCTTTGTCATTTCAGTGATGAGTCAGATTTAAGGCCATTACATACTCCGCAAGAACAGAGAAAAAAGTTCTCACAACCTTGGTTTGGGAGTTCTCACAGCTTGTTCTCGACAAATCATCTGAGCAGAACTTTTTTCTTGTGGGTGTCCGAGAACTATTGTTAGAAATGTAAAGTGGGTGGGGTTAATGCAGAGAAACGGCATCTGCTTTTTTCGGGAAGTATGGAATGTCCGGGCGAGAACAAACTTTGTTCTTACCACCTCTAGAAAACGAACAAATTTCTTTGTTCTTGTGGAATTTGTACCAAGCTTAAGACGTGTGTGCTTGTCACCAGGGCTTGACATGAAGTTTTTGCTCACCGGCCACAGTGGCTAGTGGTTTTCCAAAGTCACTTGCCACTCAGCATTTTCACTGGCCACAACTTTTTGACATTGATACCATAAAGAAAAGCTACCATATAGATATTTTTAATATTATCTCATAATTTGTCTGCAGGTATATTAGGCTGCTGTCACTTTAAGACCTGACGCATGGATCCATTATACTGTTACACATGTGCAACTGTTTACATTCACTAAAAACATAACTGACTGTGTTTACCTGGAGACCGGCATTTTGACATTATTTTGTGTGTGTTTGACTGTTTAAGCGCAATAAGCAGCGAAAACAACTCAATGTAGTACTGAGAGGCGGTAGGAGTAAAATTATGTGCAAAACGTGCAATCCCACGGTGAAATTGAAGCCCTGTAACAGCAACTATATACATCCAGAGCAAATGAAACGAGTGAGTGAGAGGAGGCGGGTTTGTGTGTCAGTACTGGAAGCGTTTTAGATATTTCAGTATTGATTTTTGACAACTCTACACTGCACTTAGTTTATTTCAGATACCTGTTTAAAAGATTACAACTGAAACATTTATATTTTAATAAAAATCGAAAATTTTTACTGAACTTCAGAATCTCACATACATACATGCCATGTCAAGTTAGAAGAGAAACAAAAATATAGCCTTTAAAAGAGAGACAATTTGCAACTATTTTGGGCCACCTTAATGTCCAGTGTTACATTTGAGCATTGAAGCAGAACCACTGATGGCATTAACTCAGGCTGTTATATTACCAGTTGTCAGGGATATAGTTTCAGGGTGTTTTGGTTTCGTTTTGCCTGTGTTCCTGCGCATTGGTTTCCATAGTTTCTAATTAATCCCACATCTGTTTCTGTTCTAGTTCATTAGCTCTCCCTGGTTTTTTTCTCACAATTGCGAGTTTATATCTTGCAATTCAGACTTTTTTATTCTCAGAATTGCAAGATATAAACTCGCAATTGCGGAAAAAAAGAGAATTGTAAGAAAAAAGTCACAATTACCTTTTTAATTTTTTATTCCACAGTGAATAAAAAAATATACACACACAGGTGAAGTGAATAACACTGATGATCTCTTCATCACGGCTCCTGTTAATGGGTGGGATATATTTGGCAGCAAGTGAACATTTTGTCCTCAAAGTTGTTAGAAGCTAAACACCCCACATGAGCTGCAGTTTTGGAGATGCTCTGACCCTCCCAATCTAACCATCCCAATTTGGCCCTTGTCAAACTCACTCAACTTTGAGGACAAAATGTTCACTTGCTGCCTAATATATCCCACCCATTAACAGGAGCCGTGATGAAGAGATAATCAGTGTTATTCACTTTACCGGTCATAATGTTATGCCTGATCGGTGTATATATGAGATCTACTTTAGAATTCCGAGAAAAAAATTATGAGATACAAACTGGCAAATCTGAGAGGAAAAGTCTGAATTGTGAGATACTGTACAAAAAAATATATATAATGTGAGATAAAAAAATTGCAATTACCTTTTTAATTTTTATTCCGTGGCAGAAACAAGCTTCGGATAATCTTCCATATAAATACATGTTTAGTAAGATTTTTCATTATTATTATATTTTGCTTTACAGAAAATAAAAGCAGAGGATGATGTGGAAGAGGAAGATGTAGTGTATGTATCTGTCGCCATGAGTTGATGATCGAACTTAAACCTTTTTCTGAATCCCAGATCCAGCTTTCTCTACGAACCTTTGGTCTGTGGTTGTGTTTTGGGATTGAGAATCACCACATGTAGCGACTGAATTTAGCACAAATTCTGAAAGAAAATAATTTCAGGAAATCCCAGCAGACATACAGAAGGATCATTCCGGGGTTTTGAAGTGTGACGAGAGATGGACTAATGAAATGTTCTCCTAAAGACTTTACTTTGCAATTCAATGACTTCTAACCCAGACAGCAACATTGTGTCGGTCCAGATCCGGCCCACATCTGTGGATTCCACACGTACCGGATCTGGCTGAATCTCAAAACTATTTTGTTTTCTGTTAGACCACTTTCACTTTCACTTTGCTTTCTCATAATCAAAAATGATAATGTAAAATTACATTAGTACATGGGTTTGATCTGTTTGCAGGACAAACATCTTTTGCATAAGCGTATGTCTGGAGGTTTGTGGTTGGTTCATGCATATACAGTATATCTTGATGTGTCAGTAGCATGCGGTTGAAAGGTGTTTTTCCATTCCTTCCACCACAATGTTAAAAGTTTAACTTCTGCCAATCATTTTAACTGCTTTACACAAAACAGCATTATTACTAAAACACTGAACCCATTCATTCTGATGTTTGACAACAAAGGTGGTCTCATGTCAAACTGTAGGTATGAGAATATCAAACTTTTATTGCATATGCATCATGACTTGACTTGTATTGTATTGACTTGTATTGCACACACATGCTGTGATCCTGCAGAAAAGCTGTGCAGTATTTCCAGCTCTAGAGTTATTTTAAGAGCTATTCTAGATATCACACCTTTTTATTTGATAAAGAATACACCCTGTTTTTGTCAATGTCTGAGTCATTTTAAGAATAAATGAAATTTCTGCTGTGATATTTATGCTTTAATGCAGATGATAACTAACAACACTGCCAACAAACTACACATTTTGTCAAAGTAGTAGTTTTAACAACAATGCCATTTTTCTCAGTTGTGACAGTGTGTTTGTCTTTGTAGGCGTTCACATGAGCTGTAGGTCTGATGAGTCAATATTAAAACTCCTTCAACCGACGGGGAAACACACACAACACACAACGGAAACAACAGCAGCTCTAGATAAGGTGTTTTTAGTAGGCTACTGTACCCTACTCTGTGGTTAGGGTGTTCTGGGTGGTTGTTTGCTAGTCAAAAGGGATACTTTACGTCTGATAAGGCTGAAACCGTGCAGGACTGTTTACACACTGATGGGTATTTATGTGGTCATTTCAACTCTGAAAGTCATGATTTCCAACTTCTACACAAAAAAAACTTGAACTCGGATTTATGGATGTCTACAAAAACCTAGCTTGTATATAACGCCATGTGAACGTGACGGCTTGTGGAGAGATGGGCAGAGTGATGATACACTTTTATTACTGTATTCAATTGAAGTTCATCAAAGGACTACACAATAATAAAACCTAACATGTGACACTAAATGAACTTCTCTGTTGATAATCGCAAACTTTTGACGTCCAGAAAGATAAGCCATAATGCCACAGAATAAATAATGCCAGCACACCGAGACACTGCAGGTTTGCTTTATCCAGACTGACTCCTGACTTCAGCTGTTGCACATTAGGGGCGGTAAAATAATAGACCTTTTTGGCAAAAATGTGTGTCATATCTCAAATACATTTATATTGTGAATTAGCATTTCACCCTTTGCCGGGTGTTTGATCGACAGGTAGACCTGGCTCAAGGTTTGAGATGCAAGGTGAGCCAAGTGGGCCTGTGTTAGAGGTGTTAGATTAATATTTTCAAAATTTAGATTTAGATTTTATTTTTTCCTGATCACATTTGTAATTTCTGATTTTATAAGAAAGGGGCGAGTTTTGAAAGGGACTAAAAAAACAATACTTTCAGGTACACGATCAGTTGACGTCAATTCTACAGGTTCTGATAGATCAACAGCTGATTCTTCAACATAGACTGTAAAAATATATGGACGTTGTGTCCGTGACGTCACCTGTAGGTTTCTCAAGAGCATTTTTGAAACCTAAAGCCAACCGTTGCCATTTTGGCAGTGCGTCACCACTGAAAATGGGCAAAGAGGCGGGATGTGGGTGGAGATGCGGTGCCTGGTTGCTGAAATGCTCAAGCATAGTGGCAATCCACCTGTCACTCAAGTGGCCACGCCCTTATTTATGCAGAACTTTAAGGCTTAATATATTTTAACCCTTAATCGTCCCTTGGGGTCCAGCTGACCCCACTGGACTTTTCCTCCATTTTTAAAAAGTGTTCCCTTCATCTCAGGGCCATGAGACTCTGTGACTTTTCCTAAATAATCCATCTAAACATGCACAAAAAATCTGGGCTTGATTTGGTTGTTCTAAAGGTTTTTTAAGTCCCTCTGGGTCAGATTGACCCCACATTGAAAATGAATGGGAAAGTGTAAAAAAAAACATTTTTTTCACTATTTTGTCAAAAATAAATGTACTAAATCCAGTATAAATCTGAATATTTCTTCATTTATATCAAGGTCAGGTCCTAGAGCATAAACACAAAGTAGAACGAACTTTCTATCTCATACACACACACACACACACACACACACACACACACACACACACACACACACACACACACACACACACAAACACACACATGTGTGTGACTGCAACAGAGAGTATTTTTATTGAAATTGGCAAATAAAATGAACAAAACTGGCATAAATCTGAAAGATTTTCATACATAAATGAAGTACTAATACTAGAGCACAAATGCAATATGGAACAAGCATGTTCACTCACACACACACACACATACACACACACACAGGTGTCTGGAGCATTTTTTTTTTTTTTAAAAATGCTTTTTTTTCACTTTGTTTGTAAAAAAATAATAAACTAAATCCAGTATAAATCTGAAAATGTCTACATTTATATCAAGATCTGATCCTAGAGCATAAACACAAAGTGGAACGAACTTTCTGTCTCATACACACACGCACACACACACGCACACACACACACACACACACACACAAACACACGCGCGTGTGTGTGACTGCAACAGAGAGCATTTTTACTCTGAGTTCGGGCCACATTACCAAGCTCAAAGCCCTCTCCCCGGACAGCACGCCAAATATGTTTACCAACTGAATCTATCCAACTTATTTGTAAGTGTGAACTCGTGAAACATGAGGTAGATACAGATTTGACTTTCTTTTGGAGCCTGTCTCTAGCAGCCAGTCGATGAATTGAGTTTAAGTCACTTCTGTGTTGGCTTCAAGAGAGACCGCAGGAGGTTGTGGCTTGTTCTTCAACTGGGGCCCGTTTCAGAAAGGAGGTTAAGTGAAAACTCTGAGTATGTTAACCCTGAAATAAGGGAAACGTCTCAGGTTACGAATGTAACCATTGTTCCCTGAGAACAGGGAACGAGACACTGCGTCAGCTTTTGCTTACGCTATGGGGAACGCCTCCGGCGTGACAGGTGCCTGAAATCACAATACCAAAACGTCAATCCTATTGACCGGCGACAGCCTATAATGTCATCAAGGTGTGACCAGGAAGTATATAAGGGCGCCTTGCCAACATGACAGTATCAAATCGTCTGAAGGGACTGTTTTCAGCAGGCAAGCCCTGCGGCATGGCAAAGCGACGCAGTGTCTCGTTCCCTGTTCTCAGGGAACAATGGTTACATTCGTAACCTGAGACGTTCCCTTTCGAAAGGGAACTCGCACTGCGTCAGCTTTTGCTTACGCTATGGGGAACGATATACCAACGCCGCCATGCCGACGGGAGTGCATGCCCACTGGCAGTGACAACTGTCAAGACAAGCAAATTCTACTGAGATGCCTGAACCACTCCCCTTCTGGTCACATTAGGCTGTCAGTGACAGCGCTCCCTACGGTCATAGCCCAAGCTATCGCCCAAGAAGGAACCTTCACACACATGAGGTCCTTCCCAGGCCCTGCTCGAAGGCCTGGAACCAGCCCATTCGACTTAGAAGGGGTTCCTTTAAGGGAACGTGGCAAGGGAACTACGAGGGAACCCTATGCCAGTCACTATTCGGGAGGTTCTCACCGAATGCCACCAGGGAGACCTGACCAGGTGACCCAGACTAATGTGGGACACGTAATACGGTCAACCCTGTCTGTACAGTACAGAGCCTCTGGTACTCGCCTCCGAAGAGGCATCCCGCTAGGGTGCTGCAAAAAAGGCAGTGACATCCACTAGCCAGATCTCAGAGACGGGTTATCCCGGAGAGCAGCTCTCAGCGAAGTGCTATATAACCCTTGCTAGCGAGGGGAGTTTAGCCGCTCGATCCTCGGATCTACCAAGCACCTACTTTAAAACGTGCTTAGGAGGCCAGAGGCCTTACAGGCTGATTATGCCAGGGAGGCCCCGAGGGGCCTACAACCCTTAACCAGCGCCAAGCGGCCGTAAGCTCATAGTAGACCCTCATTCGAGAGGAGCTCATAAGCCTGCCTGGTAGGTAACCATGCAGTAGGCAAACTATGAAAGACCCCTCCCGTGGGGACTGCATAGCAGCAGTAACGTCTCGTCGTGCTAGGGTAAGAGCACCGCCTCCAGGTCTCGCGAACGGCCAGAGACCGGCGCCTGATAGCGGGTGACCACTAGCTGTCAGCGTAAAGCCAGTTGTGCGTTCCCACCCAGGGAACTCGTTCCTCAGGGAGGCCGAGAGGGGCCTCCACCTGATGACAGAACATGCCGCCCATAGCCAGAATGTGCTACTCATAGCACTCCATGGTCACCGCCTCAGCGGCTGCACTCAAGGAGGCCAGTTGTGGCCTACTACCTACTAGCACTCGTGCTAGCCATCCAGTGCCTACTAGCAGTTTGTACCAGCCGTCGAGGGACTTAATGCCAGTAGTGCCCCCTCGGGGAAGACCAGGCAGCGCTTGCTGACCACAGCAGGCCCTCAGGGAGGCCAATCGGGCCTACCACCTGAGCGAAGGTAACCCAACCGGGAGCCTACCCCTCAGGGCGGCCTTAAAGAAGGCTGGCTGCTGCGCCTGGGCTGGCGGCAGCTGTCTGCTGCTGACAAAGCCTGGAAATCCAGATCACACCTGGGGACTCATCCCCAAGGAGACTAGCTGACGAAGTTACTGCTGATGTCAACACCAGTGGAGAAAATCCTCCAGGGCCCACTCGTGGGCCACGGCGTCGAGACTTCCTTGCAGGGAGGCCAGTTGACGCCTACTACCTGTTCTGAAGTCCAACTGCCCAGACTGCCCAAGCTGGCTACTAACAACCAGCTGGCTCCTACGCCCTGGGGCTGGCTCCATCCCAGAGGCAGCTAGGGACAACTGCATCGCCGTGTCCTAGGGCCCCCAGGACGGCGCAGTCTCTCGGGCAGCGCCTACAAACATGGACCTAATCACATTGCCAACAGCAGTGTACTCAGCGAAAGTGCTTAAACAAAGACCCTCTAAAGCGAGGGGAGTACAACTTACGTCACCTGCCTCGGGGCGGCTGTCCTACTTTCCATGCAGCGGCCAACCATAAGTGCGAGGGCGTCAGCCATTGGCAATGCTCGGGCCTCAGGGGAGCATCCGACCAGAACCTCCACAGAGGTTTATCCGATGTTCAGTTCAACCCGAGCCCTAAGGAGGTGGAGCAGAGACATAGAGCAAGGGTGAAACAATACCTTTTCTTTTTAGAAAATATAGAACCCACCGGCCGAACATCCTCCAGGAAGAGGCCGGGGGCCGCCAAAAGATGGCGGCCACCAAGCTCTGAAAGGCGGAAACGGCAGATAAAGTCTGATCGCAAACCAGCGAAAGACGCTTCACTCCGCCCCACGACCACTGGCAAAGTCGCTGTCTGCTGCAACACCCCGACTGCGTTACTCGTAACCCCAGAACGCAGAGAAGGGGGTGGGCCTTGGCCGGACGACTCTGTAACAAGAGGAGGCTGAAACAAGGATGCATAAACCACGCCATGTTCTTATATCAAAAGACAGGTCAGGGGCGAACAACCCTCATAAAAGGGAACGCCCCCATCCTTGACAAAGCCTAGGCCAAGTGGTGCGACGTAAGACCGCACTAGATCCACTCAGGGCTCGGAAAAGAAATATTGTCACCTCTAATATTACACACTGAGGCCCCGAAACCCCTTTTTCCAAAGCCCCGCAGAGCTGGGCGCAGATCTTACTACAGCTCGCGCATTAGCGCGTACCCGGTCTTCAGCTACTTCCCACTTCTACGCTAGGAAAACACAGCTAGCCCTCTACACTACAAGCCCTCGGGCAAGAGCGCGAATTAATCACCCACATAGTGGGAAAAATAACACGGAGAGGCAGCAAGACTCAACTAGCAAAAGTGAGGCATACACACACAACCACATAATGTTGCAAAGAAGATCGTTCTTAGCTTACTCACGGGGAGCTGCAGGCCCTGCGAAATCCCGCGACGATCCAGAAGTTTTCCCCAGCACCCTCTCAGGGGAGCGACGGTTCAAAAGTCCTGAAAAACATAGTTTTGAAAATGTTTCGCCCTCATAGAGGGGACTCACCAATCGCTCCTAGCGGCGCGTCAAACCAGCCTTTTCTTTTTTTTTTTTTAAGCTAGTATCCGCCCGCCGCCCTGAGGGGGGCACTTCAACAAACAAACCAGGCGGGCCGTCAGAATCTTACATTTCCTGCTCATCATAGGCCCACCGGCCTGATGTAAAAGCGCCCGGGGAAAAGTCAGTGTAAGGGAAAAACAGCATTCATCTCCGCGCCCTCGGGGGCGGAGTCTGCTGCCTACGCTGTCGGTTGCCAGCCCCGGCTTCCCTCCTCTTCCGGTTGCGGGTGTCCCGCCCCCTCAGCGCCCCGCTCCTCCGCGGCGGGGGCGCTCGAGAGGCAACGCTGGCTCGCTGCTCCTGTCTCCAGCCCTCAGACTGAGACGGGAGAGGGACACCCGACCGCCTGGGCGCTGTCCCGGACCTCCGCGGTATACATGTCCTAAATGCCGCCGAGCGCGCCCTCGCCTCTCTGAACTTTCCCACCACCGCTTCTACGGAGGTGCCGAAAAGCTCAGAGGGCGATACTGGGGCATCAAGGAGAAAGATTCTTTCTTTCCCCCCGATGTCCGCCAGGTTGAGCCACAGATGTCTCTCCGTGGCCACCATCGCCGCCATCGAGCGACCGATGGCGAAAGCAGTTTGCTTGGTGGCCCGGAGAGACAGATCCGTGGCCCGGCGCAGCTCGGCTACCGCCTCAGGGGTTAGTCCCACCCCCTGATCGAGGTCCCCCAGCAGGTCTGCCTGGCAAGCCTGTAACACTGCCATCGTGTGTAAGGCTGCCCCGGCATGACCCGCCGACATGTATGCCCTGCCGTTCAAGCGCGCGGTCGTCCTGAGAGGTTCAGACGGCAGGGTGGGAGTCCTTAATGTCGATAGCTGCCCGGAGGCGAGGTAGTTCGCAAACGCCTCGTCTACGGGCGGCAACGCCACATATCCAGCCTCGGGCAATCCCTCGACATCAGCGAAATTAGCCCGCTGATGTCGATGGATACGGGCTGAATAAGGTTTCTTCCATCCTTTCGCGATCTCTTGGTGGAGATCAGGAAAGAATGGAAGACTCCCGGGAGCTGGTTGGTCATGGGCGGGGAGATAACGGTCGTCCAACCTACTCGGACGCACGTCATCTCTCCTAACGCGCTGCCAGGGCAGCTGCAGTCTACCTGCAGCACGCTCCATGACCTCCAACAGCTCCCCATACATGGGACAGGATGGTTGAGAAGCCTCAGCCTCAGGCGCTTCATTCGCCTCCTCAACCATCCTCTGCTCAAATGGAAAAGCAGCAGACGAGGGGGAGGAACTCAAATCCTGCTCCTCCTCCGAGGTCTGCCCCTCGCGATCTGGCTCGTTGTCTGCCAACACTACACCGGTCTCCAGACGACGAGCCAGATCCAGCTGGGAACCCCAGGTCTGAAGCCGCCGCTCAGCCTCAGCACGAGCGGGGCCGTTCCCAGCTGCTGAGCTCTCTCTCCTCGAGAAGAGAGCCAGACGAGAGCGGAGCGTTCTCATGGGAAAACGCTCGCAGTTCGCACAGGATGCTCCCTCGAGAACATCCCGTGCGTGCTCTTCCCCCAGGCAGTATACACAAAGTGTGTGCGTGTCATCAGGTGTAAGGTACCTGGTACAGGGATCCACACACTTGCGGAAGTGGCGCTGCTTCTTGGCACACTTCATTCCTTGTTGACGCTTTTCTTCAAATGCGATAACAGGCAAAACAGTCACTGAAGACGAAGAGATACTGTCATGTTGGCAAGGCGCCCTTATATACTTCCTGGTCGCACCTTGATGACATCATAGGCTGTCGCCGGTCAATAGGATTGACGTTTTGGTATTGTGATTTCAGGCACCTGTCACGCCGGAGGCGTTCCCCATAGCGTAAGCAAAAGCTGACGCAGTGCGAGTTCCCTTTCGAAAGGGAACTCTGGGTTTTCAGTTTCAGAATGGGAGGTATGTCAAACCCGAGAAAGCAACTTATACTCAGAGTCAGTTACCAGGGTAACTTACTCAGTGAACCTAACCTGGTCAGGAGCAGGTTTTCTTTGGTAAACCCAGAGTTTCTTTCAGTCACCACCCCTTTTTTAAAGCGCCAGCTGTGTTTAAATAGTTTATTCATTCATTCAAACTGCACAAATGCTTTTTTACTAAGTATTTTGGTCGTATTTCAAGTACAAATATCAACAAATTATAAATGTAATCTAAATCTAAAGTAAGCGAAGTTTACTTAAAACAAATTAAATGATCTGCCACTTGACAAAAATATATAGTGAGAAAAGCATTCTTTGCAGTGGAGGAACATTCATTCATTGCTTATATTTTCATCATGGGGACACTGTCAAACTGACAAAAATGGCATGTCCTTTTATACAGGAAGGATCCTGACGTTCACTTGATTAACCTCTAGAAGTATCCTGATATTTAGAATTTCCTCTAGGATTTCCAGTGGTTGGACGCATTGATGACACTCATATTCCCATCATCACACTTTCTGAAAACGGATTACTGTATGGAATGGAAGGATGCTGCCAGATGGTAGTACAAGATATATGCCATAACCACCACCACAGCTGTTAAATACATTTATTTACATTTTTTATAGTCATCTTTATTTCCTACAAATACTTTATTCTTTTTCCTGTTGGATGTTAATATTCTTCCTCCATCTCCTCTTCATCTGTCAGTGGTGCTGGTGTTTGGCTGGCCTGAGTAGAAGTCAAATGTTAATGTCATTACCCTAATTAATAAATGTAACAGGTGGGATTGGAGAACATTTCATTATGTGAAAAGAGCATAGACCCTTTTCACATTTCTGGGTTTCTCAGAACGGAAGTCGTCATAGGGTTAACTTTTATAGCGGTGAATGAAAGAATAAATTGAATATATATTTTTTGTGTACCTATTTGCTCAAATAGCAAAAGAAAAACTCCACAATAGTGATTTAACAACTTTCAAAAAGAGGGAAAAAATAGAGTGAGTTTGATAGCGGAAGTGGAAAGAGAGAAAGATGTAATTTTTCACCATCACTCCCATAGACACTGTATTAGAAACACTCTCACAGCAGCGGTAACTTGTTTTTTGTAATTTGATGCAAAATATAATACAAAGTATTAGTGTTATAAATGTACATACATTAAAAAAAATAAAAATAATACAAAAAACGTTGCAGGATTTACGATATTGATGACCATTAAAACACGTCATCACTGTGAAAAGGGTCTATGTGGGAAAAGCTGCTGCACTTTGGACACTGAATGATATTTAATTAATATGTCAAATGTTTGTAAAGTCATTAAACCAACACCCATGAACATTTTATGCTTAAAGTTTTACCTGATTGAATTATGTTTTTATTTTTCATTTTTAGCTGCTGCCACATTCTTTTTTTGCCTTTTGGATACCATGAAAATTAAACTTAATTAAAATAATTAAGAATTAAACTTACAAATTGACCCGGAAGTATGCAAACATCTTTTTGTTGGGTGCTGTTGCCATGGTGAATCGTAATTTCGGAGCTCCATTGATCGTGGCTTTTCATAGTTGGAGTGCATGTGCTTAACTCAGAGTCAGTTACTCAGAGTTGATTGAACTACCTCAATTCAGCTGTTCTGAAACCCAAAACTCAGAGTTTCCCATCTCAGAGTAAGTCAACTCAGAGTTCAGGTTTAAACTCAGAGTTTGTTGAACCTCCTTACTGAAACGGCCCCTGATCTTTCATATGTCTCCTCCTCTTGTGGATCTGATGTCATAAACCAGAACATCCACTGTAGCCACGCCCACCAGAGCAGAGACGACCAATCGGATCACATCTTCGGTAAAACCACAACAGTGGATGTGGACTTCTGAAAAAGAAAATAGCCAATGATAAAATAGTTATTTTCAACAAGCTGACACTGACACAAATACAGGTACTGTAAATAATATGATTAAAAACAGCAATGTTTAAAGAAAAGAAATATGAGGATTTATTTGGGGCTTTCACAGTTTGAATCAACAGCAACTTTCATTGTGGGAAGGAAAAAAACAATCACATATATCAGCACTGCTGTACCTGCACATGTGTGGCAGAGTTGAGTGATGTTGGGATGTTCAATTCTACAGTGATTTATTGTTGCAACAATATTTTACATTTATATCTGTGGGGTTGCTGCATACAATTATACATCAACATAACATACATTAAGAAAGAATGAAAGTGTAATTAAAAAAGGAATGTAAAATAGATGCCATTACAGAATCACATGAAATATTCAAGAATATTCATAGTTTTTGCCACCAGATGGCCCCAATACACCAGATTCAGGTGATGAACTTTTACAATCCAGTTCTCAGAGAGAATAGGTAAGCAAAGCTTCACAATCAATAAACAGTTAGACCACACATATTTTAAAACTGCAATATATCCCAATATATTTATGACATCTGTTCTGTTTTCTCTGTTTTAGCTCTTGTAGCTCTGACGTCATTGAGCAGAAGAACAGCAGCAGCCGCAGCAGCCACGCCCATCAGCGCAGTGACGACCAATCGGAGCACAGCTTCAGCAGAATCACATGAGTGGGTGTGGACTTCTGAAAAAAGGGAGCAATCAATAATTGAATTGTGATTTCATCAAGTAAACTTTTGTCTCTGTCGTACACTCAAAAATATACCTGCAAAATCTCAATTTGTGCTTCACAGAAGAAAAATGATGTAAAAACTGTTCAGAAATCGTCTCAGGTTACGCATGTAACCATGGTTCCCTGAGAGGGAACGAGACGCTGCGTCAAGCGCTGCGGGAACGCCTCTGCGTTTGCGTCATGAAGCACTCGTAAAATCAGTCCAATGGCGTGACAGGACGTCATAGGCGGGTGACGTCAGCGACCAGGAAACTATAAAGCACCCCTGAACCAAACAGTGTCAGCTTCTGAAAAAGTCGAACAAGTCGGTCACGGGCATGCCGGGAGTATGGCAAAGCGACCCAGCGTCTCGTTCCCTCTCAGGGAACCATGGTTACATGCGTAACCTGAGACGTTCCCTTTCAAGGGAACTCGCGCTGCGCCAAGCGCTGCGGGAACTCAATACCCACGCCGCCATAATTCTCAAGTGCCCGTACATGTGAAGTCGTAGCGCACATTTAAGCTACAAGCACCCGAGAACCTGGAGTAGAGGCTACATCTAGGTTGTAAAACCTCACAAAAGTGTGCGGAGAGGACCACCCTGCCGCATCACACACCTCCTGCAGGGAGACTCCTGACAGAAGAGCCAAAGAGGCAGCCATACTCCGAGTAGAGTGGGCTCGGACCTTTAGTGGTGAAGGTTGGCCGGCCGACTCATATGCGAGTGAAATAGCCTCGACTATCCACTTGCTTAGCGTTTGCTTAGATGCGGGTTTCCCTTTATTTGGAGACCCGAAACAGACGAACAGTTGCTCAGATTTTCGCCACAGGACAGCTCTGTGGACATAAGCATCTAGTGCCCTCACTGGGCAGAGCAGATTTAATTTCTCCTGGTCTGAATTGTGAAAGGGAGGCGGAGAGAAGGCCTGCAGCATTATAGGACCTGCCACGTTCGTGGGAACTTTGGGGACATATCCTTCTTTTGGAAACAAGAATACTTTCACCATACCTGGCGCAAACTCAAGACAGGAAGGGGCAACAGACAATGCTTGCAAATCCCCTACTCTCTTCAGAGAAGAAATAGCCAAGAGAAATACAGTTTTTAGTGTTAGAAATTTCTCTGGCACCTCCTCGATCGGCTCAAAGGGGGCCAATGCTAGACCTTCTAGCACCACGGCCAGATCCCAGGTCGGCACCCTCGAGCGTGCCGCAGGCCTTAGCCTCAGAGTACCACGAAGGAAGCGAGTAACCCATGGGTGTCTCCCCACCGATGCACTATCCAGATGAACGTGATAGGCAGATATTGCCGACACGTAAACCTTCCAAGGTGGAAGGGGATAAACCCGAAGAGAACTTCTCTTGTAGGAAATCCAGCACTGAGTTGACTTGGCAGTTAACTGGATTTAGAGAATGGTTGGAACACCATGCAACAAAGACTCTCCATTTAAGGGCATACAGCCTCCTCGTAGAAGGAGCTCTGGAGTGCAACATGGTCTCCACTACCTCGGCAGAGAGACCTGAGTCTGTGAACTGATCCCCCTCAGGGGCCAGGCCCACAGTTTCCATAACTCCGGCCTCAGGTGCAGAATCGACCCCGACACCTGGGAGAGAAGGTCCCTCCTGATGGGAATCTCCCACGGGGAACCCTCTAGAAGGGACACAATGCCTGAAAGCCATACTCGGCCCGGCCAGAACGGGGCTATTAGCAACAGACGAACCCCGTCCCGGCGTACTCTCTCCAGCACTCCTGGTATTAATGCCAGAGGGGGAAAGGCGTACAGGCGCAGGCTCGGCCACGTCTGCACCATGGCATCCAACCCCAGAGGGGCTGGATGTGTGAGGGAATAAAATAGGGGACAGTGCGTTGTCTCTTGAGACGCAAACAAATCCACCTGAGCCTGACCGAAGCGGTTCCATAGGAGCTCCACCACCTCGGGGTGGAGTCTCCAATTCCCTGGCACCACTCCCTGCCTCGACAGGGAGTCTGCCGTCGTGTTCAGATACCCCGGAATGTATACTGCTCGTAGCGATAACAGATTGCCCTGGGCCCAAACTAAGACTCGATGAGCCAACTTCCAAAGCCGGCGCGAGCGTAGCCACCCCTGGCGATTTATATAGGAGACCACCGATGTGTTGTCTGAGCGAACCAACACATGATGGCCCCTCAGGTCTGGGAGAAAGTGCCTGAGCGCCAGGAACACGGCCATCAGCTCCAACTGGTTTATATGCCAGGAGAGCTGATGGTCGCTCCACAAACCTTGAGCTGAGCGACCACTCATGGTCGCCCCCCAGCCGGTGAGAGATGCATCCGTCGTTAGCGTTAAGCGACGACAAGGAGCCCCCAGCACCGGACACTGGGACAAGAACCAAGGATCTTTCCACATGACTAAGGCACGTAGGCATCGCCGCGTGACCTTGATCATGCGAAACGGATTTCCCCTCGGGGAGAATCCCTTGGTCTTGAGCCACCACTGTAAGGGTCTCATGTACAGCAGGCCAAAAGGTATCACGTTGGACGCTGCTGCCATCAAACCCAGCAGTCTCTGGAACTGAGCCGCTAGCTGTTCCGACTCTGCTAAGATTAGCCAGTCGTCGATGTAGTTCAGCACGCGAATGCCCTGGAGTCTCAGCGGAGCCAAAGCTGCATCCACGCATTTTGTGAAGGTGCGGGGTGATAGTGCTAGGCCGAATGGAAGAACCCGATATTGGAATGCCTCGCCCCCGAAAGCAAACCTGAGGAACTTCCTGTGTTGAGGAAGGATGGAGACATGGAAGTATGCGTCTTTCAGGTCTATTGTGACACACCAGTCCCTGGACTGAACTGACACACGATCTGTTTTAGCGTAAGCATTTTGAATCTTAGCTTTTTTACCGCCCGATTTAACTGGCGCAGATCCAGAATAGGACGCAGTCCTCCATCCTTCTTCGGAACTATGAAGTACCGGCTGTAAAACCCCGACTCTCTGCTGTGGGGAGGGACCCTTTCTATAGCCTCTTTCCGCAGAAGAGTCTGTACCTCTTGTTCCATTACCAGAGCCTGCTCGGAGTTTACTACTGTGGGTAGTACCCCGTTGAACTTGGGTGGGTGTGACCCGAATTGTATTCTGTACCCTTTTTCTATAGTACGCAGGACACACTCTGAGATATTTGGCAGAAGTTTCCACGCTGCCAGAAAATCTACTAAGGGAACCAGCCTCCCGAGGCTGGCCTCTGGATTTTGTTGTGTGGGCAGTTTGGTGTCCTGAAACGGCGCGCCGGCAGGAAGCAACCGAACTGACCCACTTTGAGCCCTCCTTGGAGGGAGCGAGCATCCCCGCGCCGCTACGTTTCCGGGCGGACGTGGAGATATGCGCTCGCCGAGAACCGCTGCGCCCTGAAGCACCAGAGGTGGCAGGGTTGGCAGAACGGCCCCCTGATGGCACCGAGAGGAGACGGGTGCCTCGGCACACTGCTTCCCCTTGGAGGGGACTGCCATCAGAAGCCTGACACCCTTGGCGTCAGGACTTCTTCGCCGAGGCCTTCCTAGAGATAAGGACGGTCCTCAGATCCGCTCTACCTCGGGAAGACCTCGGCTGAGAGCGCTGCCCCGGCCCACAGTCTCTCTGTGGGGGAGCGCGGGTAGCAACACTCTCTTTTTGTTGCGCTCTGTATGAGGAGGACGTACTCGGGTGGGGCTGCTCCCGCCCAGCAGCCCCAGAGACATGAGACTTTCTGGGGAGAAACCTCTGAAACGCCGCCGCCTGCTTTTTTGACTCTTGGAACCTCTCGACGACCGCATTAACTGAGTCGCCGAAGAGGCCAGCAGGGGAGAGAATCTAACAGAAATTTTTTATCTTTCTCTGTGATGTCTGATAAATTCAGCCACAAATGTCTCTCCGTGGCTACCAGGGCTGCCATAGAACGGCAGATGGATTTGGCCGTCTCCTTGGTAGCCCGAAGAGACAAATCTGCAGCTCTCCTGATCTCCGCGATCGTTTCTCTCCCCACTTCTACACATTCGTCATCAATGTCTTTCAGCAGGTCAGCCTGGTATGCTTGAAGCACCGCCATACACTCAAAAAAAAAAGGCTCGTAATCATAGGGGAACCTTTTTTAGTGCTATATAGCACCAATTTTGGTGCTTCAGTGGTTCTTCAGCGGTTCTTCAGAGGTGCTATATAGCACCTTAGTCAAAGAACCGGTGAAGAACCTCTGAAGAACCGCTGAAGAACCTCTGAAGAACCGCTGAAGAACCACTGAAGCACCAAAATTGGTGCTATATAGCACTAAAAAAGGTTCCCCTATGATTACGAGCCAAGAACCATTTTTGGTGCAATATAGAACCTTTTTTTTTTTAGAGTGTAGTGTGTAAACAGGTGGCCGCCTGACCTGCTGCCGAGTATGCCCTACCCACTAAAGCCGACGTTGTTCTAACCGGCTTAGTGGGCAGCTGCGGGGCTTTTAGCGATGATGCAGACCCGGGAGAGAGATAGCTCGCGAGCGTCTCTTCTACCCGAGGCATCGCCGCATAACCATGCTTTTTCAACCCCACAATGTTGGAATATGCAGCAGTTGTAGGGTTAAATGGACGAAATGATGCCGGTTTAATCCATGATCTCGACACCTCGGTGTGGAGATCAGGAAAAAACGGCAAGCCCCGCTTTGGAGGTTGCGATGTAGACGGCAGGAAGCGTTCGTCTAATTTACTCGGCTGACGAACCACCTGCGTCTCGGCTGGCCAGTCTATTTGTAGCCTGGCAACAGCGCGAGTCACAACCTCCAACAGCTCCTCATTAGCGTGTGAATGAGGCGGCGAAACCTCATCTAAATAATCCAGGCTCACCACATCCAACTCCTCAGAGCTGGAATGATGCTGAGCCTGCGCTTCAGCGCGAGCAGAAGAAACCGCAGCGCGTGCTTCTAAAGGCCAATTTATACTTCTGCGTCGAGTGCACGCAGAGGGTACGGCGTACCCTACGCATAGACGCGTTGGTTACGCCGTACCCTACGCCGTACCCTGACGCGCACCTCTCCAAAAATGTAACAACGCGTCAATTCTACGCGGACCGCAAGCGCTGTGATTGGTCTGCCAGAACCCTTCCCTCAGGTCAATAAATAAATAAAAAAATCTGCGATAGGAGTGTGTGTGTGTCCAGAAATTGGATGATAATTCCTTACGTCTGCTATAACACACTATTTTGCAGTCCAGCGATTCTTTATGGTAGTAAATAAATACATAGATCCGCTGAATATAGTTTATTTATTTTCTCATTAAAACCAAAGATGTTAATCAGTAATTGTATATCAAGAACAGGGACACATTAGGGTATATTTCGTGAATGAAGTCTCCGCAACAACAATCGCTTGCTGAGCCACCGCTGCTGAAAACAGCGGCCACGAGCTCCGCATAGTTTCACAAATGCATTCCAGCGCCAGATCGCCTTATTTAACTTTACTAATCAACTAGAGATGCTAAATTTGTATTAGATACAACAACTCAAGCTGCAAGAAAAGCCGCTCTCTCACTGCTGCTGATATTCCGACATGAATGTACAGATTCTACACATCAAGCTGCTTCTTCTTCGGCTGTTGTCTTGATTACACCAACATGCCCGAGGACACTGCCTCCTAGCGTCTGCATGTGGAATTGCACATTGACGCAGACAACAGCGCAGAAGTATAAATGCTCACGACGGCGTCGGCTACGCGCGTAGCCTACGGCGTACACTACGGCGTACACTCGACGCAGAAGTATAAATGGGCCTTAACTCGGCAGCTGAAGCGTCAGATCTAGCGGGTAAAGGCAGAGATAGGGGATCACCCGTCTCTAACCCCTCCGCTAGATCCCTCTGCGATCCCCAGGACATAAGCCTTCGCTGTGCCTCAGCAGCAGCGGGACCTGCACCCTGGGGAACGCGAGCCGAAGCGCCCTCCTCAAAGAGCGCTCGGCGGGATCGGAGAGTTCTCATGGGGAGCTTTTCACAGTGCTCACAGTCAGCTCCCTCGAGAGCTGACTGTGCATGCTCCGATCCCAGACATACAACACACAGCAGATGTGTATCCCCACCCGTGATGTAACGGGGGCAGGGAGAAACACACTGTCTGAACTGTTGTTGATTCGCCATTATATTTGCTTTAGAGAGACACACACACACTTTGATATATAGGACAAACGATTTCACATGGAGCGCTTGTGAAGACACAGAAGCTGACACTGTTTGGTTCAGGGGTGCTTTATAGTTTCCTGGTCGCTGACGTCACCCGCCTATGACGTCCTGTCACGCCATTGGACTGATTTTACGAGTGCTTCATGACGCAAACGCAGAGGCGTTCCCGCAGCGCTTGACGCAGCGCAAATTCCCTTGAAAGGGAAACACGAGTAAATGATGACAGAAGCTCATTCATCCTTTAAGTCATCTTAAGTTATCAGTCTCGATAAAATCAACAAATGAATTCAGTGAATAAATGGAAGTAATACCGTCACTGTCGTACCTGCACATGTGTGGCAGAGTTGAGTGATGTTGGGATGTCTGGTCTGGTTGCTGATGGGATTGTTGAGCACACAGCTGTAGGTGTTTTTATCCTGATATTCCACCTCCAGAGGTAGAGAGAGACTGATGCTGAGATCAGACACACTGATGCTGGACAAATAACTGTTTCCTTTGTACCAGGAGAGAGTCACATGACTCACATTCACCACTGAACACACCAGTGAACATGATGATGATGATGATGATGATGATGATGATGATGATGATGAAGAACAGTCTCTGCTGATGACAGGAACAGGCAGATGAGCTGAGAAAGATGAGAATAATTCATACTGTGTAAAATTGTAATATTTAGGATGCATCATACTTTAAAGCTATAACAAACAAAATAAAGTAATTTCAAACTCACGATGTACAGTGAGACTGAAACTCTTGCTTGGATTTCTGATCATCTCTAGTTGATAATCTCCAGCATGTTCAGTTGTGGTGTTTGTGATGGTCAGAGATCCAGTTTGATGATCCAGCTTCAGTCTGTCTCTGAATCTCCCGTCAGGAACATCATCATATACAGTCATGCTGTCGGCTGTTACATCAATTTGAGCTATTAAAGTGTTTTTAGTTCCAAACCTCCACATAATCAGATCTGCATCCATCATTTCAGTAAGATCAGAGTTTAGAGAGACTGAATCTCCCTCCATCACTGACACTGACTTCAGTTCATCTGTATCAGCAAACACACCTGAAGAACACAGAGTTTGTAGATTAAAGCTACATTGATGTTGGTATCAGTAGTTTGCAACTGTTTTTTAAAAAAAGGAAGAACAAACAGACGAGTAGCACAGACAAAAGAAAAACTAAATGAAAAGAGAAATCAACAAGCGGAAGAAATGAGAATAACTGACGGTTGAAGAGAACCGTAATACTATTTATATACATTGCCTTTGTAATTAGTGATTCTGAATCGTTTGTTTCCTGATGTTGCGCCACACAAAAAAGAATTTAGAAGAATTTTCTGCCTCAAGATGGTAAAACGAGGTGTATATTTGCTTTAAATATTTTACTGGGATATTCAGATTTGAAGAGTATGTGTGGCGGATTGGATCTGTTCATAATGTGATGATCTGTGATGAGAGATCTGAATCCAAACGAGATCTTACAGTGATTTACCTGCTCGAATTCAGAGTATCTTTTATCTGGAAATAACAAATCCATCATATTACTCTGTATATAAGAGGCAAATCCTGAACTAAATCAATAAAAACATTGATATAAAAACACTTACCAAACCTTCGCCACAAACACAAGCTGAACAAAACGCCCACATGAACCATTTTCTTTGAGCTCTTTAACATAATACAAATCTCTGAAGTGTGATATTAATCTAGTGTGTGTGTGTGTGTGTGGATCCTCCCCCATCTTTCAGTGACCACACACTATATATTACTGTCACGATATATAGCATTCATTAAGGCTTGCTAGTGACATACTGTAACATATGCAGTTATTAAAATGATCGCAGCATATTTTCTTTTTTGCATTTTTCATGCAGTATTTATTTTGTGGCAGTGTTTATATATTCCAGAATAGGAAGTATACGTGTTGTGGAATTAATATATATTTTAATATATATTATGTGAAGTATGAGTCCCCAAGTGATGTGTGATGGGTAAGAATCCTGTATTATCTGTGAATACACTCAAAAAAAGAACTCATTGGTCCAACTCAATTTTATCAAATACATTCCTTTGTTAAACTTGTCAAACTTGTTAATTGTAAAATCAATTATAAGCAGTTTCATTCATCATCATACACTATGTATATAATGATAATATAAGAAAAGGTTGGTGTAACTCCTGACATTAGCTTAAATCACTGAGTACCCACAGGCTAAGCACAGGCGCCACTCTTCAGCATAATGGTAACCACAAAGTTCAAAAACATTACAGAAACTCCTCTAAATGTCCAACATAGCTGAACATTAAACACTAACATTAACTAACAACATCTTTTCCCTTTTTACTGTAAAACACATAAATAATACTCTAATCCCTAAATTTACTCTCCTAATAGAGTCCCTTGCAAAGCATGCTGGGAACGACAGATCCACTGCCCAGTTAGTTATGTCAACACAAATATTTCATGTAGTTTTAACACAAATTAATTAAGTAAACCTCCATTTTAAATATATTAGGTTGATTGAACACAATTAAATTAAGTTGTGACAAAATTAGATATGTTTAAGTAAAGTGAACAGAATTTAAACGTGTCATATCTATGAAGGGCCTGAATCTTTTTTTGTGTGTGTGTGTATTGGACTGTTTCTGAAACATCAAGTGTCTGTAAAGCTGTTTTTGTGAAAAGGAAGTCTGATCGAGAGGTTCATATTAACAGGAGAGGAAATAAAGACACTCTTTACCCACAAACGACTGACACACACATCAACTCGTCTCCAATAATACGCAGGTTTTCCATCCATCTGGTCAAACTACATTTCTTTGTAAATAAATGTGACCACAGAAGTTTCGCTTTGACACACAAACTGAGCTGATGGTCGCACTGAACACAAAAAAGTACAAAGCTGTCACCGGGGAAGTACCCTATACAAAAGCGAAAAGGTACATCTTTGTTCCTTATTTACTCCTAAATAGCACATTTTAGTACATTTTAGTTTTTGTACCTTATGGTACTGCCCCAGTGACAGCTTTTGTAACTTTTTTTCTGAGAGTGAATCGCATTCACTCTCTAAGTTAGAGGAAACACACATTGTGGTTTTCTATGGGTCTGTTTAAACAGAATGTGGTTTAAAAAAAAAAAAAAAAAAAAAGTTTGGGTGAATTTTTTTTTTTTTACCTTGTAATTAGTTCTAGTTCGAAACATTCAGGCCTGTTTGCACATCAGTTGTGAACATGCTTTGTCTTTCTCACTGAAGCTTTTTATAGCAAATGCATTAGGGTATGCATCATCACACACATTCACAGGCTAGAGTTACTTTTGCATAATTGATAACAATAGTTAAGTTTGTGCAGGGCTCATGAAGTTTCAAATATAGGTTTGGGATGTCTAATCATTCAGCCGTGTCGATCATTATTTCGAGGCGCATATAAGCAGCAGTTATTGAGCCGTCCCAACAAGAGATATCCAGCTGCAGAACCGCAGCAGCAGCAGTTTCAGACCATCAATTTATTAAATAAGATTTATTTTCACATGGATGTTGATCGGATTGATATGTAAAACATTTAATAAAAATACTTATATACTTAAATGAATACTTAAATTAAGTCAGTTTATACATGCATAAGATATCACAATGTACAATAAGCAATATTTTTTTTTTTAAATAACGTTAGATAACAATATTTTGTTGTTCATAAACGCATGATGGAGATTACGGAGTGTTGTCTTGTTTGTAATATTTCTGTCATGATGTGGTGAACTAAATTATATATTAAGTGATTATCTGTTAAAATATATTGAATCTGTGCACAAATTGAGGCTTTATTTTTTTTGTCATACTTTATTGTATAGAATATTTTTTCCTGTGGCCAATTAAGAACATAAAGTATGAGCACCATAAGGTTTTTTTTTTTTTTGCATTTGTCAAATTGGAGGTATTATTATTATTATTATTATTATTATTAATTTAATTTTAATTTTAATTAAGAATGGTATATGATCCGTGTGATATTTTATTGAAAATGTAATGAAAAGTCGCCATTATGGTGATCAGTCTTTTGTGCTTTAGTTGGGCTCTTGACCCTTGACTTTTCTCTGGCTGCTGTGACTGTGTGTTTATAGGACACATTTATTATGGCAAAGAGAAAATGTGATCATCAGGTCATGTTGGCTACTTATGATGATCACATAATCACCATGAGGGATCTTAAAAACATATGCACAACATATAAAATAGAGTGCAACAGCTCCCTCCCCTTTTTCAGTGGTGTTGGTATACGTAATACCGTAAGTATTTTTTCCATTAATTTTTCCGGAATGGATTTTTAAAAAGTCTTCGTTAAAGAGTTATAACCCATGAAACAAGCCAATCGGCTACGAGGTGAATCACAACACTACAAACTTTGATTTGAAGCAAAAACGTTTTTTAAAACCGGAAAAAAGTACAAGGGTACAAGACTGTGTACTTAACAGCTTTAGTGGTTGAAAGAACTACAATCCCATGAAGCATTGCAAACAGCATGATCGAATTAAAAACAATGGAGAAATATCAAACTACTCATTTACAAACGTTGATGATACATATAAAAACAATATATTTATAGTTTATTGCATTCATTCCAATTTTCTAACTGCTTGAGTGATCATGGAAATTCAGATTTACAAATATTGATTCTTTTGATTCCCATTCTTGAAAGGCAGAGCTAAGACAACAGGAAATGAGGCATGTGTGTGTGTGTTGCTTGCCCTTTACTACTTTCACTTACTAGCAAGTAAGCGAGGATGTCGGTTGTGGCTAGAATGGATACAGCAACAGCCGGAAGTGATGCAAAATCTCATGATTAATAAATAAATGTGCTACTTACCAGATTGTGTTTTATTAACGCCTACACCTATACCCCAACCCTAAACCTACCCTTACAATAATGCAAATACATTAATTAAATGGTACAATATTGGTGTGCGCATGCCCAGTGCCTGTATCTGTATCCCTTCTAGGGTGATTCTCATTCGGCTCCCTAGTTCAGTAGTCAATGGTAGTCAACATTAGTCAATGGGCTGACTCCCTGATCAGTGCCCTGACTACTGAACTAGGGAGCCCATTGAGACGCACCTAGTCTTTACCGAGGAGTCCCATGGATGACGTAGGCAGAAATACCTCTTCTTCTGTTTCAGTGTTCAACAAACGAATGGTGTTTAGCGACACCTACAGGACTAGTGCATGGAGAAGTGAATTTGTTCTGAAAGACTTTGTCTTTTTTTTTATGCAGAAGAGAAATGACAGAACAGTGTTTTCAGATTAATCTGCCGGTCGATTGAAATGGTTAATGAATGTGATCTTTTGAGCAGCAGGTTTCAAAGCATATTCAGAGAATTGAATTAATCTTTAACTATAATAAAGCAAAGCACACAAGAACCCGTTCGTGAATGTGATTCTCTAGAAGTCTCGAGCAGCTCAGTGGGAAACCTCTAGTGACTTCTGTGCAGAGTTGTGGTTTGATCTGCTCTTCTGCATTAGTGTGTCTTTATTCAAACATGTGGTGTGTGTGAGTGTGATCGGCTGATGGCAACACGAGAAAACACACTCAAACCCTTAGTGACCGCCCTAAGACTATTCCACACATTTAACAGCAAAACATTGATAAAACATATGAAATGTATTGTTGCTGCAAAAATAATATTGAATAGAATATTTAAAATAGAATATTTTAAACCAATGCATGTGAGAGTATGTACGTGTGCAGTGAGTGGGTGGTGCTCAAATATTATTGGTGGAGGAATCACACACAACACTAACTCATCTTAACTCTGTCCTGTTAGTTCACAATCTCTGACGTGTTCACAGACTACAAGTGCGACTATCTGATCATGTTTGTGTTGTTCTGCTTGTGGCGTCTGGTTGGTGAGTTATAATCATATTCATTTTAACACATCACTGCTTTAGTTTGAATATACCTACAGAGATTTAAAACAGATCAGATCAGATTTCCTAGATGAAAGATGCTCAAACTGAAACTTTACTGTGAGATGAAAAATAGAGCAAGAACAGTGGAATCAGTTTATAAACGACACTGAATGATTTTTGATGAATCTGAAGTTTAGTTTACTGTTTGTTGACTAGTTTCTGGTTTATTATTTAAAGAAAATTATGATGAAACATTTGATATAGAGAGAACTATATATTTTCATATGGACAAATACAAAGTCAAGGGCTATAAAGGCTACTCATTTGGGCCTTTTAGTCAAAGTATGCATCTCTGTGCAACATTAGTGAGGCGTTTTTCAAACGCTTTACCAGATTTGCTCTATTTGCCATCCCATAACCCTTCATTCTCCAGAGCAGAAGATGAATCCTCCTGTAGCTCCACCCACAGATCCACCTGTATTGTGCTTACAGTGCCAGATAAATAAACATAACAACACAAAATATATTAATCTCCTGCTACTCCTGTGTCTGTGTTGCTGTCACAAAACTGATCTACTGCGTGCTTCATCTGTCTCTGTGTTCCTCAGGTGTGTTTGCTGATACAGACGGACTGAAGTCAGTGTCAGTGATGGAGGGAGATTCAGTCTCTCTAAACTCTGATCTCACTGAAATGATGTATGATGATCTGATTCTGTGGAGGTTTGGACCTGAAAACACTTTAATAGCTGAGATCAATGTAATGGACGACAGAATCACTGTATATGATGATGTTCCTGATGGGAGATTCAGACACAGACTGAAGCTGGACGATCAAACTGGATCTCTGACCATCACAAACATCACAACTGAACATGCTGGAGATTATAAACTACAGATCAGCAGTGAGAGAAAGAGTTTCAGTCTCACTGTCTATGGTGAGTTTATTATTTTTTTCACCTGTTTTTAGCTTTAAACTAGACATATCTTAATTATTAAAATGACTAAATCCTTTTAATAATCATAATTGATTATTTCAAATTCATTTCAATAATCATAATTTTCCTCTGATATTTCTCCATATGTGTAAATAATAACAACTTTTTTATATAAATGTATGGAGAGGAATGAAGATTATGAGATGCTCACTGACACTTCAATAAACACTTTCTGAACTCTCATTATTCTCAGCTCGTCTGCCTGTTCCTGTCATCATCAGCTCTTCACAATGTTCTTCATCATCATCATCATCATCATCATCATCATCATCATCATCATGTTTACTGGTGTGTTCAGCTGTGAATGTGAGTCATGTGACTCTCTCCTGGTACAAAGGAAGCAGTTTATTGTCCAGCATCAGTGTGTCTGATCTCAGCATCAGTCTCTCTCTACCTCTGGAGGTGGAATATCAGGATAAAAACACCTACAGCTGTGTGCTCAACAATCCCATCAGCCACCAGACCAGACATCCCAACATCACTCAACTCTGCCACACATGTGCAGGTAGGACAGTGATGATATTAGTTGCATTTATTCACTGAATTAATTTGTTGATTTTATCTGATAACTTAAGATGACTTAAAGGATGAATGAGCTTCTGTCATCATTTACTCGTGTATTTCTGAACAGTTTTTACATTATTTTTCTTCTGTGAAGCACAAAATGAGATTTTGCAGATATCTTTTTGAGTTTACGAGAGAGACAAAAGTTTACTTGTTGAAAATCACAATTTAATTCTTGGTTTCTCCCTTTTTTCAGAAGTCCACGCCCACTCTTGTGATTCTGTTGAAGCTGTGCTCCGATTGGTCGTCACTGCGCTGATGGGCGTGGCTGCTGCGGCTGCTGCTGTTCTTCTGCTCAATGACGTCAGAGCTACAAGAGCTAAAACAGAGAAAACAGAACAGATGTCATAAATATATTGTGATATATTGCGGTTTTAAAATATGTGTGGTCTAATTGTTTATTGATTGTGAAGCTTCTATTCTCTCTGAGAACTGGATTGTAAAAGTTCATCACCTGAATCTGGTGTATTGGGGCCATCTGGTGGCCAAAACGATGAATATTCTTGAATATTTCAGTTGATTCTGTATTGCCATCTATTTTACATTCCTTTGTTAATTACACTTTCATTCTTTCTTATTTTATGTTATGTTGCTATTTTCATGTTGATGTATAATTGTATGCAGCAACCACACAGATATAAATGTAAAAATATTGTCACACCAATAAATCACTGTAGAATTGAACTGAATATTACCTTGAACTGATATACATATATGAATCATATATAGGCCTAAATGGTAATTTAAGGGTGTAATAAAAGTGTAAAGTTGTTCATAAACGTTACAGATGTTCTGTCTCAAAGACTGGAAGGTCATTCTAACTTCTGAGAGAAAGTGAAAGTTCTGACCTGTGACTTTTTTTGTCCATGTTTTGATGGCAAGTAGGGCATAAATTACATACGCAAAATAAAAAGGCTGCTGCTCAAAAGTCATTCTGAATAGACACATAATCAACATATATTTAGAAAGTCAACACTTGAGAGTTTACAGTTCAAGACTCAGACTGTTATTAATATGAAGATATATAATCTCAAAAAATCGAAATATTTACAATATATTATTTTAATGTATATAAAATGATGTGGCTGTAGAAACTTAAAAACACAATGAAGCTGAAGCCACCGGTCTACTCATCCTTCATTTCAAATCTGCGGATGTTATCTCTAAAAATATTAATTTTATGAAATATTTTCTACAACCATGTCATGCATGTCGGTGTCACCCCGTTCTGCCAGGACCTCATCTTTGCTTTGGTTCCTCGAGCCGGTGGCATCGTCTGGGACTTTCAGGCCTAGTCATTTCAAAAGCATGTTTAAATTACCATAATTTCGAGATTTCAACTTGTAAAAAGCATTAATGTCCTTGTGGAGCTTGTAATTATGGTAGTTTTCGGAGAGCTCCTATTTGTACCACATGACTGCTGTACCACCTGACCGCTGCTGATTCATTTAGGGATTGATACTATTGCCATAGAAACGCACAATTCCAAGTCCAAGGATGTGAACAGATCTGAATATAATGTCATAATCTCGAGACTACTGTAATTACAGCATCAGAATAGCGTAAATGCAGCAAAAGTACCCGGATGACCCAATACTTCTGGCGTGATTCTGAAGTGCACATTTGATGGACACTTTACTTGGATGCAGCGTTATCGTCGAATGTTTCTGCTTTTTATTCAGCGACAGCAAACTATGCTTGTCCATGTAAGGGATTTCCTGGAACATCATAAGTGTAATGGCTTCCATGTGTCTCACTTGTGGACTTTTAGCATGAGGGCGCCCTCTGGCTTCCAGTATGAATAAAACAGACATCACATGAGAGTGTTTAGCGCTCCATGATGTTCACATCACCTCGTTTTGGATAAAAATAAAACATCAGGTCATGCATAGACTATCTTGTGTCTTTGAATATCTAGTTTTATTCACATTTGCCCATGAAAACCTGAACACACTTGCACGAGAAAAAGTGCGGAAGGCAAATTTACTTTTTATTAAGTGTATTGTTGTAAATATGAGATTTATACCAAAAATATGCTGCTGGTGGTTGAATACGAGTATGATTTACAATCACTGCAGTCCAGTTTATGAACACTAACAAACAGGAACTCTTTCATGAAACGGATTTCTTTATAGTTTGTCCATAAATGAATTGGGGCGGACAGTAGCCTAGTATTTTTACTTTCTACTCAAGTGCATTTTTCAAGTATATACTTTATCTGTGCTTTTCTTTGGAAAACTTTTGCTTCACTACATTCCAAAGCATAATGTCGTACTTTTTACTGCACTACAATTCATAGATAAAAGTTGTTGTTTTCTTACCTTTAATACTTAATTAAATTAAACATATAGAACTGTCTTACTTGTACTCAAGTAAAACTTTGAATTACTTTTACTTGAGTAAAGTATTAAATGATATTCAATATGAAACGTAGTGCAGTAAAAAGGACAATATTATGTTTTGGAGTTGTTGTGAAGTAAAAGTTTTCCAAAGAAGAACACTGATAAAGTACACTTGAAAAATAAAATGACTTGGAAAGTAAAAATACCTCACTACTGTCCGCCTCTGGAATTAGGCCTGTATGTGACAACGGATATAGTCTTACAAGAAAATTGTTCTGTTTCTCAATGCCCAAAGACACAAGAAAATGCACAAACTCCACAATAAAAAAATACAAAAGATTCTATTTAAAATAAATGATGTTCTTTTAAACTTTCTAGTCATCAAAGAATTCGGAAAAGAAAACCTTTTTACACGACTATTTTCAACACTGATAATAATCATAAATGTTTGTTGAGCATCAAATCATCATATTAGAATGATTTCTGAAGGATCATGTGACACTGAAGATTGGAGTAATGATACTAACATTTTACAATATATTCAAATAGAAAACAGTTCAAAAGCATTTGAACGGCAGTGTATATTAAAATGGTTTAGAATAAAGATAAGATAAAGTAACTCAGTGCTCATTAACAACTAAACAGATGTGTTTTGAGTCTGGATTTGAAAGTGACTACTGTTGGAGCATGTCTGATCTGTTCAGGAAGCTGGTTCCATCCTAAGGACTGAGGTGATATGGTCATATTTTCTGGTTCTGCTCAGCGTTCTGTATGAGCTGCAACATCTAATGGTCTTTTTTGGGAAGGCCAGTGAGGAGTGGAGAATTCTTGCAATATTTCTGAGATGATAGTAAGCTGATTTAGTTATTGCATGACTACTGAAACTCAGGTCCGACTCTAAAATCACACCAAGATTCCTGACTTGATTTTTTTTGTTTTTAGACCCCTAGCCTCAAGGTATGCATCTTGAAAAGTTCAGGTTTGTTTCCAAATGCAATGAGTTCAGTTTTGTCTTTGTTTAACTGAAGATAGTTTTGGCACATCCAGTTGTTTACTTCATCAATGCATTTGCACAGGGAATCAATGGGGCTGTATGCCATTAGGTGATAGGGCTAATATAGATCTGTGTGTCGTCAGCATAGCTGTGGCTCAGTGGGAGCATGTACAGGTTGAATAGGAGTGGTGCAAGAACTGACCCTTGTGGGACTCCGCGTGTCATGGATGTCCACTCAGACTTATGGTCACCTATACTCACATAATAACCTCTCCCTTCTAAGTATGACCTGAACCATTTTAGGATCATCCCAGAAAGCCTGACCCAGTTTTCTAGCATGTCAAGAAGTATGTTATATGCGGCAAATATATTAAGATATATCATATTAAAGCTACACTGTGTGATATTTTCCCCCATCTAGTGGTGAAAAGGTATATGACCATCCATGGAATTTTAGTTTCTGTTCCTCTCAATTCTGATTTCGTTTCAACTCCTACGGTGGCCGATTTAGTCCAAGATTAACATGTGGACGACCTCGTCCACATTCGACATGGTGCCTGTGGGATATTTGGAACTCAACTGGCCTAATTATTTGGCTAGAAAGAACTGCAGCTAATCCAGAGTGAACTTTGATGATAGTAATGTTTATTCAGTCATCCAATTGCAAGGCATAAACAGGTTTGCGTGGATATGTACATAAATGTGGTTTCTGTGAGAGAACAAATAAGGATGGTAAATATACATTAAATATAAATATACTTATAAGTTACATTTGTATAATGTAACCGTAAACCAGAGCTTATTGTACCATATATAGGCGCTAAATGCAGTGTATGCCGCTGCTAACAAGCGGTGTCCGGTTACAAAAGTGTGTGCGCCGCTTTAACGTTAGCACTGCAGTGCGCTCTGTATAACAATTGTTAATATGCCGATCAGACCTGATACATATTTCCATCAACATACATTACAAGCAAATATTTTCTATAAACGAATAAACATTGTTGATAACAAAATAACTGAATGATTATTCAAATAGGTGAGCATTACGCTATTGTATGTTGACACAAAAATACTTCTGAGGTGACATCAACTGAATTACGCGACACACTCTAATGACACACTCTGAAACACATCTACAATGACAATAACTATTATTACTTACGGAGTTATTAACGCACAGAAATACCACACAAGGAAAACCAGACTTTTGAGGAATAAACAAGCCAGGAAAACTCTGTATAACTCTGTTACTGGAGCTGCGGAGATGAAAACTCTCTGCGAATGCACCAGACAAGTCTGAACAAGTTGACGCGCACATGCGCGAGGCAGAGAATTTTGTACAGTGCCATCGAGTATTAAAACCGGTTGAAACGCGAAAAGCGAAGCTTGAATTTACGGGTATGTCCCTCTTTGGCTAATGTACTTTCAAGATGGAGGGGCAACATGGCGACCACCGTTAGATCCCATTACCTTATGTATTTTCAATGGCATATTATAAACTTACGAGAATACTTTATTACTTGAAAGAAGTAAATGTACATTAATGAGCACATATATTTTTGAAAGAACTAAGTGTTTTTAGCTAAGAATAGACTAAAAAAGTTACACAGTGTAGCTTTAAGGGTTATGATACACATTACCTAATAACTGTGAGTGTTATTGTCGGGGTTTCTGTTTTGTAACTTAACTTAAGTAACTTAATTTACAAAGCTTTGTTCATTCATCTTTGACATGTACATGCATAGGCCTACCAGGCAATCTTTTCATTATAATTTGTAATTTGCTTAAATAATGATCTTTACAGCATTAAAACAAAATATTTAAAAATACAGTGTAATGTTTATTCACATTTTTATTTGAAAATTAAACTTGTTAAAGTTAATTCATATAGCACATTTACCACAGTTTTAATTTAAAGTGCTTTACATAAAGTCATTTAACAAAATAAAGGTAAGAAACAATAATGTAATAGTAAAAAGCAGTAAAATGGATATATTCATTCAAATGAAATAAAAAGTATACATTACATAGAAAAAAAGTGCAGTGCGCCTACAGAAACACAGAGTTCACAGCTTAACAGATACTCACATTATACATATCCACAGATAACATATACTAAATCTGGACTTAAAAGTAGCCACATGATCGTACAGATGTTAATTAGAAGATACAAAAATAACTCTAAAAAATGCTGAGTTAAAAACAACCCAAGTTGGGTTGAAAATGGACAAACCTAGCAATTGGGTTGTTTTAAGCAAACATTTAACCCAACCGCTGTGTTAAAACAACCCAATTGCTGGGTTTGTCCATTTTCAACCCAACCTGGGTTGTTTTTAACCCAGCATTTTGGAGTGTCTGACTCTGGAGTGTAACAGTACAACAGTGACAGGCTAGTTTCTTGGCAGATTTAGGTTCTAATGTATTTTTCCACACTCAAGGTTTAATTAGAATTGCACAAATTTTGCTGCTCTACAGAGAAAATAAATGATGTTTTATTAACAAGGTTCGGGAGAAGCATGTTCAGATAATTGACACAGGTGGAGAGCACTCAGCCAATCAACAATAGAGGTGTATATAGATACGCAGCAGTCCTACCTCTGCTTGTTGACAGTTCTCAGCAACCCCTTCTCCACACTTTTTACTTTAAACCACTTACATATACGAGGGGTACTCTGAGTTTGGGCCTAAATCCGAGCTCGAAGCCCTCCCCCCGGACAGCACGCCAAATACACATTAAATTATTCTCTATAAATTATAAGTAAGTGCGAACTCGTGAAATGGGATTTCCAGAAATGGGAGCTCTAGTGTAGTTCTCCCTGGAAGACTCAAATGTCACGTCATTCATCCTTTATCTATATAGCTAATCATTATTTGTCTTCGGTAGTATATAAGTTCTGTTCCCACTCCGTTCACAGATACTGACGCCAGTGTTTTTTGTGTGTGAGCAATTGGCACTAAGTGGCGGTTCTTTCCAACCCAATAACACTAGAAAACGTAACCATTTTATGAATTGCCATTTTTGTATGAACTGACTCATGACAAAGTTTTATGCATTTGCCAAGACATAAAATAATTTTATGACCAAATGTGTCAACAAGGCACAAAGACGCCATCTCGTACCTTCACTGTTCCTCTGTGGTGAATCGAGCTGCTAACCTCCACCTGATCTACTGAAACCATCAGGCAGCAAAAGACTTAACTAACCCACAACCAACCTTTTTTATGCTTCAAATAGTTTGCTAAATCAATAAATGTGATGCTGATGATGTTGTAGGATTCTCACCTGTAAGAAAGCAAGAAATCACAGCATTGTTTACGATAACAGAAAATCAGCACGTCTGTCATCTATGAACGAATGAGATTCTTCTTATTTTCCTCTGGAATGATTGTGCTGTGATTTCAAACGGAGTTGATCTTGTACAGGTGCTGGTCATAATTAGAATATCATCAAAAAGTTGATTTATTTCACTAATTCCATTCAAAAAGTGAAACTTGTATATTATATTCATTTATTACACACAGACTGATATATTTCAAACGTTTATTTATTTTAATTTTGATGATTATAACTGACAACTAAGGAAAAACCCAAATTCAGTATCTCAGAAAATTAGAATTCAATTAGGTTCAATATTGAAGACACCTGGTGCCACACTCTAATCAGCTAATTAACTCAAAACACCTGGAAAGGCCTTTAAATGGTCTCTCAGTCTAGTTCTGTAGGCTACACAATCATGGGGAAGACTGCTAACTTGACAGTTGTCCAAAAGACGACCATTGACACCTTGCACAAGGAGGGCAAGACACAAAAGGTCATTGCAAAAGAGGCTGGCTGTTCACAGAGCTCTGTCTCCAAGCACATTAATAGAGAGGCGAAGGGAAGGAAAAGATGTGGTAGAAAAAAGTGTACAAGCAATAGGGATAACCGCAACCTGGAGAGGATTGTGGAACAAAACCCATTCAAAAATGTGGGGGAGATTCACAAAGAGTGGACTGGAGCTGGAGTCAGTGCTTCAAGAACCACTACGCACAGACGAATGCAAGACATGGGTTTCAGCTGTTACATTCCTTGTGTCAAGCCACTTTTGAACAACAGACAGCGTCAGAAGCGTCTTGCCTGGGCTAAAGACAAAAAGGAAAAAAAGTAGTCCAAAGTTATGTTCTCTGATGAAAGTAAATTTAGCATTTCCTTTGGAAATCAGGTTCCCAGAGTCTGGAGGAAGAGAGGAGAGGCACACAATCCACGTTGCTTGAGGTCCAGTGTAAAGTTTCCACAGTCAGTGATGGTTTGGGGTGCCATGTCATCTGCTGCTGTTGATCCACTGTGTTTTCTGAGGTCCAAGGTCAACACAGCTGTATACCAGGAAGTTTTAGAGCACTTCCTGCTTCCTGCTGCTGACCAACTTTATGGAGATGCAGATTTCATTTTCCAACAGGACTTGGCACCTGCACACAGTGCCAAAGCAACCAGTACCTGGTTTAAGGACCATGGTATCCCTGTTCTTAATTGGCCAGCAAACTCCCCTGACCTTAACTCCATAGAAAATCTATGTGGTATTGTGAAGAGGAAGATACGATATGCCAGACCCAACAATGCAGAAGAGCTGAAGGTCACTATCAGAGCAACCTGGGCTCTCATAACACCTGAGCAGTGCCACAGACTGATCGACTCCATTCCACGCCGCATTGCTGCAGTAATTCAGGCAAAAGGAGCCCCAACTAAGTATTGAGTGCTGTACATGCTCATACTTTTCATGTTCATACTTTTCAGTTGGCCAAGATTTCTAAAAATCCTTTCTTTGTATTGTTCTCAAGTAATATTAAAATTTTTGGGATTTTGATGATATTCTAATTATATGACCAGCACCTGTATGTGTACATTATAGAAAAACAGAATCCATGTTTATTGAACAGTTTGATTAAGGCAATTATTCAGACATTAAACAACTAAACAATATATATATATATATATATATATATATATATATATATATATATATATATATATATATATATATATATATATATATATATATATAATTATTATTATTATTTATTTATTTATTTTTTGACAGAATTCTTGTGCTGTTTTTTGTTTTTGTTTGTTTGATAAGCAGCGGTAAAATCAAACAGATCTAAATCTAGGGATGCACTGATATATAAATATTGGCCGATACCGATAACCAATATTTCTTCATTTTGAAAGCCGATAACTTACATAGGCTGATAAACCTAAATCGAAATGTACATAATTTTTGAGAGGCTGGTTACAAAAACAAAAGTCTCAAACTTAAAAGCCATGTCCCAAGCAGACAATTAAGGTCTGTGCACACCGGGACAATTATCGCCGACGTTTAACGCCTCATGACTAAACAAAGGGCGCCAGTGTGAGTGTGCACATCGACGTGGAAAACAGCATGCTAAAAAGTGTCTTTTTTTTTTATACGCCTCGGTTCGTTTTTTTTTTTGGTTTTGACGTGGCGTGTTAAAAACTGACCAATTTGTTCACGTGCCTGGAGCTCATGAAGTTATAGTAAAACGCTACTTGGTGGCGCTCAAGCACAAAACGGTCTTGCTGAGCCAGTGTTTATTTCGTTGAGGAACAATTTAACATAATGTTCGTCAACAACCTTTTTTCACTGACGAAAACGAGACGATAACTAAATAAAAACCAGTTTTGGATGACAAAAACTATGACGAAAATCGTCAACGAATAAAAGTGAGACAAAAATGTTCGGGAGGGACGATTAGGAAAGAGATCCAGTCTGAACCGATGTCCTGTGTAACAGATGTGCACATTTGAACTGTAACGTGCGGATCTAACTCTACAGGCTCACGTGACAACGCTTCAGAGCGACTCAATCAATGAACAGCGGACGTTTATGCCAGTTACTTATTTATGAACTAATTCTGATGAATAATGACAATGTTTACTTTACGATGTTCATATAGTAATATGTTTTAGACGGTTGTAACAATGCATATTTTATCCCTCATCTGAACTTGAATGAGCAGCTGCAATAGTAAGGTGCATTTCAAAGTAAGAGTCACTGTGTATTTCGAGCTTGTTTATAATTAAAAGTCACAAATAATATATTCAGGTTTTTTTTGGTTACACAATAAACTGTATTTAATTTAATTCTGATTTAATTCATAGTCAGGAGGAAATACTAAGAACAGTATTTGACATATTATTCAATAAAGTATCAGGGTTATAATAGTTAAAATATTTTACAAATATTCTATATGTTAACTGAAATAAAAAAATAAATAAACTTATTTGAAGCTTCAGCTTAACCTGATATACTAACTAAAACAGAAATACATTATAAGAACTATATAGATATTTTAAAAAACAAACAAAAACGTGAATTGAGCTCTCTCTCTTTTTGATTATAATGTCAAAAACGTCTCGGTTACGTATGTAACCCTCGTTACCTGAAGGAGGGAACGGAGACGTACGTCGGAACTGACCGACGAATTGGGATCTGATCTCAGAGACCAATCTACTTCGAGTGTATTAAAAATGAGCCAATGGAGATTGCATTCCACGCATTCCACGCTCCGCCCCGCGGTGCGGGTATAAATAAGGAAGTGGAATGCTTGATCATTGCTTTTTTCTGCTGAGGAGCCGAACTAGTGACTCGGCCCCTAGCGGAAGCACAGCACCTGGCGACGGGACGTTCGTCTCCGTTCCCTCCTTCAGGGAACGAGGGTTACATACGTAACCGAGACGTTCCCTTTCAGTCGGTCACGTTCGAGACGAATTGGGATCCCTACCAAAACGCCAGGGCGCTGGCCCTTCCAGCGTCCTGCTTGAGCGCACTGGACCGTCTTAGATGGTACGGAAGTCAGGGCTCCAAGCAGGGAGGTCAGTCACTGCTGATTCTGCAAGACCCACCCAGTGTGACTATTGGATAACGCTGGGAAAGCGTGCCCGTCTCGGGAGATGGTACCCTGCGGAGCCACGTCCTTCAGTGGAAGGATTGGTGGCAGAATACACATAAGGACTAACCTGGCAGGGTAGTGCAACATATGGCAGTCTCTGGGGTGGTTCCAGCCTGGTTCCAGGGGGGAAAGAACACGCCCAGAGACGACAGAGCGGGCTCTGTCAAGGGAAAGACACGGGGCTAGCCGAGTAGGGTAGCTGGTACCGTGGAAGAATACACATATGGGGTAGCCGTGAGGGGGCCGCTACATATGGAACCCAGCCTACACACACGTTTCACAAGCATACGGGTGCAGGCCTGGCGTCAGACAGCCGCAACGTCTGGCACCGCAGGGGTGACGGAGGAGCTCGACAGGGTTAGCCGTTTCCGGGGAACACAACTGGAGAAAAATAGACGCACGTATCCGACCCAGAGGGCGGGAATTCTAGGCACGATTCGTTGACCGAAAGTGCATGCAGGTCCCCTACCCTCTTGATGGAGGCCAATGCCGTCAGAAGCATTGTCTTCATTGACAGGATTTTAAGCTCCACAGACTGCAAAGGCTCAAAGGGAGGGCTCTGAAGTGCTCTGAGCACTAGAGCCAAGTCCCAAGAGGGTAACGAGTTTGGACGTGGAGGATTTAGCCTCATCGCACCTCTGAGGAACCTGACGATTAGGTCGTGCTTTCCCAAGGACTTACCTAAGACTGCATCGTGATACACCGCTATTGCTGCGACATACACTTTGAGGGTGGAGGGAGACAGCCTTCGCTCCAGCCCATCTTGCAGGAAAGAAAGCATGACATGAACCGAACACCTTCGGGGGTCTTCCCGGTGGGAAGAGCACCATTCAACAAACAGGTTCCACTTCAAAGCGTAGAGGCGCCTCGTAGAGGGGGCTCTAGCAGAAGAGATGGTGTCCAACACTGCCTGTGGTAGACCACCTAGAACCTCCGCGTCCCGTCCAGGGACCAGACATGGGGCCCTATTTTAACGATCTGAAACACAAGTGTCAAAGCGCGAAGCGCAAGTAACTTTGTGGGCGGGTCTCGGCGCTGTTGCTATTTTCCCGGCGGGATAAATGGCTCTTGCGCCCGGCGCAAATGTAAAATGGGTTGGTCTGAAGTAGCTTCATTATTCATAGGTGTGGTTTGGGCGTAACGTGAATAAACCAATCCGAGCGTCATCCAACATTCCCTTTAAAAGCAGGTGCGCAAGTTCCATTATGGATTGCTATTATTATGGCGTATTTACCAGGCGCACGCCAGGAGCGGTTCACAGCCGAGGAGACTGATGTTCTTGTAAGAGCAGTGAAAGACAGAGAAGTGAAGTTGTAATGTTGTACATTATGGTAAAGGTGATTTCACAGTCTTTTTTTTTTCAGTCTTTCAGTTGTTTCAGTTTTTCAGTCGATTTTTTTTCCTGGTTCTTGACGGACAAACCAATTTGTCAGATGTCCTTATATACATATATGTCTTGCCACTATTGGGCAAATAGGTCTTATCCTTAATTATTACAATTAGCCTGAATCATTTGTAAGCTAGATTTATGCCTATTTTTTCACATCTTCGTGGCACACCACAATGATTTCCGTCATCTCATGTGTTAATATTTTTTTAGTGTAACAATTTATGATTTGCAAAAATAACTGTTGCATCTGTGTAGATTACATGAGCAAAGTGTATGCGCGTTGTGCACGCTATACATTATGGTCAAGCATGCGCCCTTAAAATAGCATAATGAACAACGCGCAACGCGCCACTGACTTTAGACTAGGTTTTTTCTGGTCAGTGGCGCAATTGTTTAATGGAACAGCAAAATAGCACCAGGGATTGTTTGCGCCGGAACACGCCTCCTTTTTTGCGCTGAACCGCCCAGGGAGCCCAAGTTCATTCACTAGTTTAGCGACGTGCTTCTGTGGAGGGAAAAGCGCGCTTTGCGCGGGTGCAAAATAGGAATGACACATGCGTCGGTGTATAAAGTCAATTGCGCTGGGTGCAAGATAGGGCCCATGGAGTTTCCAGAGGTCTGGACGCGGGTGCCATAGAGTGCCCCGTCCCTGAGAAAGAAGGTCCCTCCTCAGGGGAATCGGCCAAGGAGGGGCTGTCGCGAGGAGAGTTAGTTCTGGGAACCAGGTCCGGTTGGGCCAGTAGGGCGCAACTAACAAGACCTGCTCCTCGTCCTCCCTGACCTTGCACAGGGTCTGTGCAAGAAGGCTCACTGGGGGAAACGCATATTTTTCCTCCAAAGGAGGAGGTGGCGGGCGAGTTGGAACATGCAACGGGAGCGTAGACCACCCTGACTGTTGATGTACGCAACGGCTGCAGTGCTGTCCGTACGGACCAGTACATGCTTGCCACGTAGCGGCCCCTTGAGGCGGCACAGTGCCAAGTGTACCGCTAACAACTTGAGGCAATTGATATGCCAATGCAATTGAGGTCCCGTCCCCAGACCTGAAACTGCATGCCCGTTGTACGTGGCCCCCCAGCCCATGGAGGAGGCATCCGTGAAGAGCACAGCATGCCTGGACACTTGTTCTAAGGGCACCCCGGCCCGGAGAAACGAAGCGTCGGACCATGGGCTGAAAGTTTGGCGGCAGTAAGGAGTCACTGAGACCCGGTACTGGCCGCTCTGCCACGCCCACCTCGGGACTCGGCCATGAAGCCAGTGTTGAAGCGGTCTCATATAAAGCAATCTGAGCGGCGTTACCGCGGCTGCAGATGCCATATGCCCCAGGAGCATCTGAAAAAATTTCAGTGGAACCGCTGTCCTGCTCTTGAACGAATTCAAGCAGTTCAACACCGACCGGATCCGCTCTTCCGTGAGGCGTGCAGTCTGGCTGACCGAATCCAACTCCATACAGAGATAAGAGATCCTCTGTGTGGGACAGAGTTTGCTCTTCTCCCGGTTGACCCGAAGGCCCAACAGGCTGAGGTGACTGAGCACCATGTCCCTGTGTTCGCACAACTGCTCCTGAGACTGGGCGAGTATGAGCCAGTCGTCGAGATAGTTGAGGATGCGAACGCCGCGTTCTCTGAGCCGAACAATGGCTGCCTCTGCGACTTTCGTGAAGACGTGAGGCGACAGGGACAGCCCGAAGGGCAGGACTTTGTACTGATATGCCTTCCCTTCAAACGCAAAACGTAGGAACGGTCTGTGTCGAGGAAGGATAGAGACATGAAAGTACGCATCCTTCAGGTCGATTGCTGCGAACAAATCTTGGGGACGGATGCATTCGAAAATGCGTTTCTGCGTTAGCATCCGGAACGGGAGCTTGTGCAGGGCCCGATTCAGGATACGCAGGTCCAGGATTGGCCGTAACCCACCCCCTTTCTTGGGTACAATAAAGTCGGGGCTGTAGAACCCCGCCTTCATATCGGCTCGAGGAACCGGCTCGACCGCGTCCTTCGCCAGTAGGACATCGATCTCTGACCGCAAGACCTGGGCATCGCTGCTCCGCATGGAGGTGAAGAGGATGCCCCTGTACTTGGGAGGCCGGTGAGCGAACTGAATCGCGTAGCCGAGTCTGATGGTACGGATGAGACAGTGAGATGGCCTGGGGAGCTGAAGCCAAGCCCCCAGAGACCGTACAAGCGGGACCAACGGCACCACAGACGTACCCGGGGTGGGGCAGCGTGGTGGAATAAACAGACCCAACTCGGGAGGCCCGTATTCGGCCCGGAGTGTTGTCTGAATATTCCAGGGTGGGGCAGAGTGTGGGTGAGAAGGCCCGGGGGAGTTCTCGGTGCCCACACTGCTGCCCCCTTGCGAGGGGGAGAGGGGAGGAAAGGAGTGGCAAGGCCCGGGGGCAAAATGGAAAATGGAAACTGCTCTTTTATTGAGGATGTGGAGATGTTATACCAGTGAGGGCCCCCCGGTCCTCCTCCGGGGGGTGGGGGAGGGATGCGGACATCATCTCCCTCAGAGCAGCTCCCGTCTTCCCTGGGCTGCCCCGCTTCCCCTTGCGCTTGCCGGCCGGTTTAGCGGGGCCCTGAGCGGGAGGCTGCTGCTTGGGTTTCCAGAGGCGGAGGCGGACGCAGGGGGATGCAGGGGGACGCATGGGGACGCAGGGGGACACCCTCGGCGACGAGCAGGCAGAGGTGCTGCCGGCGACGACTGGGTGGAGGCAGCAGCGGGTCGTCGGGGCAGGATGTTCTTAATGGCCTCCGTCTGCTTCTGGGCCACCGAGAACTGCTGGGCGAAGCTCTCGATGGCGTCGCCGAAGAGGCCGGCCTGACAGACAGGGGCTTTGAGAAACCGGACATTGTCGGAATCACGCATGTCTGCCAGGTTCAGCCACAGGTGGCGTTCCTGGACCACTAGTGTGGACATCGCCCGACCCAGGGAGCGTGCAGTGACTTTCGTCGCCCGGAGAGTGAGGTCCGTCGCCGCACGCATTTCCTGCATAACACCCTGGTCGGAACTACCCTCGTGCAATTCCTTTAGCGCTTTGGCCTGGTGGATCTGCAGGAGCGCCATGGCATGCAGAAATGATGCGGCTTCCCCGCAGGCTTTGTAAGCCCTGCCCGTCAGACTGGACGAGAACTTACATGCTTGGGAGGGGAGACGCGGGGCACCCCGCCAGTCTGCAGCGGTCTTGGGACACAGCTGCATCGCCACATATCGCTCGACTGGGGGGATTCCCACGTAGCCCTTAGCCGCACCACCATCGAGGGTAGTGAGGACGGAGGAGTCAGTCGACCGTGAGCGAGCGTTGCAAGGCGCTACCCACGACTTCCGGGAAGAAAGGAACCGGGGCGGGGCGCTGAGAACCAGCATGGGCCATCCCGAGAAACCAATCGTCCAACCGCGAGGGTTCCGGACACGGTGGAGGGTTCCACTCGAGCCCGACACTCGCGGCGGCCCGGGAAAGCATAGCCGTAAGCTCTGGGTCGGACTCGGGCAACGCGCTCTTCTGGAAGCTCCACCGGCGCAGCGGAGGGGGGAGGGGCCCAAGGAGCCATTTGACCCGTCGGGGATGCCCTCACGGTAACCCTCAGGTCCCCAACATGGCCATCAGCCAAAGTAGCAGCCCTCTGCTTTGCAGCGGGAGGACCTCTAGATCGGGGGATGCGCAATGGTGCCCCACCTCTCTCTCGAGGTATTGGAGTCTGGACCGTCAAACTGCGATGGTCATGTTCCCGCAGTGGGAACATGAGTCATTCACGAACGCTGCCTCAGCGTGCTGAACGCCCAAACACGAGAGACAACGAACGTGACCGTCAACTGGGGACAGAAATCGACCACATCCAGAAACACACGGTTTGAATGACATCTTGAAAAAGACGCAGGGTCAAACCATGTTGCTCTTTTAGAAAGGAAAAACTGCTCTTTTATGTGCTGAAGCACTCAGGGAGATGACCGCGACACCACACAGTACAAAGGTGCAAGCCTGTGTGTGCACTCAAAATGTAAACGCCTAGCAAACCAACAGCTGATCTCCGTTTGAAGCGGCACCCACTAAGATTTATAAACCGTGATCACGAATTCTTAAACTGTTCCCTCGGTTTAACAAATCGTGCCCACGGATTAATAAACCGTACCCACGAATTTCCAATCCGTGCGCTCAGATTTTGCAAACCGTACTCTCGGTTTTTAAATCCGTACCCACGAATTTCCAATCCGTGCGCACGGGTTTGTAAAAACTTTACTCACGGATTAATTTTAGAAGAAGAACAGCAAACTCCCAGGTAGCCTACGTGTTAACGAATCTTATTGTTTTATTGTGTATTATTCATCAAATTATATTAACTGCAGTGATTCTCTATAAACGATTTAATGAGAATTATGTGCGTCAAAATCTTGTTTAACTGTAATAATCTTAGCACTTTATTATTATTACCTAATAAACCTGGCATTGTGTATTATGACTGACTTTTAATTTATTTGTTCCTCTTTTCTTCTTCTAAATGCATGTAGCCTAAATGCAACAATAGGCAAATAATAATAATAATAACAACAACTATTATTATTATTTATTGTATTGATTTTTTAAAATGTATTTATTCATCACTTATTTTTAATGTATGACTGTAAATGAGTGCAATTAAAACAGTATGTTTATCATAAAATAATTAATGAATGCTTTATTTACTTTTTTTTTTACAGTTTTAGAAATGTTTGTGTAATATATTGTATGTTATACTGTAATATATATATATATATATATATATATTCTAGAAATGTATTAAACAGAAAGATGCTTTCAGCCTTACTCAAAGGCCGCGTAAACAAGCCAGTGGGTTCGTTATGCACATTAATCCGAATTTCCGGTGTTCTTATTTAGCTTCTTATTTATTAAATATAGGCTACAGGCAATTCGTTTATGAAACCTTGATCAAAATTAAAATACAATTTATAGAAAACGAAATTCACTTTAAAGAAATTATTTCTGCAAAACAACACTCAATAAAAATCATGTCTGACCCCACTCCATGTTTCCAGACATATTGAGCGTCTTATAGCCTATCTTACTCATGCTGACAAACGTGCCCGCGAATTCTTTAATATTTATCATTTTTGCAGGTTTTTTTACCACTTCGTTATTTTGGCTCGCAATTTCGTTTGTTGGAAATATGAACTGAATTTAGAAATTAAATTTGAAATTAAAAACTTTGCGTTTAATAAACAAATATAAATTTTTGAAGCGTTTGGAGTGGAGTAGGCTAAATGCAAAACGTAGCCTATTTAGATTCATAGTTAGGCTATATGTTTAAATATTAGCCTATTATATTATTGTTTTAATTGCATATGTTGATGATGAAAAGTGAACAGCATGAGTAAGATAGGCTATAAGACGCGCAATATGTCTGGAGACATGGAGTGGGGTCAGACATGATTTTTATTGAGGGTTGTTTTGCAGAAATCATTTCTTTAAAGTGAATTTCGTTTTCTATAAATTGTATTTTAATTTTGATCAAGTTTTCATCCACTAAATGGCTGTATATTTCATAAATAAGAAGCAAACCAAGATCGTCGGGAATGTATTGACCTGCGTACGAACCCTCTGGCCTGTTTCCGCGGCCTTTGAGTAGTCTAAGCCCGTCTTTCTGTTTTTAATAAATTATTTGAATATATGTCTTAATTACAGTAGGCCTATAGATAGGCTAGTTATGATATTTGTGGCTGCACCGATCCGCCATAAGTCACGGCTCTGCAAGGCACAGCGACGTTCATGGGGCGTATTGTTGCATTTAGGCTACATGCATTTAGAAGAAGAAAAGAGGAACAAATAAATTAAAAGTCAGTCATAATACACAATGCCAGCTTTATTAGGCAATAATAATAAAGTGCTAATATTATTACAGTTAAACAAGATTTTGACGCACATAATTCTCATTAAATCGTTTATAGAGAATCACTGCAGTTAATATCATTTGATGAATAATACACAATAAAACAATAAGATTCGTTAACACGTAGGCTACCTGGGAGTTTGCTGTTCTTCTTCTAAAATTAATCCGTGAGTAAAGTTTTTACAAACCCGTGCGCACGGATTGTTAAAGCGTGCGCACGGATTGGAAATTCGTGGGTACGGATTTAAAAACCGAGGGTACGGTTTGCAAAATCTGAGCGCACGGATTGGAAATTCGTGGGTACGGTTTATTAATCCGTGGGCACGATTTGTTAAACCGAGGGAACAGTTTAAGAATTCGTGATCACGGTTTATAAACTGAGGGAAGGGATTGCAAAACCGTCGGCACGGATTGTTTTTTTTTCTCCTATAGGTGACGTGCCGGGCTCCGTAATTACGAGAGTGCAATGACCACATTATCCAATAGAGGTCCATAGGGAAGTTATGCAAAAGTTAAGCTGCCTTTCATCTTTCTTTTATTTGCCCTTTTCCCTCTTTCATCATGATTGTTCCATGTTGCATTTGTGCTCTAGTATTTGTCCTTCATTTACGTATGGAATTTTTTCAGATTTATGCCAGTTTTGTTGATTTTATTTGCCAGTTTCTATAAAAATTCTCTCTGTTGCAGTCACACACGTGTGTGTGTTTGTGTGTGTGTGTGTGTGTGTGTGTGCGTGTGTGCGCGTGTGTGTATGAGACAGAAAGTTTGTTCCACTTTGTGTTTATGCAGACCAGATCTTGATATAAATGTAGACATTTTCAGATTTATATTGGATTTAGTTGATTTTTTTTACAAACAAAGTGAAAAAAAAGAAGCATTTTTTACATTTTCCCATTCATTGCCAAAATAAAAAAAAATGCTCCAGACACCTGTGTTCCCTTTCGTTCAGTCACTACGACGTAACATTAGTGACTAACGAATGGGGGTTTCGCTTAGAAGCCTATCAACTTCGAGTTTTGAGAAAACGCCCAATGGCGTGCCAATGCCATGGGGCATGCGGAATTTGCATACGTAGCTCCGCCTCACTGCGTGAGTATATAAGGAAGTACGAGGCAATATCGCATTATGTTTCTGCTTTCGGAGCCAAGAGTACCTACCTCTTCACTCCTACAGCCTTCTGAGACTCTGTCAGCTTCTTCGAGACGAGCAGCTTTCCAGTCGGTGTTGGTGTGACGGCGCGTTCCAGTGATCGCATACTTCCTGCCTGCTGATCTGTGCAGTGGTCTGCATCCAGCTGGTGTGTGTTTCCCTGGGCGCTTCGGCATCGGCTGCAAAGTTTCCTCTCATAAAAGAGCTTGCACGTGACACGTCCTTTTCAGGATGTTTCGTCCGTGCACTTCTGGGTGCGGTAGATCGCTTTTTTCTTTTGACGGGCACGAGCGCTGTGTGACGTGTTTGGGCTTTCAGCACGCTCAGGCAGCGCTCGTGGATGATTCATGTTCCCTCTGCGGGAACCTGGCCATCTCAGTGCTTCGATCGAGACTCCGTGAATTCCGTGCTGATGCCGGAACGAGAGTCCCCTCCGCCACCCCCCAATCTGCGGTCTCCTCTGGAGGCGGCACTTTGGCTGGTGACCAGGGTGATCTGAGGGTGACGGTGTGGAACAAAGCTCCGACGCTAGTTCCTCGGCCCACACCCCCCTCTCAGGCACTTGACCCGGTCCGCGCTCAGGCGTCTACATCGGGGCCGGCTCCTGCTGTCCCGACTGTGGCGTTTGGCGCGGCGGAAGAGGAAGTGATGTCTATCGCCGCATCACAAGGTGGGCTGGAGTCATCTGAGGATGATGATTCGGCTGTGCTGCCACCTTCGGGTGCGCCAGCATTGCCCGAGTCGGACCCAGAGTTGACAGCTATGCTATCTCGGGCCGCCGCAGCGCTTGGGCTGGAGTGGAACCCTCCGCCTCAGCCCGAGCGTTCGCGGTTGGATGATTGGTTTTTGGGGGCGGCGCGTTCGGACACCCGTCCGGCCGCTCCTCCAATACCTTTCTTCCCAGAGGTGCATGAAGAGGTCGCGCGTTCCTGGAAGGCCCCGTTGTCTTCCCGTGAACGTTTGGCGGCCTCTTCCGCCTTCACCTCTCTTGATGGAGCTGCGGCTCATGGGTACACTGGGGTCCCCCCAGTCGAACGTTATGTTGCGATGCAACTGTGTCCTCAGAGCAATTCGTCCTGGCGTGGTGACCCAAAGCACCCCTCCAAAGCCTGTAGGTTTTCGTCATCCCTGGTGGCGAAGTCCTATAGAGCTGCGGGGCAGGCCGCCGCTTCTTTGCATACCATGGCAACTCTTCAGGCTTACCAAGCCAAGTTGCTGTGTGATATGCACGAGAGAGGGGCTGATCCAGGACTCAGCAATGAGTTGCGTGCCGCCACCGACCTCGCTCTCCGGGCGACGAAGGTGACCGCACGCTCCCTGGGTCAGGTGATGTCCACAAATGTGGTCCAGGAGAGACACCTATGGCTCAACCTGTCTGATATGCGCGACGCTGAGCGAACACGTTTCCTCAACGCCCCCATATCGCAGGATGGGCTATTCGGCGGAGCGGTCGAGAGCTTCGCCCAACAGTTCTCGGCCGCTCAGAAGCAGACTGAGGCAATAAAATACATCCTGCCCCGGCGGTCAGCTGCTGCCTCCACCCCACCGCCCGCGCAGGTGCCTCAGCCTGCTCGCCGCCGAGGACGCCCTCCCGCGGCTTCCTCCGCCTCCGCAGAGGCAGCCGCAGGAAGGCGTCCCAGTCCGCTCCAGCCCCGCAGCCCGCGAAGAAACGCCAGGCTAAACGGCGCTCCTGATGCGGGCGGCTCAGGGATGGGCAGTTCTTTCCAGGAGACGGCGGCAGGGCCGCTCCTTCCCCCGGTGGAGGGCCGGGGGAGAATCTTTTGTTCAGCTGCTGGCCCCCGGGTCAGCAGCACCCTAATGTGGTTAAAGAAAGAACTGACAACCCCATCCCTGAGCCCTCCGGATCGGTGACGGCAGTGCGCGCCACCCTCGGGTCTCGCCACTCTCGTCCCTCTCTGTCGCCAGCCCCCTGGCAGAGCAGACCCCAGTGGAACGCGAGTCCTTCCCTGGTCTCCTCTGTCAGGGCGCAGCCGTTAACCGTGCTCCGACCCGGGGACGCCCAACAGCCTCCCCTGTCCGCGCCGGTAACGCTGCCTCGCTGCCCCACCCAGGGTACGTCTGTCGTCCGTATGACCCCGTTGGTGCAGTCTCTGGAAGCCTGGCTTCAGCTTCCGGGGCTGTCCCGCTGGGTTGCCCGGACCATCAGGCTCGGCTACGCGATTCAGTTCGCGCAGGCTCCTCCCCGTTACAGGGGAGTCCGCTATACCATGACCGGGGCCCATGCCCCCGTCATGCGTGCGGAGATTGCCACTCTACTGGCGAAGGGTGCGATCGAGCCTGTCCCTCCAGCCGAAATGAGGTCGGGGTTCTACAGCCCCTACTTCATTGTACCCAAGAAAACCGGTGGGTTACGGCCAATCCTGGACCTTCGCATCTTGAACCGATCCCTTCACCGGCTTCCGTTCAAGATGTTGACTGCGAAACGCCTTTTCGAATGCGTTCGTCCGTACGATTGGTTTGCAGCGATCGACCTGAAGGACGCCTACTTCCATGTCTCCATCCTTCCTCGACACAGACCGTTCCTACGGTTTGCTTTCGAGGGGCGGGCATACCAGTACGCAGTTCTCCCATTCGGGTTATCTCTGTCCCCTCGCGTCTTCACGAAGATCGCCGAGGCAGCCCTTGCGCCCCTTTGGCAGCACGGGGTCCGCATCCTGAACTACCTCGACGACTGGCTCATACTAGGCCACTCTCGAGAGCAGGTTTGTGGACACAGAGATCTGGTTCTCCACCACTTAACCCGTCTGGGCCTTCGGGTCAACTGGGAGAAGAGCAAACTTTGCCCCGTGCAGAGGATCTCTTTTCTCGGTATGGAGATCGACTCGGTCGCCATGTACGCGCAGCTTTCGAGCGAGCGCGCGCAGTCTCTGCTAATCGAGAGCAAGAATGCGGTTCCACTGAAACTATTTCAGAGGCTCCTGGGGCATATGGCATCTGCAGCCGCGGTAACGCCGCTCAGATTGCTTCATATGAGACCGCTTCAGCACTGGCTTCGCGATCGAGTCCCGAGATGGCCATGGCAGTCTGGCACGCTCCGGGTCCAAGTGACTCGGGCCTGCTTACAGACACTCACCCCGTGGTCAAACCTCAGCTTTCTACGGGCCGGTGTGCCCTTAGAACGAGTTTCCAGGCATGTTGTCATATCGACGGATGCCTCTGCCACGGGCTGGGGTGCCATGTGCAATGGACAAGCAGCCGCGGGCTCCTGGACAGGACCCCAGCGCCTCCTGCATGTCAATTGCCTCGAGTTGCTGGCAGTACGGTTCGCCCTGCACCGCTTCCGAGCGTTGCTGAAGGGCCAACATGTGCTTGTCCGGACAGACAACACGGCCGTAGTAGCGTACATCAACCACCAGGGCGGTCTACGCTCCCGCCGCATGTCTCAACTCGCCCGCCATCTCATCCTATGGAGTCAGAAGCGCCTGAGGTCCCTTCGTGCTGTCCATATTCCGGGAGTCCTGAACCACGCAGCCGACGAGCTCTCGCGGTTTCAGCCTCTCCCGGGAGAATGGAGACTCCATCCCCGGACGGTTCAGCTGATTTGGGAACAGTTCGGCGACGCACAGGTAGACCTGTTTGCCTCCCACGACTCTTCCCACTGCAGCCTGTATTATTCCCTGACCGAGGGCACGCTCGGCACGGATGCACTGGCGCACAGCTGGCCGCGGGGCCTACGCAAATATGCGTTCCCCCCAGTGAGCCTACTCGCACAGCTTCTGTGCAAGATCAGGGAGGACAAGGAGCAGGTCCTTTTGGTCGCCCCGTACTGGCACGGCCGGACCTGGTTCCCCGAACTCATTCTCCTTGCGACAGCCCCTCCCTGGCCTATTCCTCTGAGACCGGACCTCCTTACTCAGAGACGGGGCACCCATTGGCACCCGCGTCCCAACCTTTGGAGCCTCCACGTGTGGCTCCTAGACGGGACCCGGCAGGTTTGAGTGGCCTACCACCTACGGTGGTCGCCACCATCACTTCCGCTAGGGCAGAGTCCACTCGGCATGCCTATGCGTTGAAGTGGAACCTCTTCGTCACCTGGTGCTCTTCCCGCCAAGAAGACCCCTGGAAATGCCCGATCGGGTCCGTGCTTGAGTTTCTCCAAGAGGGGCTGGAGCGAAGGCTGTCTCCCTCCACCCTCAAGGTATATGTGGCCGCAATATCTGCCCACCACGATCTCTTGGAGAACAAAAAGGTAAGTCTGCACGACCTGGTCATCAGGTTCCTGAGGGGAGCTAGGAGACTGAATCCTCCTCGCTCTCCTCTCGTACCCTCTTGGGACCTCGCAGTAGTGTTAACTGCTCTGCAGAGACCTCCCTTTGAGCCTTTGCGGTCGGTTGATATTAAGTTTCTGTCTATGAAGACGGCTCTGCTGACCGCATTGGCCTCAGTCAAGAGGGTCGGCGACCTGCAGGCATTTTCGGTTGACGAAGCGTGCCTGGAATTCGGGCCGGCTAACTCTCACGTGATCCTGAGACCCCGGCTTGGATATGTGCCCAAGGTTCCCACCACTCCGTTTAAGGACCAGGTGGTGAACCTGCAAGCGCTGCCTTTGGAGGAGGCAGACCCAGCCTTGGCATTGCTCTGTCCAGTACACGCCCTTCGCGCCTACGTAGACATGACGCAGTGTTTCAGGACCTCAGACCAGCTCTTTGTCTGTTATGGTGGAGAGCGGAAGGGAAGTGCTCTCTCAAAGCAAAGGCTATCTCACTGGATAGTGGACACCATTGCTTTGGCTTACCAGCAGCAAGGCCGACCATGTCCCCTTGGTGTGAGGGCACACTCCACCCGGAGTGTGGCCTCCTCTTGGGCTCTAGCGCATGGCGCCTCGCTAGCAGACATCTGCAGAGCTGCAGGCTGGGCGACACCCAACACATTCGCCAGATTCTACAATCTCCGAGTGGAGCCAGTGTCCGACTATGTACTCGCCCCCCCGAGGGGCCGGTGATGGGCCAGGCTCAGGTGTCTTCGCTTGCTCGCCACTCCACTCCACGGACTGGATACGTGCGATATTTTCCTCAGGTGAGCTCCCCGAGAGCCTTGAGCTCCTCCAGCACTGTCGACGCCGACATCAGTTCAGTCTGCCCTTTCGAGCCCAGACCCTCATGTCCGGCCAGGTGCCCCGTGTGCATGGTTCCCTCCGGCGACCCCCACATGTGTATTTCACCGTAAGTCTCCGCAGTGAGCGGGTTTCTTCCCTTGGCGTGTCCCCGCCACCCCTAGGGTTAAAAATCCACCTTCGGCTGGTACCCTAGAGATCTTCCATATGCAACCCTCTCCGGGTCATATGTGTCTCTTAAGTCCTCCCCACGGGTAGGCATCTTTGGCATTCCCTCACTGGGATATGCTTCCCAGTGTACCTTGGTATTCCTGTGTTAAGTGGGAGTCCTTCGTCCGTACTAGTCTTACGACAGGGTACTCACACTTACGCAGGGCACTGGAAGACAGCTGAGTGGCGGGATTATATTGGGACCCCCATTCGTTAGTCACTAACGTTACGTCGTAGTGACTGAACGAAAGGGAACGTCTCGGTTACGGATGTAACCCTCGTTCCCTGAGGAGGGAACGGAGACGTAACGTCCCCTTGCCACTTCGAGCTGTGCTACCTGGAACGCAGGAGTTCAGTCTTGGCTCCTCAAGCAGGTAACATAATGCGATATTGCCTCGTACTTCCTTATATACTCACGCAGTGAGGCGGAGCTACGTATGCAAATTCCGCATGCCCCATGGCATTGGCACGCCATTGGGCGTTTTCTCAAAACTCGAAGTTGATAGGCTTCTAAGCGAAACCCCCATTCGTTAGTCACTAACGTTACGTCTCCGTTCCCTCCTCAGGGAACGAGGGTTACATCCGTAACCGAGACGTTTGTGTGTGTGTGTGTGTGTGTGTGTGTGTGTGAACATGCTTGTTCCATATTGCATTTGTGCTCTAGTATTAGTCCTTCATTTATGTATGAAAATCTTTCAGATTTATGCCAGTTTTGTTGATTTTATTTGCCAATTTCAATAAAAATACTCTCTGTTGCAGTCACACATATGTGTGAGTTTGTGTGTGTGTACGTGTGTGTTTATGAGATAGAAAGTTCGTTCTACTTTGTGTTAATGCTCTAGGACCAGACCTTGATATAAATGTAGAAATTTTCAGATTCATACTGGATTTAGTAAAAAAAAATTGACAAAAAATGTGATTTTTTTTTTTTTTTTTACACTTTGCCATTCATTTTCAATGTGGGGTCAATCTGACCCCGAGGGACTTAAACGGTAATTTTTTTTTACACACCTTTAGAACAACCAAATCAAGCCCAGATTTTTTGTGCATGTTTATATAGATTATTTAGTTAAAGTCACAGAGTCTCGTGGCCCTGAGATGAAGGGAACACTTTTTAAAAATGGAGGAAAAGTCCAGTGGGGTCAGCTGGACCCCAAGGGACGATTAAGGGTTAAGACCGACGGAAAACGAAAAGTTGCGATTTTCTAGACCGATATGCACTGAAAAAAAGTATTAGTTGAATTTACTAAAAAATTTTATCGTAAGGGGTCGCAATCAATTTATCTTATCTCAATTTAAACAAAAACACATGCAATTCCCATAAAACCAATTCATTTTTTTAATTAAAATCAAAAAACTAAATTTAAATTATTTAAACGAGCACAAAATAATTATGCTTAATTTAATCAGACCATAATCATTTTTTTCAGTGTGGCTATAGGAACTATTCTCTCATCCTGCATAATGATCAAGGAACTTTGCTGCCATACTATGGGTGCAGCGGCGCAATGATATTACACAGTGCCTGAAAATAGTCCCCAGCGCTCTCTGTGCAAGCAGGTTGTGTCGCGTTGGCTATGTTGACGGAAGTTAGCCTATTTTCAGGCGCTGTGTAATATCATTGCGCCGCTGCACTCAAGTTATGGCACGCACGGAGATGAGAATGGTATGTATGGACTTATCCCACTCTGGGGGATACGGTGAATAATATAAAGTCCCAAAAAGTCGGCGTGTTCCTTTAAATGACTCACCTTTGACAGTCACACGGAATGTTTTTATGGTGTCGCCAATGTTGCACATTTTTCTGGTGATTTTTGTGCTTTCACACTTGCTTTCTCTGTTAAATCTTTGGCTGGTGCCTGGGCTCTCGCTTCTGATGAGCTCTGCTTCATAACCTCCAGCGTGTTCATATCTGATGTTTGTGATGGTCAGAGATCTGGTCTCATAGTCCACATCCAGTCTGTCTCTGAATCTCCCGTCATCACCATCATAGAGACAAACACTGGCCTCTCCATCGATCTGAGCTATGAGAATGTCATTAAAATACCACCGCACTGGTTCATGTTGTTCGGTAACATCAGTGTTTAGAGTGATTGTTTTCCCCTCCAACACTAACACTGTCATCACTTCATCACCAAACACACCTGAACACACAAATAAACAGTTACTTTATTGTGTGCGTAAATGTCTTGGATCTTGACAAAACTGTAAGACACAAATTACATTATAAAAGGGGGACTATAGCGTTAAAATAGCGTACAGTACACTTTGTTCCAGTTTGATTATGTGTGCTTCTATGCGTGAATCTCAGGACACTGATTCAATGGGAACCGGAGCTTTGAACATCAGATGTAGTGACGTGATGACTTTAGCAATTGGCTCTTTTATTTAGTAGGGTCTTCGTTTTCCAGAGTTGCGTGTAAATAAATGTTTAGATCACACAAATTACCAAGCAGAGTCATATTTACAAGTGGGAATTCGGAAGTCTAGATGATCCACAGTGCTGTGTTGTGACATGGCCATAACCATGTCTTGAACATTGGGGGGGACCAATTTTTTATAAATCCTATAGAAACAGAACAGTGAAGGATAATCTAGGTCTAACTTCAGTAGGGAAATAATTAAAATATGCACATACAATCACCTAAAGGATTATTAGGAACACACACTAATACTGTGTTTGACCCCCTTTCGCCTTCAGAACTGCCTTAATTCTACGTGGCATTGATTCAACAAGGTGCTGAAAGCATTCTTTAGAAATGTTGGCCCATATTGATAGGATAGCATCTAGCAGTTGATGGAGATTTGTGGGATGCACATCCAGGGCTCCCGTTCCACCACATCCCAAAGATTCTCTATTGGGTTGAGATCTGGTGACTGTGGGGGCCATTTTAGTACAGTGAACTCATTGTCAAGTTCAAGAAACCAATTTGAAATGATTCGAGCTTTGTGACATGGTGCATTATCCTGCTGGAAGTAGCCATCAGAGGATGGGTACATGGTGGTCATAAAGGGATGGACATGGTCAGAAACAATGCTCAGGTAGGCCGTGGCATTTAAATGATGCCCAATTGGCACTAAAGTGTGCCAAGAAAACATCCCCCACACCATTACACCACCACCACCAGCCTGCACAGTGGTAACAAGGCATGATGGATCCATGTTCTCATTCTGTTTACGCCAAATTCTGACTCTACCATCTGAATGTCTCAACAGAAATCGAGACTCATCAGACCAGGCAACATTTTTCCAGTCTTCAACTGTCCAATTTTGGTGAGCTCATGCAAATTGTAGCCTCTTTTTCCTATTTGTAGTGGAGATGAGTGGAACCCGGTGGGGTCTTCTGCTGTTGGAGTCTTCTGCCAGGTTGTGCGTGTTGTGGCTTTGCTGCATACCTCGGTTGTAACGAGTGGTTATTTCAGTCAATGTTGCTCTTCTATCAATCATTCGGCCCATTCTCCTCTGACCTCTAGCATCAACAAGGCATTTTCGCCCAAAGGACTGCCACATGCTGGATGTTTTTCCCTTTTCACACCATTCTTTGTAAACCCTAGAAATGGTTGTGCGTGAAAATCCCAGTAACTGAGCAGATTGTGAAATACTCAGACCGGCCCGTCTGGCACCAACAACCATGCCACGCTCAAAATTGCTTAAATCACCT